>NW_006408575.1:6045098-6052826 GCF_000296735.1 Chrysochloris asiatica | reverse complement strand
AGTCTAAGCATAGGTTCCTCCTAAGCACAATGAAATATTCTGGATTACCTATTCTTCGAAATGCTGACCACAGTTTATTATAACCCACTCAGTAGAAAGCCTTTACACAGTATCACACTTTAAGAGGCTAAAATTTTGATGCCAGCTCTGGGGAAGGTTCTGGGAGCGAAATCCTTGTCTCCTTTCAACATCTGTGGGCCCAGATTTACTTGGAGATCTCCATGTGTCTGGTATCATACTTCCCCTTCATTTAGGAGCTCTGCTTCCAACTCTTCTTTCTTGGTAGTAGTGAGGTCCCTTTCCTCTTTGTGCATTTCCCTCTCCTATTATCTCTTTTAAGATGAAAGGTGTGACTCAAGCAAGGATGTCACCTAAGTAAGCGTGTGACATAAGTAAGGGTATGACTCGTCTTTGCACATTTTGTTATATTTAACTTTGTCTTCTCAAACTGCCCTTTGAAATGTTTTATCCAACTCTTTTACTCCCTCATTTCTTCTACTTGCTTTAGCATCTTTAAGGTGGATATCAAGTTTCAGAGTCTCTTATTTCATCCATTTTGGTCTTTTCCTTCTTTCTTGTATTCTTAATCAACTTTGGCTTTCTTCCTGTATGATGTTCCTGATGTCATCCCACTATTTTTCTGGTCTTTGGAGTCTAATGCACCAAATATGTTCTTGAGATGATCTCTAAAATCAGGTGGTATGTATGCAAGATCAAATTTTCGCTCTCGTGTACTTGTTTTAATTTTCTTTAAATTCAATCTGTATTTGCATATGAGCAATTGATGGTCTGTTTCACAGTCTGCCGTTGACCACTTTCATCTAATGATATGCAGCTTTTCCACCATCTCTTCCAACAGATGTAAATCAATCTGATTTCTGTGTATTCCATCTGGTGAGGTTCATATGTATCGTTTATGTTGTTTTCGAAAGTTATTTGCAATGAACTAACGTGCTGGTCATGCAAATTTCTATCATGTGATCTCCAGCATAATTTCTATCACTAAGGCCAAATTTTCCAACTAATGATCTTTCATCCTGCGACCAACATTTGCATTCCAATCAACAGCCATTATCAACACATTTTGACTGCATGTTTAATATATTTCAGACTGAATATATTGGTGAAATTCTTCAATTTTATCATCACTGACTTTAGTAATTAGTGTCTAAATTTTAATAATAGTGATATTAACTAGTCTTCCTTGTAGGCATATGGGTATTATGCTATTACAGGCAGTATTATACTTCAAGACAGATATTGAAATCCTCTTTTAGATGATGAATGTGACACCATTCCTCTTCAATTTGTCATTCCTGGCATAGTAAAACGTGTAATTGTCATATTCAAAATGACCAATACCAGTGTATTTCAGCTCACTAATTCCTAGAATTCAGAAAGATGTTTACCTGTGCTTTATTGACTATGCAAAGGCTTTCTATTGTGTGCATCATGACAAACTATGAACAACATTGACAAGTATGAGTATTCCGTAACACTTAACTGTGCTCATGAGGAATCTGTACCTGGACCAAGAGGCAATTGTTCGAACAGAACATGGGAACACTGAATGGTTTAAAATTAAGAAAGGTGTGTGACAAGGTTGTATTCCTTCACCAAACTTATTCAACCTGTATGTTGAGTAAATCATCCAAGAAGCTGGGTCCTATGAAGAAAAACATGGCATCAGGATTGGAGGAAGACTCATTAACAACCTGCATTATGCAGGTGATACAACCTTGCTTGCTGAAAGTGAAGAGGACTTAAAACATTTACTGATGAAGATCAAAGAGCACAGCCTTTGGAATGGATTGCATCTCAATATAAAGAAAACAAAAATCCTCACCACTGGACCAATAAACAACACTCTTATCACCAGAGCAAAGATTGAAGTTGTCAAGGACTTCATTCTTCTTGGACTCATGAAAGCAGCAGTCAAGAGATCAAATGACGTATTGCATTAAGCAAATCTGCTGTACAAGATCTTTTTCAAGTGTTTGAGAACTAAGGTGCACCTGACCCAAGCCATGGTGCTTTCAATAACCTCATATGCATGTGAAAGCTGGACAGTGAATAAGGAAGACCGTAGAAGAATTGATGCTTTTGAGTTATGGTGTTGGAGGCTAATATTGAAAGCGCATGGGCTGCCAAAAGAACCAATAGATCCATTTTGGAACAAGTGCAGCTAGAGTGCTCCTTAGAGGCCAAGTTGGCCAAACTTCGTTTCTCACACTTTGGACATATTTTCAGGAGGGAGCAGTCACTGGAGAAGGAAATCATGTTTGGTAAGGTGGAAGGTCAGAGAAATAGAGGAAGACCTCCAATGAGATGGATTGGCCAAGTGGCAGCATCGATGGACTCAAGCATGGCAACAATAGTGAGGTTGGTCCAGGATTGGGCAGTGTTTCATTCTGCTGTGCATAGGGTCACTAGGGTCGGTACCGACTTGATGGCACCTAACAGCAACAACAACAATTCCTAGAATGATTGATGTTTATGTGTTCCATTTCATTTTGACAACTTTCAATTTTCTTAGATTAATACTTCAGACATTCCATGTTACAATTATTAATGGATCTGACCAATATCACGCTTCATTTTGAGTTGTATCCCATCAGTAAATGAAGGTCCCGACAGGTTTACTCCATTTGTGTCATCACAGTCAACTCTACTTTGAGGAGGCAGCTCTTACCAGTCATATTTTGAGTGCCTTCCAATCTGATAGGTTCATTTTTTGGCACTATATCTGACAATATTCTTATGCCATTCATCATGATTCAATATGCAATGTTCTGGTAGTATTTGACAATGTTCTACTGCTATTCATAATGTTTTCAGTGACCAAACATTCAGAAGTAGTCTTCCTCTCTTTCTTCCTAGTCGGTCTTAGTCTGAAAATTCAACTGAAACCTGTTCACCATGTGTGTATCCTGCTGGTATTTCAAAAACCAGTGGTATAGATTCCAGAATCATAGCAACACACAAGCCACGACATTATGACAAACTGACAAGACAAGTAGTGGATGATGATAATGATAATGTGTAACCTGAAACAAGATTCCTGACTGATCACCTCAAGGAATGGCACCACACTGCCATTCCTTGAACTCAGTGCTGGTCTCTGATGCTAGCAGATTGGACACTTAGGAGTAGCTGTAGCCAAGTCAGGTTCGTTAAGTAGAAGTTATGTCATTGAGTCCATACAAAACCTCTATCCCTGCCACCACTATTTATGAGCTCACTGGGCAATGACAGGAGTGACAGAAAAAGATAATGACTTATTTCCACGGAATGTGTCATCTATTCACTTCATTGTTAAAATCCTCCTCTGCCAAGGTCACTCTATGGGCAGCAGTCACAGGAGACACAAATATCTTCATTTATTTGGCTCATTCAGAAAGGTCATCTACAAATCTCCATGTTACCAATTTTCTGATCATGTTCCTACTAATTCCCTAACCATCCAACCAAACCATTGGCTACAGCCCATGAAAAAGTACACAGCTGCATATCTGGCCATTTCTCCTTCCAAGAAAAGTGAACAACGAAGTGCACTGCTCAAAACCCATCCTTTGGGAGGATTTCCCTTCACCACTGTCCTTCAGGGAGATCCCAGAAAGTGCCAACAGTGTTGCCATTGTCTACTTCCAAGTGGTGCCTAAGTATCATGTAAAACCATGTGATACTATGTATAAGTTTTCTCTTCGTCAGTCAAGTACTAATTCCCCACAAGGCCATTGTTACTGTTGTAAAATGCTGTCAAGTCAGTTCCAACTCATAACACGCCTATATAGGGTTTCCAAGTCTATGAATCTCTGAATGAGTAAAAAGTCACATCTTTCTCCCATCTACAAGGTCACAGCAGATACTTAATTATTGCCTTCCTTGTATCAAACAGTGTGCTCTAGGTTCCTTACAAAGTATACATGAGATGATGACTGTTTAGTGATTTGCTTTGGTGTCTCAAGTCTTTGGGAACTAATCCATCCACTCTCACATCACTGCCCTTTCCACCCTAATTCTACATCCTCTGTAAGATAACAACTCTTTGAACTTGAAACAGGATGGGTTGGAAATGACAAATGGCATCCTGGTATACATCATTCTTATAAATAAAGCAATTAAAACTGGAAAGGGGGAGAAAAAAAGATCTCTGGTACAAATATATACTAAAAATTAAGGTTTACATGCATTCACTAACTCAGAATATCAGAAATAAGGGCAAATGGCCTAGGATAAGATGATACCCAAGTAAAACACAGTATATCACATATCCATATTTCTTCACTTCAGCATTTTTGACATATGGGGCCAGTTAATTCATTATTTGAGTGACTTCCCTGTGCACTGCAGGATGTTTAGCTACATCCCTAGACTCTGTCTGCTACATGCCAGTAGTACTCACCCTCTTCACTGGCTTATGACAGTCAAAAATGTTTCAGACATTGATAAATGTTACGAGGGGACAGAATCACCCCCAGTTGAGAACAACTGTCACAGCTGAATGTCTAAGAATCTGGAAATTATATGGTAAGCTATTAATACCATTTGCTATCTAGCTATAAAGTTTATTCATCACCATACAAATATATTTAGGTGAAATCCAAGTAGGAGGTCACACCTTTGAATATTGAGAAACTGAAATTTCTCAGAGACTGTCTAAGATGACTAATGAGGGGAGAAAGGTAAAGTATTTTGGAAAAAAAGCAATGAATAAAAAAGGGAAAAGACTATATCAGAAACAATATACTGCAAGATACAGAAGAAAATTTCAGAAAGCAATTTTATATTCTCAAGAGAGAGCAACTGGATCTGGCATCCATGAAAGGGGCCGAAAGTCATCAGGAGAGATGGTCATTATGAAAAAAGAACAAACACACTATAACCTAATGACACAAAAGGAAGGCATGAAAGTCAGATAGATGAAATTGTAAAAAGATTAAAAGAAGCCAAAAATATAATCACAGAATCAAAACACATGGGATAGGCAGTGAAGTATCAGAACAGACAAAACAGAAAATCATATCAGTACAGTGAGAAGTTCTCCACAACTGCAAAGGGTAAGGAAAAACGAAAAGAGAGAGAGAGAAAAAAAACCTAGAAAACTAAAATAAAATAAAGACATGATATGTGGATAGCTAACATTTCTGAAAATGATATTAGAATAATGATCACACATAAAATAAAATGTACTCAAATAGAAAATGTTTGTTAATACATAGATAGAACACATATACTTATTTCCAGATAAATTCCATTAGATGTCACTCATATTAAAAAGGTAGAATTTAGAAAAGTAAATGAGTAAAGAGGGAAATGATACAGGAATACAGATCTTTAAAAGAAAGAAAAAATGGGATTCCTATTAAAAAAATTAGACTTCTTTCATATTTCCACTCTGAAATGAATTATGACCCAAAAATCGAGTCAACCAGTTTGTATTATTTTTGTTGTTGTTGTTGTTGTTCCTAGGTATCATTAAGTCACTTCTGACTCATAGTGACACAAAGCACAACAAATCAAAACACTGCCGGGTCCTACACTATCCTCACAATCTGTTGCTAGGCCTCAGTTTATTCTTTTGGCCACCATGCCAATCAATTTGTCTGGGGTCTTCTTGGTTTTTCATAGTCTACCACTTTCCCAACTATGATATCCTTATTGAGGGACAGTTCCCTCTTGATAATATGTTGAAAGTATGAGAGACAAAGTCTGGCCATCCTAGCTTCTAAGGGATCATTCTGGCTGCACTTCTTCCAATATAGATTTGATTGTTTTTCTGACAATCCATAGTACTTTTAATATCCTTCTCTAACATCATAACACAAATGCATCAATTCTTCTATGGCCTTCCTTATTCATTGACCAACTTTTAATTGAGGATATTGAAAGTCCATGGATTGGGTCAGGTGTACCTTAGTCTTAAACTGACATCTTTTCTATTCAACACTTTAAAGAGGATTTGTGAAGCATATTTGCCTAATACAGTATTTCATTTGATTTCTTGACTGCTGCTTCCATGAGTGTTGATAGTGGAGCCAAGCAAAGTGAAGACTTAGACAACTTCAAACTTTTTTCAATTTATAATGATGTTATTTATTGGCACAATGGTGAGGATTTTTTGTTTCCTTTACACTGCAGTAGTGAAGGTTGTAGTCTTTGATCTTCATCAGTAAGTATTTCAGGTCCTCTTCGCTTTCAGTAAGCAAGGTTGTATAATCTGTATATCACAGATTGTTAATGAGTCTTCCTCCAATCCTGAAGCCAAGTTCTTCTTCATATAATCCAGTTTCTCAGATATTTGCTCAACACACCGTAAGTATGGTGAAACAATATAACACTGGCACACACCTTTCCTGATTTTAAACCATTCAGTGTTCCTTTGTTCTGGTCAAACAACTGCCTATTGGTTTATGAACAGGTTTTTCATGTACTCAATTAAGACTTCCAGAATACCCATTAACTGCAATGTTGTCCATAGCTTGTCATAATTCACATAGTAGAAAGCCTTTGTATAATAAATTAAGCAATTCTCTGCTTTCAGAAAATATCCATCTGACATCAGCAATGATATCACTCATTCTGTGTCCTCATCTGAACCCAATTTGCACCTCTGACAGTGATCTATCAACGTATTGTTCCAATCATTTTTTAATTATCTTTAGCAAAAATTTGCTTGCCTGTGATAATCATGATATTATCCAATGATTTCCAGATTGTGTCAGGTCACTTCCTTTCGGAATGTGAGTAAATATGGATCTCTTCCAAAAAGTTGACCAGGTAGCTGTTTTCCAAAGTTCTTGGCATAGATGAGTGAGTGCCTCGCATATATTATGTAGATATTATAGATTCAAGTGGTGGTGGTGTTGGCTGCGTGCTGTGGAGTCAGTTGCAACTCATAGTGACCCTGTACAGGATTTCTGAGGCTGTAATCTTTATGAGAGCAGAATGCCTCATCTTTCTCCCGTGGTAGTATCAAACTGCTGACCTTGTGGTTTGCAGCCCAATTCGTAACGACTATGCTACTAGAGATTGAAGTATGTCCCCCCACATGGCTGGGCCATGATTATTGTTATTGTTGTTAAGTGTCATGGAACTTGTTCCGACTCAGAGCAACCCTGTACAGGTTTTCCATGGAGCAGTTGGTAGGTTTGAGTCGCAGACCTTAGGGTTAGCAGTATTAGGTAAGCATCCTCCATTTTACAATGTAATTATTCTATATGTTGTATATCCACTACTCCATGGAATGCCAGAAGAGTGAGCAAATCTGTCTTGCAAAAATTACAAACAAAATACTCCTTAGAAGCAAGAATGATGATATTTCATCTTATATACTTTGGGTATGTTATAAGGGAGGATCCTCACGTGGAGAAAGACATCAGGCTTGGTAGGGTACGATCGTCATTGTCAAGTGCCGTCCATAACGACCCTGTATAGGATTCCCAAGAGCAGCTGGTGAGCTTCAACTTTAGACCTTACAGTTCAAAATGACTTTGCAGTGCAACACATTAACCCACAGTACCGCACTTGCTGAAAGTGAATAGGACTTGAAACATTTACTGATGAAGATCAAAGAACACAGCCTTTGGTCTGGATTGCATCTCAATGTCAAGAAACCAAAAATCCTCACACTGGACCAATAAACAACATTTTTATCAACGGAGAAAAGATTGAAGTTGTCAAGGACTTCATTCTTCTTGGATCAACTTTCAACATTCGTGGAAGCAG
>NW_006408575.1:6023471-6025882 GCF_000296735.1 Chrysochloris asiatica | reverse complement strand
AAATAACCTAATGAGATAAGTTAAATTGTATAAAGAAGAATGTGATATCAGGATTAGAGACAGACTCATTAACAAATTATGATATGCAGATCTTATTTGCTGGTAGGGAAGAGGACTTAAAATACTTACTGATGAACATCAAAGGCGACAGCTTTGGTTTGAGTTGCACCTCAATTTAAAGAAAAAAAAACTCCTCACAACAGTAATAAATATCACAGTAAATGGAAAAAAGATTAAAGTCAAAGACTTCATTTTGTTTCAATCCACAATCAACATTAACAGAAGAAGTCAAGAATTGAGAAGATGTATTGCGTTAGGCAAATCTGCTTCAAAAGACTTCTTTAAAGTGTTCAAGAGCAGAGCTATCCGTTTGAGGACTAGTAGGAGTCTGACCCAAGCCATGGTATTTCTAATTGCCTTATATGCATGAGAAAATTGGAAAACAAGGAAGACCACAGAATCAATGCCTTTGAATTATGATGTTGGTGAAAATATTGAAAATATCATGAAAAAATCAAATACCAAACAAAATACCAACAGCAAACAAATTTGTCTTGGAAGAAGTACAACCAGAATATTCCTTAGAAGCCAGGATTATGAGACTTCATCTCTCATACTTTGGACATTTTGTCAGGAGGGACAAGTCCTTGGAGAAAGACATTATGTTACGTAAAGTGAAAAAGAGGAACACCACCTATCAAGATGGACCGATACAGTGGCAACAACAATGAACTCAAATGTAACAATTGTGAAAATGGCATGGGACCAGACAATGTTTCATACCATTTTGCATAAGGTCGTCCCTATGAGTCAAAAATGCTAGGACAGCCCCTAACAATAACAACAAAATCTGTTAATGAGACCAGATGCAATCTAGAGGACTAGGTTATATATTGAGCTATTATCTTCTGAACTATAAAAAGGATTCAATAAGCAAACAGATCAGAAGGACCTCCTATTACCAAGAAAGAAGAGTCAAGAGTGGAATCCATCCTTTGGACCTGGGATCTCTGTATTCTGAAGTTCCTAGATCCAGAGGAAGATTGTTAGCAAGACTGATGGACATAGCCAAGGTGTGTTGAACCTACAGATGATGAAAGGATACAAGGACCTTTCTCCAGCACTGACAAGGATAGGAAGTTTTTCCCTAGAGTTAGCACTCTGAATTTGGACATCTAGCCTCCTAAACTTGAAGAGAATAAATTTCAGTTTGTTAAAGGCATCCACTGTGGTATTTATGTTATAGCAGTACTAGATAATTAAGACAATAACCTCTAGGGAATCATAGTTCTGGGTAATTTTTAAAGACAGGAAAGAAATAAAAAGACCAAGGCAAGAACATGAATTGCTGACCCACAAGATACATCTGAATCCTGAACATCTTAATCCATATGGTGTTTTAATATTTTACAAATGATTTCTAACATTTAAATATTGGAGACACCCTATAATAAATACTGACATCCAGCTTCTCTTGGGAAAAATCAAAACTGGTGCCACCTGTTTTGCAATAATTGACTTGACTAGAACTTCTCCTCTTTAAAGGTCAAAGTCTGGAGCCCCTACCACTCCTAGAATCTCCCCAGTATGAAAGTCAAAGTCATTTGCCTTTATAATCACTCTGTCCCTTTTATATTACTTGATGGATCCTACAGGCATGTGAAACGAAAATCCCTTGATCAAGCAAAAAACTAGTCAACCTGTGTAAAGTGGGGGTAGTTAATGTTCCTTCTTTTACCAGCTGTGATACTTAACTTGGGCTATACATTTGCAATCACCTTGGGAGCTTTTAAAATTCTTATATATTACATCCAGACCAATTAAGTCAGCTTCTCTTAGTTATGAGATTTAGGAAAGCGTTTTCCAAGTTCCTCGGATGAGTTTAATGCACTGATAGGTTAACACCATTTTTGGAGAAATGGTACTTGGATGAACCCAGCCAGCTTTGAGGGTGGGAAAAGAGACTATATTTTGGGGACAGTGAGGAGTTTGGAAGGGCCCTAGTGGCACAACGGTTAAAACACTTGACTCCTAACCAAAATGTCAGCCATTCAAATGTACCACCTGTTCTGCAGAAGAAAGATGTCTCAGTCTGCATGTGTAAAGATATACAGCCTTGTAAATGTTATGGGTGAGCTCTAATACGGCCTATAGAGTTGTTATGATGAGGAATCGATTCAACAACATTGGATTTGGTTTGGATGGCAGAAGTTGGAAAGAGCTTAATTTCAAAATCTAGCTCTTCCATATGTTGTTAAGTGTCGTTGAGTCGGTTCCTACTTATAGCGGCCCTGTAGAGGGTTTCCAAGGAGTGGCTGCTGGGTTTCAAACCACCCAAACTGACCTCCAAGGAGCACTCTGGCTGCACTTCTTCCAACACAGATCTCTTGGTTCTTTTGGCAGCCCATGGC
>NW_006408575.1:6020947-6023196 GCF_000296735.1 Chrysochloris asiatica | reverse complement strand
ACAACTTCAATCTTTTTTCCATTGATAAGAATGTTGTTTATTGGTCCAGTGGTGAGGATTTTTATTTTCTTTATATTGAGATGCAATCCATACTAGCAAGATTGTTGTTGTTGTTGTTATTGTTGTTAGGTGCCACCGAGTCGGCACCGACTCATAGCGACCCTATGCAGAGCCCAAAACACTGCCTGACCCTGGGAGAACCTCACTACTGTTGCCATGCTTAAGTCCATCGATGCCACCACCTGGCCAATCCAACTAGCAAGATTACTTCTCTGGAAATCCTGTTCTCATCTACAAAAGAAGAATCACATTTCCTTCTTTAAAGGTTTGTTATGAAGATGAAATAAGGTAAGACACTTCATGTCATGTTTAGTACAGTGCATGGCATATAGTAAATAAAGTATATATAGAAGAAAGTTTGAATGCATTACTAAAAGTTGGACCTAGTGCAATAGAGGAATGAAGGAGGAAGAAGAGGGCAAGAAGAGCTTACAACCACTGGGCTTTTATACTACAGACTTTGGAGTCTCTAGACAGTGCAAATAGCTAATATGCTCAGCTGCTATCCAAAAGATTACAGGTTCAAGTTATCCAAAGGTGCCTTGAAAGAAAGGCCTGCAAGCTACTGCTCAAAAATAAGCCATTGAAAATCCAAAGGAGTACAGTTCTATTGTGGCACTCAAGGGGTCATCATGAGTCAACATCCACTTGATGGCAAGTGGTGCTGGTACTTCATATCATTCTCTCATTCTATCCCCCTCAACAAACCTATCAGAAAATACTAAAAAGGAGTTGAGATCACGAAGATGGAAGCATTTTGTGAACCAAAAAGAAC
The DNA here is from genome assembly GCF_000296735.1 of Chrysochloris asiatica. NCBI lineage: Eukaryota > Metazoa > Chordata > Mammalia > Afrosoricida > Chrysochloridae > Chrysochloris > Chrysochloris asiatica. The sequence continues at coordinate 6,022,361 of NW_006408575.1, read as the reverse complement.
TTTCTAGACACAAAAGCTTACTTGTGTTCTTATTATTGATCTTTTTTTAGTAGACCTCTGAGAAGAGAGTCAGGCAATATAATTTCAGTGATGCTTCCTGTCTCCTCTGCTGGCCTAAGATTTCCTGCTCTACTATTTCCACTTCTCACTCATCTACAAAACAAATAAATAAAACACAATCCTACAGGAAATGCTTCTTGACTTTTCTGTCCCATTGGCAGATCAGAAAGCAAATACAATGAATTAGCCCACACAAAAGACCCTGGGACTGGAAGAGAGAGAAATCCATCACCCCAAAGAGACTATAGTTGAAAGAACTGCCAGAAAGGTTCAGACAGATAGGATTCCACAAGATGGAAGCCTGAACCCTCCTTTTCCTGGCTCTTTCCCCTGCTTTGTGCTCACACCTCCAGCCTCAGATTGGGCTACTTAACTCTGAACTTGGACCTGAGTCTAGCATCAGGGAGGAGGTCCCTACAGAAGGAAGATCCCAGGCTCCCCTCCTAACTCTGCCATCCAGCTCAGGCAAGTTACTTCCTTTCCAGAACCTTCCTCTGCTTCCTCAACTGTTAAATAATAATCCTAAACTTCTATGCTTACCTCTTGTAGCTTTCAGAAAAATGATTGATCAATACTGGAAAATACATGAAAATGTGTATTACTGCTTAAAGAAATGTAGGGTATGGCTGGAAATCACCACCAATATCATACATGAGCAGATGTGCAAAGTTGATGTGATCCTTACCCTTTAATTAAACACCAGAGTTTAATTTGGACTTGTGTTTTAGCCAAGGACTCAGTGGCAGAACTTCAAATTTTTAGGGTGGCAGGGAAAGTATTTCAGGCAGAAGGCAATTTGCCAACATCAGGATCTCCTCCAGAGTAGGCCAGAGTCACAGCAAATCATTCATCCCAGTTAGAATCATGCTGGATATAATCAACTGGATATTAAATATAAAAGGTCTTTTCAAAGACCTTTCTTTCTCTAAGCAGCTTCTTTGTTGCTGTTATGTGCCGTGGAGTCACTTCCGACTCACATCGACCCAGTACAGGGTTTCCAAGGTTGTAAATCTTTACGGGAGTAGAAAGCCTCATCTTTCTCCTGCGGAACAGCTGGTAGTTTCGAACTGCTGACCTTGTGGTTCGCAGCCCGATTCATAACCACTACGCTACCAGAGCTCCTTAAGCAAAATCTTTGGGAGTCACTAAACAGAGTCCACACCCCAACAAACACAAAGCAGGCATAATCTTGTTCCCTTGTAATAGGTGGACATAAACCGTTCTTAACAGGATTATGTTGTTGTTGTAGTTAGGTGCCATAGATTTGGTACCAACTCATAGCAACCTTATGCACAGAAGAATGAAACACTACCTAATTCTGAGCCAACCTCACTATCGTTGCCACGCTTGAGCC
>NW_006408575.1:6000665-6018512 GCF_000296735.1 Chrysochloris asiatica | reverse complement strand
CACTGACTTTGGTGGTTGGTGCATAAGTTTGAATAATAATGGTTGGTCTTCCCTGTAGGTGCATGGATATTATCCTATCACAGACAGTGTTGTACTTAATGGCTGATCTGGATATGTTCTTTTTTGACAATGAATGCAACATCATTCCTCTTCAACTTGTCATTCCCGGCATGTGGTTGTCACATTCAAAATGGCCAATACCAATCCATTTCAGCTCACTAATGCCTAAGATAGCGATGTTTATGCATTTCATTTCATTTTTGACAATTTCCAATTTTCCTATATTCATTCTTGGTACATTCCATGTTCCAGTTACTAATGGATGTTTACAGCTGTTTCTCTTCAATTTGAGTTGTGCCCCATCAGCAAATGAAGGTCCTGCAGGGTTTTCTCCCACTAGCTTTACTCCATTCACGTCATCAACTCTACTTTGAGGAGGCAGCTCTTTCCCAATCGCATTTTGAGTGTCTTCCAACATGAGGGGCTCACTTTTCAGCACTATATCTGACAGTGTTTCTCTGCTATGCATAAGGTTTTCAGTAACTAAATATTCGGAGGTAGTTTGTCACTCCTTCTTCCTAGTCTGTCTTCATCTGGAATCTCATCTGAAACCTGTCCACTATGGGTGACCCTGCTGGTATTTAAAATGCTGGTGGCATAGCCATCAGAATCACAGCAACTTACAAGCCACCACAATACAACAAACTAACCTACGTGTGGTAATGGTACAGGATTATACAAACATTAAATGAAATCAAGATTATGATGCTCTTAAGCAAGGCGCAAGGTAAGAGCACAGAGAATGGGGTTGGGTCAAGGTTGTCTGTAGCACTCTTCAGTCCATTCATTACAACTACATATCTTCTTTTCTCTGTCAAGACTATTGTCATCTTCTACTGGACAACAGCAACAGCTCCTTAACTAGTTCACTTCCTTCACACCTATACTATCTGAATCTATGTCAGATTAAAATCCTTCATTAGCTTCCATTTCCCTAGGATCAAGTCCAGGCAACTTTTTAAGTGGCCTGGCACAGTAAGGTACTATCTTTTTCTCAATGCTAAGTCCCCTCTCTCCAAGTGTTTCATGTTCTAGCCACTTACTGCTCTTCTCTCAGCTCCCAAACTCAACTTGCTTCCTCTTCTGAGCCTTTGTATGTGTTGTGCCCTTTCTGGAACACTCCCACTGCCCCACCCCTTGGCAATCCCCTTATGCTTATTCATTCCCCTAGGTCTCAAATTCAACATCACTTCCTCCAGAAAGCCTATCCTGACTCTAGACTAGAGAAGATGTCCTTGCTATGTGCCTACTTTATCAACTCAGAGTTTATGTTATATTTTGCTGTGATTGCTGATTTCACTGTCTGTTTGATCCACTAGATGGTAAGAAAAGAGGGATAAAAAAGAGGAAAGGAGAAGAACGCGCTAAAGGAAAAAGAAGCAGGGAAGGATATAAGTAGTGGAGAAAACAGTTGCTATTGATTTGATCCCAACTCCTGACTAACTCAAGTGTTTCTGAATAGAATTGTGCTCCTGGGGCTTTTCGATGGATAATTTTCCTGAAATCCATCACCAGGTCTTTCTTCCAAGGAGCTTCTAAGTGGAATTGAACCTCTAATCTTTTGGTTAGCAGCCAAATATGTCAACTATTTGTGCCACCCAGGGACTCCAGAAGGAGTGAAAGAGGGACAAAAGTAAGAACCTGTCTTGCTTACCCAAGGTTTTCTTTATTCAGGCCCTTGCTCTGCCTTAATATTTTGATTTACTCTTCATCTAACCTCTGGGAAGAGATCAAAAATTAATTAATCACCTCCCACAACAAATTGAAACATAGGAGCATTGTTTAAAAGAACAGTTAAAGCATAAAGATTTACTGTATTCTAAAAATCAGTATCTATGCCTAAGAAATTTACCCATGGAAATTAAGAGGAAAAATTCAAATTTGAGGTTTAGAATGTCCTCTGGGTCAAGCATTCATTCTGAGAAAGTTCCTTGAAACAGCCAATTCCTCACAGAGAGAAAAACAGAGGAGCCCAAAACCCTGGCTAAAGTTTCAGGCAGTCACCACAGAGACCAAGTACTATCTTCCCTCCTTCCTGTGTGTCTCATTATTCTAACTGATATGTGCTTCCACCTGTGCCTAGGGATTTACATGCCCATCTCCACCTTCTAGGCTGAATAACTGAAGTCAGGGCTCAAGCCTAGTCTATACGTATCCTCCAGACTCGTGTATACTGCCTACCACATTAGCAGATGCTCAAGACATGTTTTCTACATTAATTAATTACCTTTGCTCCCTCTTTCTCAAGCAAGCTTCTTCCCACATCATTCATTCTTCCTATATATTCGTATATTGTCTGTGTGCCTGCGAAAGTGTCGGGGAATCAGACCAACATGGTTCCTTGCTTCATGAAGTTCACAGTCTGTTGCAGAAAGATATTGAATTCCAGCAGTGCCTGGTGTTAGGAAAGGGATGCTCAAGGTGAATTGGGAGCCTACAAGAGCGGTACTCTGAGCGAGACAAAAGAAAGTAAAAAAAGAAAATCCTAGGAAGAGGGGAGCTATGGGGAAAGGGCCCCTATGAGAAAATGCAGGCCACAGGAGGCCCTGAGAGGAAAGCAGTCTTCAAAGCCTAAGAGAGCACACAGTGTGGTACCGTAGTTTCCACACTCAACCTGCCAGGGGAGCCCTTTCTTCCAGTTAAAACCTCTGTGGAGGCCATTAGCGTAAAACTGATCAAAGTAGAGCTGCTCTGGTTGGAGCCACTGCTGTGTTTGCCAAGAAAGGCAAATGTTTTAGCCCAGGGCTTCCCAACTTTAAGGTGCACACACAAATCACCTGGGGATCTTGTTAAAAGGAAGGTTCTTATTCAGTAGATGAGGGTGGTACCTGAGAGTCTGCATTTCTAACAGCCCCCACCGTGATACCACAGCTACTGGTCCACAGACCTCACTTTGAGCATCCTAGCTACTTATCAGGCAATTAACCAGCAGCCCAGAGAAATCAACATCAACCAGTTGCCATTGAGTCAGTCCCTTGTTTGTTAGACTACAACTGTGATCCATAGAGTTTTCAATGACTGACTTTTAGACTCACCAGGCCTTTCTTCCAAGGTGGATTCAAAGCTCTAGCCTTTCCATTAGCAGTTGATATGTTAGCCATTTGTGCCATTCAAGACCGGAGAAAGCAGGGAATGGTTAAATGACCTCTCCAGGTGTGGATGCAGGCCTGCACATTGAAGGAGAGGCCATGGTGTGTGTAATGAGTGTACATGTAGGTCTGTGGGTTCGTTTGAGCATTATGAGTTTAGGGGTCTGAAGTTATTATTAATGTGCTCATTTGTAGTTATAAACATGTTTGTTTTTCTCATAGTAGTGTGTGTGTGTGTGTGTGTGTGTGTGTGTGTGTGTGTGTGTATGCACACCTCAACAAATGCTTACAACTAGAACAAGACTGATGGGCACTAAAAATAGTTCCTGGGAGTTATAGCAGCATAATCCGGATTTAGAAGAAAATAAATTATTTGATCTGTCACTCTGATGTCAGAAGGTCACTTACAATTCACCCAACTCTCACCCTGTTATTTTATTGCTACTGACAAAAGAAAGGAAGAGATACTCAGAGAAGGGCTTCTGCTTCTTGAAAATGGGTGAGGGATTGTATCTCATAAAACAATTGCTTCTCCACTCAAATCTTGGTTCAATGGTCTAACTATAGCCCATGGGTATTCCAGCATGGCACTTCAACAGAGGCCTGAGGAGCTAGGACTGCCTCAGGATTTCAGGCAGGGCTATTTGAAGATTTCCCCTGCCCAAAGCTATCATTCCTCCACCTGTCACAATGCCTGAAACCAGAGAATTGGAAGTTTGTGCTCTTGTAATCTAAAGATTTCCAGCCTAAAGGATTTCCGTCTTCTGTGTAGGATAATACTTTAAGCTTTTATCATGTAATTCTTCAGGGAGTTTGAAGACTAGTAAGTGAAGGAAGGTCTTATGGAATGAGACACAGGATATGAGCCACTGATTCAATAAAACCACCTAAGGAGCACATGTGACTGGACATGGTGTTAATAATAGTTGTTGTTGTTGTTAAGAACCCTATATAAATAAAGTCACTTTGATTGGAGGTGGTTCCCACTCAATGTGACCATATATAGGGTTCCCAAGGCATTAAATCTTTGTGGAAGCAGAAAGCCTCATCTTTTTCCCACGAGTGGCCGGTGGGATCAAACTGTGGTTTGCAGTCCAGTGCTTATTGTATGGAGGCATGATGCTCAATTAAGAAGAGTAGAGGAATATTATGAAAATAAATGAATGACCCCAAAGAATTTCATTTATTCAGAATGTAAGGAACAGAGTGGTATTAAAAGGAAATTATTTGTCATATCTCTTACACTTAAAGTCCTAGAGTAGCTGTGCATTGCAAGTATTTCAAATGATCTCTGAAGTGACGCACCACCAGCCTTATTCAGCACTCTAGCCCCCTAACTCCTGCTGTTTTCTCCTACATTTTTATCAACTAGCTTTCTTTCTAGGAGCTCTGGTAGTGTAGTGAGTCAAGCTGCTAAACTGAAGGTCAACAATTAGATACTACCAGTGGTTCCACAGGACAAAAATGAGGCTGGTAATGTGGGTTAATGCTCCAGACTGCAAAGCTGTTTGAACTGCAAAGTAGGCGGTTCAAGCATACCAGCTGCTCCTCGGAAACCTATAAAGGGTTGCTATGGGTCAGAGGTGACTCAATGGCACTTAACAACAGCTTTCTTTCATTACTATCACATGACACAGACGTTCCCCTCCTCAGAACCTTTGCACATACTGTTCATAATGCTTGGGACTACTTCTCTCTTCCTCCTCACCTGGCCACTTTATATGGCAGGGTTTCAAAAATTTCATGAAAAATTTTAATTAAAAACGAATGGAATTTTTCCACGAATTTTTTAAACCCCCTCAAATGCTACTTCCTTGGGGAAGCTGTCCATGTTCTAATATGTCAAGGCTTATGCACCTGGGCATCCTCTTCTGCTCCATTACAGAAATATTGTCAACTAACATTTCATCAATATTTACAATATGCCAAGCTTAGGTCTAAGTATTTTCATCTATTAACTCCTAATAACAACATGAATGAAGTAGCTATTATTATTTCCCTGCATTCCACAGTTGGAATAACTGTGAACCTAAAAGGTCACAATATTGTCAACTGCTAAATGTTAAGAGTTGAAGTTCAAACCCAATCAGCCTTTAGGTTTCTTCCATCAAACTCCAGAGTCCAGAGACCATGTCTTGCTCACCACTTCACCCCCAGCATCCACCCAATGCCCGACAAGTGGAAGGAACTTAACAAATATATTTGTTGAATCAGTCACTGATTGTGGAATTTCTAGTGGGTCCCAAGCCATGGGTGATGAGAGGTCTAGAAAGTTTGTCATAGGAAAATAGCTGAGGGGTACAAGAATGCTTCACCCAGAAGGGAAAAGAAATGGAGACTAGATCTCAAATTGAAGAGGAACCATTTCTTTCAATTTTCTGCAAAGGATAAAGCCAGGAAAAAAACGAGTGAAAAGCTCAATATAAAGACCATCACTCACTGTTATGCTAACGTATAAAGAGTGCTTCTCCAGGTAGTGAGGGCCCATCACAGCAAGGATTCCAACAAAGGTTGGATCAATATTTGAAAGGAATGTCCCTAGAGAGATTCAAGCTTCAGATGGGGATCCAAACTGCATCACTTCTATGTGCTCTTTCAGGCCTGAGATCCTAAATTTTATGAACCAGGAATCTCTCTCTGCTCATCCCTACTCCCAGTGGTGCCAAAGAAAAACTTTCAGCAGGGAAAGAAACTCAGAGATATTATCATGATTTGCCCCTAGCTGAAAATAAAAAGAAAAGATGGATTTAGACCATAACAAATAAAATAGAAGAAGTAAGCACCCTCTTCCCCTGTTGTGAGAGCCTTGAAACTCATTTAAAGAGAAAAGTAGCACTCCAACAAAACAACGGGCCATCTTTTAGCTTAGCAAAACCACAGCCTGGCTCTGCCACAGCTCAATGCACTGCCTTTCTCATAACAAAGTATAATCAGCACTGCTCTGATGGATGGGAGGGACATCCTTTGAAGGAAGCTTGTGGCAAAGTCATTTTCATTTGCATTTAATTGAATAGAACAGGCAACAGAGATACTTCTACTGGATGACCTTTAAGGGCCTCCCCACTTACATTTGGATTTTATGAATTGAATTAGGCTGAATCAGAGCATATTAGAACAAGGGGGAAGTTAAAGGTCATGAGTCCCAACCGACTCTACGTACTTAACAACAGCAATCCTATACCCTTGTCTTGTAAAGATGGAAATTCAGGAACAGAAAGGGGTGCTACTTTGTCCAAAGTTGCACATTAAACTGGCAGCAAAATTAGAACTCAACCACTTGTCTCCTCACCTCTAATTTATACATTACTTTACTGCAATTTTCCAAGATTTTCTTTTATTTGTTTTTGCCCCTCAGAGTTGGTGCTTTCCTGGGTTAAAGGCCCTGTGTGCTCAGCTTCTTTATGTATGACCTCCAAGCAAAAGAGCTCATGTTGTTGTTGTTGTTAAGTGCCGTCGTGTCAGTTCTGACCCATAGACGCCCTGTATAGGGTTTCCGAGGAATTGCTGGTGAGCTTAAACCACCGACCTTTCAGTTCAAACAGCTTTGCAGTCTGGCCCATTAACCCACAGCACCACACCAGGACTCCAAAAGAGCTCTTGTTGTTGTCATTAAGTGCCGTCGAGTCGATTCCGACCCATAGCAACCCTGTATAGGGTTTCCAAGGAGCAGCTGGTGAGCTTGAACCAACAACCTTGCAGTTCAAACAACTTTGCAGTCTGACGCATTAGCCCAGAGCACCACATGAGGCTCTATTTGGTGAACTCTCCAAGTGTGGCCAGCAATGAATTCCCAAGTTGGATAATCTTTTCAAAAGATTATATCTTCTTCTCATTGGATCCAGGAGCTCTGGAAGCAGGGGACTGGAACTAGGATATAATGTGCCCAAATGGCCTACCCATGATAGTTCCTGGAAGTTGGATGCCCCTTTGTGGGCCAGTTCAGTGAATTAATGGAAGAAACAGATCTAGAATCTTACATTCTAGAAGATTATTTTTTAAAGAAAGAAATCTTTTAAAGGAAGTACTTCAAATATAAGTTTTTGTTTGTTTTTTGATGTTTAGCTTTTAAAAATATTTTTATATGGCAAAATGAAAAGTTGACAAAGTAGCTTGACAATCCTATGTTTTTATGTCCCTGTTTTTAATATGATTTAGAAAATCATGAAGTCTGAAAACTATTAGTGAAAACAAGTCTTCTCTTTTTATTGTTGTGGGTGGAGCCAGAGAACCCTTGGGGAAAAAAAAAGTTTCTAAGTTCTCACAGTATGTAAAAAATCAAATATAAAGCACTAGGATCCATAAAACAACTCCCACCTTCAAGCCAAAGTTGCTATTTCATTCCTAAATTAGTTCCTTAACTTTGGGTCTCTATTTTTGCCTTTGGAAAATGGGTACATTGGCCTCTGGTGACACAGTAGGTTAAGCACTGGACTGCTAACCACAAAGACAGTGGTTCAAACCAACCAACTGCTACCAGGGAGAAAGATCGGGCTGTCTGCTTCTACGAAGATTTACAGTCTCAGAAACCCAAAGGAGTGTCCTATGGGGCCACGAGGGTCAGAATCAATTCGATGATAGTAGGTTGACTTACTCATGATGTAAAAGTGCTTCAAATATAAGAAACAATCAAACACAGCTCTGCACAGGCAAAGGATGGAAACAAGGAAAACAGACAAAAGTGAGCAAACAGATGGCAGCTGTCAATCAGTCTCAGCATCGAGAATACAACGGTATGGTGAAGAGTGTGGCAGCCTAAAGGAATACAGTGGCTACTCTAGTTAGCCAAGGACTGCCATACGGTAACATGGGCCCAGTGTAGCTAGATACTGTCATTTTCAGCCTGAAATTTTGTTTCTCTTGAATTATAAGTATACAAATTCAAACTTGAAAAATTCTGATGTACACATACACAGAGCTTTCTAAAGGTTCATGGAAAAATGGACTTAAAGCTAATGGAATTTTTCCATGAACTTTTTGAAGCCCCTCATATGTGAACCTCTCCTCTCAATGATTCTACATCTCTTTGTCTAAAAGCCCATGTGGCAGGTCGTACCTGTACGTGCCATAGTGCCCTTTATTACCTAACAACAAGAACACAGCTTGAGACAAGCCTGAACAATACAAATGTGCAGTAAAGAGCAACCCCTGAGGATCTGTATACACTTGTCAGAGCTAGACGAGGAATAAAGCTGGTTGAGAAACACTACATGAATTAGGATGACATTCTCTATAAAAGTTCTCTCACTAGTTTAACATTCTGAATCATTTACTTAAAACATAATTTCCTCATCTTAAAAATGGGGCCAACAATATGTGCCTTGCCTACTAAATAAGATATTGTATATCATTTGAATGAAACAAGGATGATAAATACATGGTAAGACTGTTATGTTTCTCATAATAAAGATGATGATGATGATGATACGTGCTGAGTAATGCTCTAAACTCATTACGGATATTCATTAATGGAATCCTCATGGCAACTCAATGACATATGCTGTTACATTAGCATTTCGCAAATTTGAAAACTGAGGCACAGAAATTTTAAATAACTATCCGATGTTAAAACTTGATACCACTGCCCTCAAGTTGCTTCTGATTCATATAGGATTCAGAAGGACAGCCTCATAGAGTTGTCCAGACTGTAAATCTTTACAAAAGCAAATTGCTTTATGTGTCTCCCATAGAGAGACTGGTGTGTTTGAACCACCTATGTTTCGGTTAGTAATCCAATGCTGAACTCATTGCACAACCAGGGCGCCAATGTCACACAACTAAAAAGTGGCAGAGCTGAGAGTCAATAGATTGTAAACTTCTTTCCTGCTAACTCTCAGAATGATTTACAACAGCGTAATCCAAGATGCTCTTACCAATGTCCAAGTTGGCATGCAACTTAAAATTTATTTTCCCAACCCTAGCTCTATATAAGGAGCTCTGGGAGCATAGTAGTTATGAATTGGGCTGTGAACCACAAGGTCAGCAGTTCGAAACTACCAGCTGTTCCACGGGAGAAAGATGAGGCTTTCTGTTCCCGAAAAGACTTACAGCCTTGGAAACCCTGTGCAGGGTCGCTATGAGTCGGAACCGAGTCCACGGCACATAACCAGCACCACCACCAGCTCTATATAGGACTCCTGCTGTGGCACTGTAGGATCAGTAATGGACTGCAAACCACAAGGTTGGCTGTTCAAACCCACCAGCTTCTCCTCATAGGGTTGCTATGAGTCAGAACTGGCTTGACAGCACTTAACTACAACAACAGCTGAATATAACACCTGGCACAAAAGATACCCCATGCTCTTATTAAATATTAGCTGCCTTCCTCCTACTTGTGAAGATCAAATCATTTGTTGTTGTTGTTAAGTGCCATCAAGTCAGTTCCAACTCAAAGCGATCCTGTATAGGGTTTACAAGGAGTAGCTGGTAAGTTTGAACCACTGACCTTGTAATTCAAACCGATCTTGTAGCTGAGTGCTTATCCAACAGCACCACACCAGGACTCCTACTTGTGAAGATCAAATCATAGGATGGGTATAAGTCAGGGTACCTCAATCTTGGCACTATTGATATTTTATGCCACAAAACGCTTTATTGTGAGCTTCTATACTATTTTTTGTAAGGCGTTATGGTAGCGTAGTGGTCACAAATTGGGCTGCTAACCTCATGGTCAGCAGTTCAAAACTACTAGCTATTCCAAGGGAGAAAGATGAAGATTTCTGCTCCCATAAAGATTTATAGCCTCAGAAACCCTACGCGGGGTCACTATGAGTCGGAATCGACTCCACAGCACACTACACCATACTGTTTTTCTGTAGGTCTCTACCCACTACATGCCAGTAGCATCCTTACCAACAGTTGTTGTTGTTGTTAGATGCCAAAGAGTCAGTACCAACTCATAGCAACCTTATACACAGCAGAACAAAACACTGCCCAATCCTGTGCCAATCTCACTACTGTTGCCATGCTTGAGTCCATCAATGCTGCCACTTGGCCAATCCATCTTGTTGGGGCTCTTCCTCTTTTTCTCTGGCCCTTCACCTTAACAAACAGGATATCCTTCTCCAGCGACCAACAGCACCAATTACAAAAATCAAAAACGTCTAAAGACATGGCCAAATGTTCCTCACGGGAAAAATCACTCCTAGAACCACTGCTATAAAGTCTAGTGAGTCCAGTTCCTCCTCATGGCTCCACAGTGACTCACCATGCTTTATTTGCTTCTCATAGTTGCCAAGCCCCACATGGTATCGTGAAGTGCCTCTGCCCCACCGTGGAGTAACAGGCATCTCCGAAGAGCTACCTCTGCTGTCCTGAAACAGACCTCAAACTTTTCATTTTACAAGTTTCACTTACAATCCCTACAGGAAATAAGTGATATTTGAGAAGTCAAATCAAAGACATAAGTGGGAAAATAACTACAAATTCTAAAATTTCTCCAAGTTCTCAAAGTATTCATCTGTATTGTTCATAAAGATAGAACTCACTGAACCCATCTCTTTCCTCGGTTAAAATTCCTACTCCATTCCCTCCATCACCTATTCCATGAACCTCCCGAGATTCAATAGAAGTATCTATCCTTTTCTTGTACATAGAGTTATGACAAGTAGGAACTGAGATACCCACAACAACCACCTCCTCATAGGGTTGTTTGGAGGACTCAAGAATTGATAGTCATAGTACAGACTTTAAGCAGGGAAAGCATTAAGATAAATAATAACTATTAATCATTGCTATTGTTTTTGATGTTGTTACATGCCATTGAGTCGACTCTGCTCTGAGCAACCCTGTATAGGGTTTACAAGGAGCAGCTAATGGATTTAAACCACCAATCTGTGATTAGTAGTCCAGTGCTTTTCCTAAAGTACCACACCTTCATACCTTAAATTATCATTCCTTCATTCAACAAATATTTATTCTCTGCTTACTAGGTGCCAGACATTTTTACTTACATTATCCTACTCATAGTACCTAGGTACATAGTAAAGTAACATTTTACCTTTGTGGACATTTTATACATTACAAAATCTAAATATCAGTAAACATCAAAGGCATGCCAAATTCAAGTTAGACAGTGAAGGGAGGGGGATTTAAGCCTGCTGGCATAGTTGGTATAGTGAGAAGAGATTCACGTCCCAGCAGCTGAGCCATTTACTTTCTGGTGGCCTGGAGTCATTAGTTAGACTGCCCTGAGGCCCGTTCCTCATCTATAGACCAGGGAGCTAGAAGAGAGTCCCATAATCTTCATCTATTATCCTCTCTCTTCTTCAACCTTCCTCCAAGACCAGTGATGGTAATCCAGCATTAAATTAGGACACAAAACCAGAAATACTGTGTAAGAAAAAAAATTGGTTCTCAAACTGAATATTTCCCACTATAAAATTCCATTTTCTCACTAAATACCAAATTAATGTTGTTTAAATTGTGCTGCTGAAATGAGTGGGGGAAGGAGAGTTAATGAACTTATGCTAAGCAAAAATATTCATCAGCTGGGAAAGAAGATCTAAATTAATGAGGAAGAAACACTAAAAAACAATCACATCAGGCCAGCTTTGTCTACAATTATATTATTAACAAAATGCAATGAAACAACAGTTGATTCAAAGTGGAGAACAAAGGGGAACAACCAAGGAGAAAATTGATTCAAAGTGGAGAACAAAGGGGAACAACCAAGGAGAAAATTACTGGCATGTTTAATCATAGAATACCAGAACTATTGTATGGGAGAGAAGACCTAGTGAGCCCAATATCCTTGGTAAATCATCAAAATAATAGTAACAGCAACATATATTCTCTCCTTTAATCCTCCTCACAGTCCTGTGAGGTAAGTGCCACCTTGCTTTATTACAATAGAAACTATGTCTAGAGAAGTCTACTTTCCAGCCCACACAGCTAGTGGATAGAAAGGTCAGAATTTGAACCCGGATATGATGCCAAATCTGGTGTTCACCACCTCCCCACTGAACTGTCTCGCCTGTTTGAATGAGGGCTTCCATGGTTCCACCACCTCCTGAGAATGTGCATTTCCACCCCAGATATACTAAATCAGAATTTATATTTTGACAAGATCCTCAGGCAACCCTTATAAAGACCCAGGTATTCCTATGTATACATAAAAATCTTATTAAAATGTAGATTCTAATTCGGTAAAATCTGAGGTGGAAATGCAAATTTGCAATAGAGAATCAAAACAGAATGAACTGGTTCAAAGCCCAATTTGGAATATCTGTTGCCAAGGTGGTGGCTCAGTTTCATGGTAAAGAGCTCTTTTCCAGAAGACATCTTATTTTTTATGTATGAGGGGCAGTCAAAAAAGAAACGGTTGATGTTCACCCATTTCAAGAAGTAGCATATGATCAAGAGCCAATTACACTGAAGGAAGAAGTTCAAAGTGCAATGAAGTCAACAGCAAAGAGCAAGGCTCTGGGAAGTGATGGAATACAAATAGAAATCTTTCAACAAACTGATACAAAACTGGAGACACTCGTTATTTATGCCAAAAAATTTGGAAGACAGCTACCCAGCCAACTGATTGGAAGCGATTCATATTTGTGCCCATTCCAAAGAAAGGTGACTAAATAGCATGCAGAAATCATCAGATAATATCATTAATATTGCAAACAAGTAAAAATTTTCTAAAGATAATTAAAAAACAACTGCAACAGTACATTGGCAGGGACCTGCCAGAGGTTAAAACAGGATTAAGATGAGGATGTGGAATGAGGGCTATAACTGCTGACATCAGATGGATCTTGGCTGAAAGCAAAGAATACCAGAAAGATGTTTCCCTGTGCTTTATTGACTACACAAAGGTTTTCAATAGTGCGGACCATAACAACTATGGACAACACTGAGGAGAATGAGTATTTCAGGACACTTAACTGTGCTCATAAGGAACTTGTACATAGACCATGAGGAAGTTTTACCAACAGAACAAGAGGACACTGAATGGTTTAAAATTAGGAAAGTTGTGCTCCAGGGTTGTATTCTGCCACCATATTTATGCTGAGCAAATCTGTACGCTGAGCAAGAAATTCAAGAAGCTTGAGTATATGAGGAAAAACTTGGCATCTGGACTCGAGGAAGACTCATTAACAACCTGTGCTATGTAGATGATACCAACCTTGCTTGCTGAAAATTAAGAAGACTTGATGAATATCAAAGACCACAGTCTTCAGTAAGGGTGGCATATCAATGTAAAGGAAACAAAAATCCTCATCACTAGACCAATCAAGATAAATGTTGAAAAGACTGAAGTTACAAAAGACTTCAATTAGCTCAGATCAACCATCAACACTCCTGGAAGCAGCAGTCAAGAAATCAAATGACATATTGCATTAGGTAATCTCCTGCATAAGGCCTCTTTAAAGTGTTCAAGAGGTATTTTCAATAACCTTATATGCATATGAAAGTTGGAAAATGTTAAAAAAAAAACAGTGTAAGAGTTGATGCATTTCAGTTATAGTGTTGGAGGAGAATATTAATTGTACCATGGACTGTTATTAGAAAAACCAACAAATCTGTGTTGGAAGAAGTACAGCAAGATGCTCCTAAGACGCCAGAATGGCCAGACTTCATCTCTCACACTTTGGACATATTATCAGAAGGGGACCAGTCCCTGGAGAAGGACATCATGCTTGGTAAAGTGGAAAGTTAGCAAAAAAGAGGGAGGCCTCCAATGAGATGGACTGACACAGTGGCACCAGCAATGGACATAAGCGTAGCAACACTTGTGAGGCTGACGCAGAACAAGGCAGTGTTTTGTTCTATTGTTCATAAAGTCACTATGAGTCAGTACCAACTCAATGGCACTTAACAAATTATAAAAGATTGCTAATATCCCAGCTAATACATGAATAGGTTTATTCCCAACAGTCCATATTTAGCCATACAATGTGTGGCTGCAGACAAGTTCTCGCAGTAATACAACTCACTTGTTTTGTCTCATTAGTTGTTGTTGTTGTTGTTGTTGTTGTTGTTAAGTGCCGTCGAGTCGATTCCGACCCATAGCGACCCTGTACAGGGTTTCCAAGGGTGTAAATCCTTACCTTACGGGAGTAGAAAGCCTCATCTTTCTCCCGCGGAGCAGCTGGTAGTTTTGAACCACTGACCTTAAGGTTCGCAGCCCGATTCGTAACCACTACGCTACCAGAGCTCCATTGTCTCATTAGGGTGTCTTCAAAATAACAATTGAACCCAAACCGCAACTTCCAAGGGGATCTGCTGCATTAACTCAAGGCAGAGAAAACAACACAGAAGATTATGGCAACTATTTTGGAGAGATCCCCAAGGGAAAATCTTTATCTATTTTGTCAAAGAAACAAGAATGAGCATGGGAGCTTATAAAAAATATTTAAGAAAATTGAAAACTGAGTTGGTTAGAAAAAGACCAGGAAAATTGGACCGAAGATTTTTTTTCATCACAACAGTGATGAACCTACTTATTCTTCTAGGGTAGCAAAGGCTGTCCTAGGAGAATTTTAAGACAACCTTAACCCATCCAGAGCCCTGATCTCGCCCCTTCAGATTTCTTTTTGTTCCCTATGGGTTTTTTGTTGTTTTTTCATCATTCAACAACAGGACTTACTTCTATTCCCTCTAGTTTATTGGGTATGTACACAAAAACACTCAGGAATATATAGTCATTTAAAAAACCAAAAGGCATATTCTGCAAGCCTGCCTCCTGGCCGCTAGCACACAGCCTTTCTCTTTCCAGGAGTCTAGAGTCCTCAGCTGCTCCCTCTTCTCCATGTCTGTATCTCTGTCTCCATCTCTGGTGTGCTGCTTCTCTGGATAAGGTCCCACATTCTGCTCATGCTCTTCTCTCCTGATGGTCCTATGGTCTTCTGTTCCTAAACTGTAAGATTAACTACTCCCCCTTTATTTTTTTTTACAAAATTTCTACCTTTACATTTGTGACACTAGCAATTAGTCATGATAACAATTGCTCACTATTGAACCATAAGAATCTTATCCCCATCTCTTTTATCCAGACCCGTCTAGACAAGACGAAAACTATTCAGTGGGGATTATACCTTCCACCAGACTTAAACTAAACTCCCTTTTGAAAGCTTGTAGGCCAGTTACTACCTGCCTTTATAGCTCCCCCCATTTTAGGTAGCTAATGTCTAAGTTGCCCATGCCTATAAACCCTGTAAACAGTGATGTTAGGATTGATACTTGATGTGAAGACTCCTTCCCTGTCAGTTGGTATTTTGAATGACTAAGGAAGACCATTGAAGATTTGATGCATTTGAGTTATGGTGTTGGAAGAGAATATTGAAAATAACATGGGCTGCCAAAAGAACCAACAGATCTGTGTTGGAAGAAGTGCATCCACAGTGCTCCTTGGAGGCCTGGATGGCCAAACTTCATCTCTCATACTTCGAACATATTGTCAGGAGGTACCAGTCACTGGAGAAGGATTTTTTGTTTGGTAAGGTGGAAGATCAGAGAAAAAAGGGAAGACCCACAGCAAGAGAATTGGAAAAGTAGGAGCATCAATGGGCTCAAGGGTGGCAACAATTGTGAGGTTGGCCCAGGACTGGGCAGCGATTCATTCTGTTGTGCATAGGGTCACTATGAGTTGGTACCAACTCGATGGCACCTAACAACAACAAGAACATCCATATAAAAATACAAGTTCATCAAATTGTAGAAATTTACACGTGTTTCCTTTATCTATTATTTTATTAAAAATTGTTCATCTTCCTCTAGTTGAGTTCTGATCATCAAGCCATTGAGACTAGGTCGAATGAGTACTATCCACAAGTTTGGGCATTCTTGTACATCTCCCCTCACTCTCAGCTCTAGCCCTCCTTGGCCAAGGGCTCGGAAGTCCCCAGGTCTCACTACACTTTGGACCAAGCAGCCTTTCCTCTTATCTCACACATCTCCAGGTCAATAGGAGCCTATTGTTCTCTATGTTCTTAAAGAACATTGAAAAGAAACACATTCTGATTCTCTCAAGGATGCCCAAACTGCTGTTTTGACATGGTATGAATTGAAGAGCGCAGAATTCTTCAGAGAAAGATTGTACACCTTCACAAGTGTATAGACCCAAATGGAGGCTTTGTCATGAAACAATAGCTTTACATTTTTTGTTTGTTTGTTTAAGAAAGGCTTCTATGATTTTGTAGTGATATGTTTTGATTTACCCTCATGTGTAAAATTTATTTTTTGGACACAATACAAACAACGAAACATACATCCATTCACATTTTCTATGTGAGCAGTTCAATGATATTGGTTACATACTTTACACTGTGTCACCATTTTTCTGTCTCTACCCATTTCGTTTCATTACCATTAATTTTAGTGGTGCTTTAGATGAACTGTTGTCAGTTTGAACTCATAGATAATCTTTAATAATAAGGCAGTGTTCAAGGCAAACATTTTTAATTAACTAAACTAAAGTATTATTTAGTTTAATTATGACTTCATAGAACAGTTACAATTCAAGGTTTAAATTTTTTTCTGGGAAATAAATGGGGGGGGGGGGGGTTTCACCCAATCTCAATGGTTAGTTTCTATATGAGTTTGAAGTTCTGTTCCATGTTTTTATTCCTTTTGATCAGGATCTATATATATTGATCTATTGGGTACTTGATCAAAATATTCAGTAATGGTGGCCAAGCACCATGCATTTCTTCTAGTCTTGTGATAAAGAAGGTCCATAAAGTACTTAAACTTACTTCTCTGATTCTTGGGTCCATTTTTTATGTTTGATGTAGACGATATTTGCTTAAACTGAACTGACTTTAAGCGCTTTCCCACCATGGCTTTCTCTGAAAGACAATGACTCCAACTGTCTGCCCCACTCTGTTCTTTGGTGTACCACAGAACCAAACACGGCCCTCCCATAATAGCCCTTCAGTTATTTAAAGACACTGATCACCATGACACTTATCAAGAATAAAAATCTCAGATGGAGATAAGACTCTTGTGGTACAACCGTGAATAATTGTCATCAGGACTGACTTTGAGGGTCAGAAATGTAAAGGTAGATGTTTTTTAACAAAAGAAGTGGAGGTCCCTGGAACCATCAAGTGAGAAGAGTGGATGGAGTTGGGACCCTACCCAGAGAGGAAGTGACGCCAGAAATGGAGACAGAGACGATGATGTGGTCAGATGGATTCAGGGAGGGAGAGGGGCTGTGTGCTGAGGGCTCGGGAGTAGCCCATTGGAGTGTACCTTTTGGTTATTTGATTATGCATGGCGGGGATTGTAATCATTGCAATGAAACAATGGTAGGATGCATGTAAAACTGATTTTCTCCCATGTAAACCCACATAATTCACAATAAAAACTTAAAAACAAAAATAATAAAAATCTCTCACTCTTTTCCTTGCTATTTGGTAAGGTTTCAAGACTATTCCTATCTCAGTCACCTACTTCAGGACTCATTTAATTTTGATGATGAGACTCCTAGAGAACCAAACCCAGATTACTAAGTGTTTCCCAGCCTAAACAGAATAAAGACCCTCTCCTCCTTCTTACTAGGCTACTTCTGTTGATGTTCTCCAAAACCATTACCTATATATTAAGTCAGGTCACATACTGGCTCATGGTGGACCTCCTCCCAAACAGTTGAGACCTCAAAGTCTTTCTCACACATGGTTTTCTAGAGTCAGTGCATGACCAAGCTCCATTCTTACATAATTGATTGGTTCTAAATAAAGAATCATACAAAACCAGCAAG
>NW_006408575.1:5991733-6000415 GCF_000296735.1 Chrysochloris asiatica | reverse complement strand
TTATTAGTGAGTCCAAAAATGATAAACCATCCTGTTAATCAATAAAATAATCATCATCCTTTATATGTCTTTAGGACTTTGTTTTACCAAACCTTTTCACATCAATAAAAAAATGAACATTTTGAGTATCTGCTATAAGATAGGCACCAGATAGGTTGGTTTTCCTAACTCTTATTATCCTGTATGTTTGGCATTATTATTTCCTTTTTCCAGATGAAGAAACTGAGGCACACAGGAAGCTAGTGACTTGCTCAAGGCTTCACAATTACCTTAACATTCTCTCTCCTTTAAGTATCACAGCTTATATTCAAACCCATTTCAGCTGGATCCAAAGCTCACACTTTATCTACCACACTCAATGACTGTACAGTCCAAATCTCCTACAATGGTCCATCCTGGACAGGTGAGTTTTGATCTAATTTTCAGTTGATTTTCACAATCATCCTAGGATCCTATGTGTGTGTGTGGGGGGGGGGTGTGAACCAATGAACTTTTCTAAAGTCCCATCTTATTTTGGATCCTTATCAAATATTCTCTTCTCTCCTTGTCCTGGGTCTGAAGGACCCTCATCCTGCCTTCTTAGCCTGTGCTCTTGTTTCTATCTGAAACTGTCAGAGCACAGAGGGCCTCTGCAGGTCAGGGGTTGGAATGGGCCAAGTCACATACCCTGTAGAGAAAACCAATTAATTTCATGATCACCCACCTGCTCTCAAAAAGAGCAGCTGACCAGCCATAGTCGATAAGATGAAGGTAATTTAAAGGTCAAATGAAGGCTGACTGTCTATCTGTCCTTTTATGACAAATGTGTCTGAGATGCAAGCCCAGTGAGGTGGTAATATTTTAAGATGGTGACTTATCAGGATGTGGAACACTGAATGTGTCCAGTCTGGACGGCTCCATTTGACAAAATGCAGTGTCCAGGAGCTACAGATTGCAGAAAAATGAAGTGAAATGAGGACTAGAGTAAGAAGCAGAGGCAAGGGACTGACCCACAATATACGTTAAGCCTTGCTACAAGCTGCTGGTCTTTGAACAAGTTACTTGAATCCTATCAGTCTCATTTAGCTCATCTATCAAATGAAGAGAGTGTCCAAAACTGTTTTCAGTACTTTGCTGTGACAAAAATACAGGAATCATCTCCTCAGATTTCTAATCGCATGCTATGAAAATGCTGAAGCATGAGGATTCTTAGGACCAAGCAAGTACAACACGTGGTGATTATTGCATGTTTTTCTCAAAAGGAATCTTATGTTTATCATATCAAAATGATAAAATCTGAACTGATCTTGTTGAGTTAGGGGCTCTTAGTCACCCCTTCACCAAAGCAATTGCCAGCACCTCTCTGGAACCAGAGGAACAGTCTGAAGACTGGACTATTTAACTCATTTTAGAAATGGGGAAACTGAGCAATCAAATTACTTTCTCAAAGTCTCAAAGCAACTATAGGCCAGAATCCAGAAATGACTATAGAGCTCACAAGTTTCAGTTGAGTGCTCTTTCTACTCCAACTTTCTGGGCTTTCAATCTCTTTCTTGTGATTCGTGTGTAATTATATGTTTACAATATAAAATTCAGTGTTCTAAAAAGTGACTTTCAAACTGCCTTGGGAGGCCCTCCAGTTTGACAAGGGTGGTGGAGATACACAAGGACACAGGGAAAGGGAAGACTCTTAACTCTGCTTCAAAGACCACTCAGCAGTTAATATTTATTAAAGGATTCCTTGTGGCACAGAAGTTAAGCACTCAACTGTGTGAACCCACCCAACAGCTCCATGACAATCTGCTCCCTTAAAAATTGCAGCCTAGAAAACACTACGGGTTTTCTACTCTGTTATACAGGATGACTAAGTCAAAATCAACTCAACAGCACCTACCAACAGCTATATTTATGAGCAGACACTACGCTAAGTATTTTTATGTGTGCTGTCTTATGTAATACTCCTCAAGAGCCTGTAAAGGAGCCCTGGTAGTGAAATGGATTACAAACTGGGCTGCTAACTGCAAGGTCAGTAGTTGGACTCCACCAGTAACTCCTCAGTCAGATGAGGCTTTGTGCTCCTGTAAATATTTACAGCCTCAGATAACCTACACAGTGCCACTATGAGTCACAATCTACTCCATGGCACACAACCACCACCACCACCACCACCACCACCACCACTGAACCTGTAAGGTTGTTATTTTTATTCGCATTTTACAAATGAGGAAACTGAGGCTTACAGAGATTAAATAACTTGCTCAAAGACTGACTGCCACTCAGAGATAGAACAAGACCCATCTGACTCCACAGGGACTAAACCTACAACCCTTATGTTCTTCTCCCCAAGTACAATTGCCTTTGAAGAAAAGCTACCATGGTCAACCTATCTGTTTGGTTTTGTCTGTCACTGCCTGACTTACTTTCTTTGTTTGTAAAGGGTGTTCTGAAATGGGGCTTCAGCCTCTATACTTTGCTTCTCTCTAAGCTTCCAGTCTTTTGCCTTAGATGGGACAATGAGCTAGCAGGTCAGTCTTCACCCAGAAGTGCAGTGAGTGGCCTTTTAATGGCCACCAGTTGAAAAGCTCACCAAAACGAAAAGCCCCACCCCCCTTGAAGCCACAGCATCATCATGGAAAGCCTCCACACAAAGACAAGCTCCCTCAGCCCAAAATACAGTTTACCCTGTGTTTTCCCTCCACATCCATTAAGAATCGGAACATGGAATGTACAAAGTACAAAGCTAGGAAAACTGGAAGTTGTCAAAAAAGAAATACAACACATAAAGATCAATATACTATGTATTAGTTAGCTGAAATCGACTGGTGTTGGCCATGCTGAATCTGACAACCATATGGTTTACTATGCCAGTAGCACATATTAAAAATACAAGGAAGGGCATAGAATTCATATTAAAAAGAAAATTTCAAGATCTGTCTTGAAATACAATACTGTCAGTGATAGGATAATATCCATACATGTAAAAAGATAAGTTAATACCATTATTATTCAAATTTATGCACCAACAACTAAAGTCAGTGATGATGAAATTGAAGAATTCTACCAACTTCTTCGGACTCCTGATGTGCTATAAGCACTGGATTGCTAACCACAAGGAAGGTGGTTTAAAAATACCAACTGACCCTCAGGCACTCTATACAGGGTCACTGTGAGTCAAGTTGGAACCTACTTAACAACACCAACTTCTTCAGTCTGAAGCTAATCAAACATGCAATCAAGTTGAATTAATAATTGCTAGTTATTGGAATGTAAAGGTTAGAAACAAAGAGTAAAGATCAATAGTTGGAAACTATGGTCTTGGTGATAGAAAGGTTGCTGGAGATCACATGATACAATTCTGCAAGACTAATGACTTATTCATTACGAATACCTTTTCTAAATAACACAAAAATACAATACAAATAAAAAAAAAAAAAACAGATGAACCTCACCAGATGCATTACATAGGAATCTAATTGACTACATCTGTGTGAAGAGTTGGTAAAATAACTCTATATCATCAGTCAAAACAAGGCCAGAGAATGACTATGAAAGAGATCCTATCAACTGTTGATATGCTGAAGCTAAAGAAAATTAAAACAAGTCCGCAAGAGTAAAAATATTACCTTTACCTTGAATATATCTAACCTGAAGTTAGAGACCATCTCAAGAACCGATTTGATGCATTAGACACTAATGAGGAAAAACCAGAGAGCTTTGGGATGACATACAGAACATCAAAGAGTAAGAAAGGAAAAGGTCAGTAAAAGCACAGGAAAGAAAGAGAAGAAAAAAAATGGATGCCAGGAATGACTCTAAAAAATACTCTCCGCGTAGACATTCTAAAGCAAACGGAAAAATAAGGAAGTCAAAGACCTGAACAAAAAATGTTGAAAGACAACTCGTGAAAACAAAGTCAAATATTATAATGAAATGTTATAAGGAAAGGTCTTTCCTGGACTTAGAAAAACAAAGGAAAGAATACACTCAACATTTCTCAAGATGAAAGAACTGAAAAATAAATCAAGTCTTGACTTGAAATATTAAAGGATTCCATGGGAAAATATTGAATGATGCAGAAAACATCAAAAGAAAATACAAGGAATACGGAGAGTCACTGTACCAAAAAGAAATTGTAGATGTCCAACCATTTCAAGAGGTCACATATGATCAAGAACTAACAGTACTGAAGAAAGAAGTCCAAGCTGTACTGAAGTTATAGGTGAAAAATAAGGCTCCAGGAATTGACTGAATACAAACTGAAATCTATCAACAAACTGATGCAGCACTGGTGGCACTCACTCATCTATGCAAAAATAACCTGAAGACAGCTTATTGGTCAACTGATTGTCAGAGATCCATATTTGTACTCATTTCAAAGAAAGGTGAGCCAACAAAATGTGGAAATCATCAAACAATATCATTAATATCGCATACAAGTAAAATGTTACTGAAGAGGATTCAAAAGCAGCTGCAATAGTACATCAACAGGGAAATAACAGAAATTCCAGCTGGATTCAGAAGAGGAAGTGAAACTAGGAGTATCATTACTGATGTCATATGGATCTCAGCTGAAAGTGGAGAATACCAGAAAGATGTTTACTTGTGCCTTATTGATTATACAAAGGTTTACAACTGTGTACATAAGCTATAGATAATGTTGAGAAGAATGGACCTTCCAGAAAACTTTATTGTGCTCATGAGGAACCTGTATATAGACCAAGAGGCAGTCGTTAGAACAGAACAAGGAAATACTGGATGGAAAGGGGTGCATCAGGGCTGTATTCTTTCACCATACTCATCGAATCTGTATACTGAGTAAATAATCTGAGAAATTGGATTATATGATGAAAAGTCTGACATCAGGATTGGAGGAAGACTGATTAACACCTATGATATTGAGATGATACAACCTTGCTTGCTGAAAGTAAAGAGGAATTAACACACTGATGAATATCAAAGACTACAGCCTTCAGTATGGATTGCACCTCAATATAAAGAAAACAAACATCCTCACAATTGGACCAATAACATCATGATAAATGAAGATAAGATTGAAGTTCTCAAAGATTTCATTTTTCTTGCATCCACAATGAATGTTCATGGAAGCAGTGTCAAGAAATCAAACTACATATTGCAGTAGGTAAATCTGCTGCACAAGACCTTTAATGTTTTCAAGAGAAAAGATAATAAATTTGAGGACTAAAATGCACTTGACCCCAGCCATGTAGCCTCATATACATGTGAAAGTTGGACCATAGAAGAATAGATGCATTTGAGTTATGGTGTGGGAGAAGAATATTAAAAGTACTATGGAATGCCAGAAGAACAAACAAATCTGTGTTGGAAGATGTACAGCCAGAATGCACCTCGGAAGCACGGATGGAGAGATTTCTTCTCTCATACTTCAGACATATTATTAGAAGTCACTAGGTTCCTAGTGAAAATCATTATACTTGGTAAAGTGGTGAGTAGCTAGAAAAGAGAAAGACCCCTAACAAGATGGATTGGCCATAGTGGCAATGGGCTCAATTGTGATAATGGTGCAAGATTGGACAGATTTCTATTCTGTTGTGTGTAGAGTGGCTATGAGTTGGATTTTATTCGATGGCACCTAACAACTACAAATGTGTATATACAAAGTTAAGTCAAAAAGTAATGCTACTAGGGTTCTAGTTTATACAGACACAGGATTGTTTCAAACAAAACATGTTTTTAACCATGTCCCTGTAATCAGTAGATGGCTTCAAACAAGTTCTCTCAGCTACATACTGGTCTTAGTCACAATAGTTTGCCTTCAAAATTAACCCAAGCAAAAGTGGTTCTGAGGGGGAGCTGCTAGGCCAGTTACATTCTAGGCAGAGATGTTGGCTCAAAAGGTTATTTTGTATTTTGGGATACTCAAGAGGATAATCTTGATAGATTTTCCCAAAGGTCGATCATGTGAGCCTATTAGGAAGAAGTTTTTTTGTTGTTATTTTAATTAAAAACTGCACTGTTGAGCAAAAGGTCAGAAAATTTGCACCAAGAAGTTTGGTTATCTTTGTCCATCACTACAATTCACCTGCACATTCTTTGAGGGGAGCAAAGGCTTTCCTATGAGAATTTCTTTGGGAAACCTTACCCCATCTACCCTACATGTCTGATCTTGCCCCTTCAGACTTCTTTTGTTCCCCAAACTCAAAGCACATTGAAAAGGAACACAATTTGAGTTTCTTGAGGATACCAAAACTTCCATTTCAGTGTGGAATAAATTACAAATTGCAGAATTCTTTGTGGAAGGGTTATCTCTGTAAAGTGCCATTGAGTCAAGTCTGACTCATAGAAACTCTGTATAGGGTTTCCAAGCAGCGGCTGGTGGATTACAACCATCAATCTTGTGGTTAGCAGTCCAGTGCTTATCCTACAGCGTCATGCCAGGATGCATGGAGAAAGGGTTGCTGTTGTTGTTAAATGCCATCAAGTCAATTCCAACCTATAGCAACTCTATACTATACAGGGTTTTCAAGGAGCAGCTGGTGAGCTTGAACCATCGACCTTGAACCATCAGACTTTGCAGTTTGATGCATTAGCTCACAGTACCACACCAGGACTCTGCTGGGAAAGGGTTGCTGTTGTTGCTGTTAAGTGCCTTGAAATTGATTCCAACTCATAGTGACCCTCTATAGGGTTTCCAAGGAGCAACTGAAGAGCTTGAACCACCAACCTTGCAGTTCAAACAACTGCGCACTCTGACACATTAGCTCTTAGCGCCACACCAGGACTCTGGGAAATGATTAAAGAGATGAAATCAACACCTTCTAAGATGTATAGACGTAGATGAAGGATAGGTAAAGAAACAATATCACCACATTTTATATGCTCTGGTAGCGTAGTGGTTACGACTCGGGCTGCGAACCTTAAGGTCAGCGGTTCGAAACTACCAGCCGCTCCACGGGAGAAAGATAAGGCTTTCTACTCCCGTAAAGATTTAAACCCTCGGAAACCCTGTACAGGGTCGCTATGGGTCGGAACCGACTCGACGGCACTTAACAACAACAACAACCCTCATATATGTAAATATACCACTGCCAAAAGCTGTCATTTGTCACAGGGTCACTACGTATTTATATACATATATATTCCCTTTTATAAAAAATTATAAACACATTGCATTCTTCAGCTAGCTATGTATTCATCAAAGTTCTCTTTGACCTTTTTATAGTAGCAATTTTGCACTCCATACTTTCATGTGTTATTAGTTCATTTTCCATATGTCAGAATCTCCCGCAAATAAATGGTAGTTCCTTTAAATCAAGGGTTGTGCCTATAATACACATGATACCTAACACTATGTATGGTTCAAAACAGGCATTTTGAAAACACTGCCCACTTCACCATTTATCATGGATTTACATTAAATTTCAATTGAGAGAAAGAGTTGTTTAACAACATCCGCTCTCTCAAAAGAGAACTGTGTAAATTTTTATCTATGCTGATGGGAAAACTAGCATCAATTGTGGGTAGAAGGTCTACACAACCAGACTAATGTAGCTGTTGCTATTAAGCTGTATACCAGGAAGGAAAAGAGAGAGAGGCAAAATGGCAAATAAACTGTTTTATATAATCTAGGAACTACAACAGCAGCCAACAGTCAAAATAAAAGGCTGAGTCTGTTTATACTACCTTGGTGCAAATAAACATTTCATGGGACTAGTTTTCTTGATTCAAAGGTTTAGGACCATAGCTTTGTACACCAATTGGCCTAACATTGTTTTTAGTGTTTCTGTTTTACTTCATAGTTTGGTGAATAGCATCTGGGTTCCTAAAAGCTTGTGAGCAACCACCCGAGATACAGCAATCAGTGTCTATTTATCTGGAATAGTAGATGAAGGAGATCTATGAATGAAAGAAGGAAATGAACTGCAGGTTTAACTGCCTATATGAACTTGTTAAGTGCCATCGAGTTCATTCTGACTCACAGGGTCCCTGTGAAGGGTTTCTGAGGAGCAGTTGGTAGGTTTGAACTACCAAACTTGTGGTTCACAATGAACTACTACTTCTTTTATTATAAGATCAGAAGAAATGGATAATGCCTGACAACCATTTCTGAAAATTTTGACCAAGTACCCAACATATGGATCTTGCATAAAAGGCAGAAAAGCATGGAGCACAATATCAAACTCAAGTGGAAATCAGACTTCTTGGAACAATTGGGATTATGGGAATCCCCAAATCTATTGTCTGGAAAATAATCTTTAAACCTTGATATTCTGGGAAGCCATCATTAAACTATAAAACAGTTTAGCTCAATTAATAAAGAATATTTGCATTGAACTTTGTATTGTTAAAAAGAATTTCCTATATTAGTATAGCAGACAATTATCTAAAGAACAGATTAGAACTTCAATGGCCAAAGAGGCTCAATCGATAATAGTGATAATGGTGACACTATATTACACTTGTAACCAGTGCCATTGAACTGTTCAATTTGAAATTGTGAGGGGTGTGTATAATGCCACCAAAAGTAAATAAAATATGTCTTAAAGGAGAAAGAAAGCATCTTCCATCAGCTGCAGGGTCACAGCCCTAAAATTAACTTGTGCAGGACCCTTTACTCTGGTATATCCAGCAAGAAAAAAAGAGAGCAAAAAGTCATTAAGAAGACAAGAAAGAAGGAAAAGGTCAAAATGGATGTCAGAGGAGACTCTGAAACTTGCTCTCCAG
>NW_006408575.1:5988531-5990044 GCF_000296735.1 Chrysochloris asiatica | reverse complement strand
GTCAT
Source organism: Chrysochloris asiatica (assembly GCF_000296735.1). Taxonomy (NCBI): domain Eukaryota; kingdom Metazoa; phylum Chordata; class Mammalia; order Afrosoricida; family Chrysochloridae; genus Chrysochloris; species Chrysochloris asiatica. Next base: position 5,990,039 of record NW_006408575.1, on the reverse strand, counting down.
GCTGGGTAAGGTGGAGGGTCAGAGAAAAAGGGGAAGACCCCTAACGAGATGGATTGGCCAGGTGGCATCATTGATGGACTCAAGTGTGGCAGCGATAGTGAGGCTGGCCCAGGATCAGACATTGTTTCTTTCTGCTGTGCATGGGGTTGCTATGAGTCGGTTCCGACTTGATGGCACCTGACAACAAAATCAAGCCTGACAGACAAACCATATGAACAATCAGTAAAACCCCAACATAAAAGGATGCAACTCTCTCAAGAATTACACTGTGCACACACAGATACCTAACTGACCTTCACAGACAAAAATCGTCGACAATATTTCTCCCATTAACTTCTCAATCTCTTTCTATGCACCTCTAAGGTGGTGACTAGAGGAGGGGCCTGAGCGAGCGGACACACCCACCCACTGCTGGAGGCCTTTATGGTAAACACACACTGTTGTGTAGCAAGGCAACTGGCCAATCAGCCACAGTTTTATTTTTTGTTTCAAATTGTTGGTTTTTGTCTCTGCTTTTATATTGCTTCCGTTTTTGGTCCTTTTGATCACATACTGTTCCTGAGGTGGGAGCTTTTTCTCCCTACGTTACCCAAGAAGAGACAGCAATCATGGCCATATAGCCAAGCTACAAGCATACTCCATAATATTCCACCATTGAGACAAGAGCCAATAACAGATGCTAAATATTACATGCGAAAAGGGAAGCCTATCTCCTGGTCATAGCCACCAGGAGACACCCAGTAAGCTTAATAACACAGCAACAAACATCCATTTAAGCATTAAAAACTACATACCTACTGGAAATGACCAATAAAACACAACAAAAGATCTCAAAATATGTCCAATAACAGAAAAGAGTGACTGAGACAAAGGAGCTGGAGACAGACAAAAGCTTTCCAGAAGAGGAAGAGCAGATTTTAAATTTGACTGAGAAGGAATTCATAAGAATGATATGGAAACAAACTCAAATGCTCCAAAAAAGGGGTGGAGGAAAACAAGGAAGAAGTGAGGAAAGTACTACAAGAGCAATCAAAAAAGATTGATACAACATTGGAAACAATTCAAAACCTGCAAAAAGAGATCCAGATGATTAATAATAAAATATCAGAAATAGACAATACACTGATGGGGGAAAGGAGTAGAACTGAAGAGATGGAAGCCAGAACCAGCGAGTTGGAAGACAAATCTCTCAATACTGCTAAGGCAGAAGAGCAGGCAGAAAAAAAACATTTTTTTAATCTAAGAAAATCTAATATACATGCTGGAAAACATGAAGAGGACCAACGTAAGAATTATTGGCATTCTGGAACAGGAAAAATCAGAGTGGTCCACAGAGGAGAAAGTTGAACAGCTTCTGGAAGAAAATTTCCCTAACATCTTGAAAGATAAGAAGACAAACATTCAAGAACCTGAACGTACTGCAGGAAGAATAGACCCCAAAAGAAAACCACCCAGACTTACAATAATCAAGCTCTCCAAAATCAAAAACAAGGACAGAATTCTAAAAG
>NW_006408575.1:5976352-5984998 GCF_000296735.1 Chrysochloris asiatica | reverse complement strand
CCATAGCTTGTCATGATCCACACAATCGAAAGCCTTTGTGTAGTCAATAAAGCACAGGTAAACATCTTTCTTATATTCTCTGCTTTCAGTCAAGATCCATCAGACATCACTAATGATATCCGTTGTTTCTTGGCCTCTTCTGAATCTGACTTAAACCTGTGGAAGTTCTCTGTCAATGTATGCTTACAGACGTTCCTGTATTACCTTGAGTAAAACTTTACTCACATGGGATATCAAAGATATTGTCCAATGATTTCCACATTCTGTTGGGTCACCTCTCTTTGAAATGGGCACAAATATAATATAGTAGGAGAGTCAAAAGAAAAGGTATATAATGATAATAAAGAGAAGGTAACATTTTTGGATACTGTGTTCCAACAACTATACATTCATTTAATCCTCGTAACACGGTAAAAGATACTATTATAACTAATATATTGTTGTTACTTGCCACTGAGTCAGTTCTGAATCATAGCAACACTTACAAGGAGCAGCTGGTGGGTTTGAACTGTTGAACTTGCATTTAGCAGTCCAATGCTTATCATATAGCACTATACCAGGAATCCAATTAAAATATTAGTAAATATATTAATGGAGGGGAGAGGTGGTTCCGTTGCAGAAATCTTGCCTTCTATGCAATAGACCTAGGTTTGATTCCCAGCCAATATAACTCATGCGTAGAAACCACCCTTTTGTCAGTGAAGGTTTGTGTGTTTCTATGATGTTGAACGTGTTTCAGTGGAGCTTCCAGACTAAGATAGGCTAGGAAGCAAGACATGATAATCTACTTTGAAAAATCAGCCAGTGAAACTCCCCTATGCCACAACAATCTGATCCACAACTCATTGGAATCACACAGCACTGGACAGACTTTTATTTTATTGTGCAAGGACTCACCATGAGTTGGAGGCTGAATCAAAGGTTTCTAACATCAATAACTAACAACAAACAATATATATTCATAGTATAAAATAGTAATGTTGTTTATAGGTGTTGCTGAGACAGTTGGGACTCATAGTGACCCGGTGTATAACAAATGAAACATTACCCAGTCTTACACCATCCTCACAATCATTTCTATGTTTAAGCCCATTATTGTACCTACTTTATCAATACGTTGAGGATTTTCCTCTTTTTTGCTTTATCTTACAGCACTGTCCTGAAGTTACTCAACTCAAGAGAGCCTTTCCTTCTTATCCCTGTGGATCCTTCAAACTCCAGCTCAATTTTCACAAGAAAGGCCAAGTTTTAGGGGTTGAAGTCAGTAGGTGTGACTCCAGTCGTGATCCTGCCATTTCCTAGCTATTAGGGGTGTTCTTAGAATCTCTGAACCTTGAGTACATCTGTAAGGTTGGATGAAGATTAGTCCTGATCCACAGAGTGATAATAGGCTCCAACACAATGTGTTTAAAACCTTGCAAGTGATGAATAAATGTTTGGCATGATTATGATGATTGTGATTTCATTTCATGAAACTTTGTACCCAACTGAGAATGTTCTTTCTTCCAGACATGTTCAGCTCACTGAGCAGTGAATCTCAACCAGGAAGAATTGTGTCTACTGTTTTTATAACAGAAATACCTCAATTGAATATCTTTAACATATAGAAATTTATTTTCCTCACAGTTTAGGAGGCTACTGTTGTTGTTGCTAGGTACCATCGAGTCACTTCCAACTCATAGCGGCCCTAGGCACAACAGAATGAAACACTGCCTGGTCCTACAACGCCAGCCTTCTTGTTACTTTTGAGTCCATTCATGCTTCCCATGGTGTCAATTCATCTCATTGGGGTATTCCTTTTATTCACTGACCCTCCACTTTACCAAGCATAACATACTCCTCCAGGGACTGGTCCTCCTGATAATATGTCTGATGTATGAGAGACTAAGTCTCGCCACCCTTGCCTCCAAGAAGCTTTCTAACTGTGCTTTTTCCAACATAGATCTAGTTGTTCTTCTGGCAATCCATGGTACTTTCAATATTCTTCTCCAGCACCTTAACTCAAATACATCAATTCTTCTATGGTCTTCTTTGTTCATTATCCAACTTATATTTGCATATGAGGTGATTTAAGATGCCCTGGCTTGGATGAGGTGCTTCTTAGTCCTCAAACTGATATCTTTCCTCTTGAATACTTTAAAGAGGTCTTGTGCAGCAGATTTACCTAGTGCAATACACCATTTGATTTCTTGATGGCTGCTTCCATGAGTGTTGATTGTGGATGCAAGAAAAATGACGTATTTGACAACTTTAATATTTTCTCCATTTATCATGATGTTATTTATTGGTCTAGTCTGGAGGATTTTGTGTTCTTTACATTTGAGGTGCAATCCATACTGAAGGTTGTGGTCTTTGATCTTCATCATTAAGTATTTTAAATCCTCTTCACTTTCAGCAGGCAATGTTATATAATCTGCATATCACAGGTTGTTAATGTATCGTCCTCCAATCTTCATATCACATTTTTCTTCATATAATCCAGCTTCTTAGATTATTTGATCAGCATTCAGATTTAATAAGTATGGTGAAAGAATATCCTGCCACATACACCTTTCCTGATTTAAAACCATTCAGTATCCCTTTGTTCTGTTCAAATGACTATCTCTTGATTCCTCATGAGCACAATCAAATGTTTTGGAATACCCATTCTTGTAATGCTATTCATAGCTTGTCATGATTCACACAATCAAAAGCCTTTGCATAGTCAATAAAGCACAGGTAAACATCTTTCTGGTATTTTCCGTTTTCACCAAGATCCATCTGACATCAGCAAAGATAGTGTTAGTTTCACATTCTCTTCTGAATCCAGCTTGAGTTTCTGGCAGTTCCTTGTTGATGGACTGTTACTGGCAGTCTGAATACAGAGTGCTGGCTTGAAGAGAAGTCTTTCTCTCTCTATTGGATCTTGAGAAAGATCTTTTTCTCTTCAACTTCTACTTCCCAGTTCCTTGGAGAGTTTCATGTGTCTTGTAATCTGTTTCATTCCATCTCTGATTTTTAGCTTTCTTGTATTCTCCATTTTATATCTCAAAGAGATTGACTCACAATATACTCTACATTAATCTTGTCTCATAAGGAACTCTGGTAGCGTAGTGGTTACAAATCAGGCTGCTAAACTCAAGGTCAGCAGTTCCAAACTACCAGCTGTTCTGAGGGAGAAAGATGAGGATTTCTGCTCCCATAAAGATTTACAGCCTCTGAAACCCTGTACAGGGTCACTATGAGCCAGAACCAACTCCATGGCACAAAACCACCACCACCAATCTTGTTTCATGAACATAACAAAGACAACTCATTCCCAAATGGGATTATAACCACAGACATATAAGAAGTTAGGTTATACAACACGTGTTTTGGGGAGATATAATTCAATCCATAACAAACAACTATGTGGCACATCAATAAAAATTTACTATGGATTAACATGCCACTTTGTGAGGTCTCTCACATGGGCTTCTATCATTATTAAACTTTCTAAGTGTGCCTCAACTAGTACAGAAGGCAGGGACTTGACTTTCATTTCTGTATCCCCCAGAGCATGCAGCATGAAATTAGAGGCTCAACAAATGCTTGCTGAAATATCTAGATAAATAGCCAAGGAAGGGCTCTGGCTTTAGGGCAGAATGATCAGGACTCAACGTCTGTCTACAGCACAGACTATAATTCAGTTCTACCTACAAGAAACACTGCAATACCTAACCACAAATCCAGGAAAGGGATTTCAAGCCTAGAAGCAGTTTCTCCTAGCTTTCTGTGACACCCACCTCTGCTCTCCGTTCTGCATGGCCAGCGAGTGAATGCATTCCTCTCAGTGACTGGCGACACCTCTGTTGGGACAGAAGGGATGCAGTAGCAGCAACAATGTCTAATGGGGATACATGCAGCAGGCTGGGCTGCTGGAGAGCTGCAGACTGGCCGAAGAATCCAGGGCTCAGCTCCCTCAGGCAGTGCACTGCAGCGGCTGACCACTGCAATTCATCATCTTTTAAAACTCCCCACAGGAGGGATCCTGATGGGAGGCGGGGGAGCCACGCTGCAGGTTTTCAGGGAAATTCAGGGCTTTTGATTAGAATTTTCTTTCTTTACCAAGCTTAAAAAGATGGTGAGAAACATCTAATCTGAAAGGTGCTACGAGCATGTTTCAAAGAAAATGCTCCTTCTGGACTAAACAGTCAAAGCAATCTAAAATTGACCTCACACATCAGACAAATTTCCTTTTCCCTACAAAGCATTGCCTCTCTTCCCAACACCTATCCTAATAATTTAGACACTATTCTTTGTGAGGTGAAAAGAGCCAGGGTTTAGGACCCAAGTGATCTACACCAGGCACAACATGAGCTTGGATAAGTCATTTCTACTCTCTTGACCTCCACTTCCTTGCCTCTAAGAAAGTGATGAACTAGATCAGGAAGCACAAATGTAAATAATTTGAGAGTGCTGATTACATGCATGTAATGGGTAGGCAGATGGCAATGGTGCTAAGCTGTTTATATTGTCACCTTGACTAAAACTCTGTGAAGTCATAACAAAAAATGCAGCAACAAAGCTCTTAGGAGTCTACCTCTCTATGGCCCATATTAAATATCCATTTAGGGACTTTCCAACTCTATATAATGCTCTTTCTCCTTCTTCAATCCACCCTATCCCCTCCTCAACCCCCGGCACCATCTCCTTAGTACCCCACAAGGTTGGAAACTAGATGTGCTCATGAGTGCCTGCAGGGAGAGTAGCCCAAGAGATTCCCTTCTCCCAAAGGGTGAGTGGGAAGACATAAAAATGAGAAAGAGGGTAGAGGAAGAGGAGGAACAGAAAGAGGGAAGAAAAGAGGGAATCCAGACAGAAGATGAAAGAGAAATTGTTTCCATTTAAGGTTTTTTGTTTAAAATCCCTACAAGTATAAATCAAGGAGATTAAAGAACTTTCTCAAAATTAATCTGCTAGTGAGGAGCAAAGCCAGAATTCAAACCCAGGTCAGTCTGAGTGCAAAGCTCTTGTTTTTCTCTTTTTCCATATTTTCCCCCAAGCTTGGTCAGGGAGAGTCTGGCCCAGACTCAAAAACAAAGACAACCCAGTGGGAAATTTGCCAATAATTCTGCACAAAACTGCACACCTGACAATTGTTGATCTAGCTAAGGTTGTGTTGTATGTGTGTGTGTGTATATATATATATATATATATATATATTTTTTTTTAAATTTTTTTTTTTTAAGAAGGAAATGCACACATCCACTCAATGGAAAGATGTATTCAACAGTTCAGTATTTCAGAACTATATTTTTGTTGTCTAGTGCATCTTGCTTTCTCTCTAGGAACACTAACACTTCCATCTCACGGCATTTGCCTATACTCTTCTATTATAGATTGAATTGTGTCCCCTCAAAATATGAGCTGAAATCTTAATTCCTCTCCTCATTTGTGGAAGATCTCTAATCCTGGTAAGGAAAAAAGTTTTCTTCTTATGTGAATGAAGGCATTCAGTATAGAACACACAGATTTGCTTTGAGTTAGAATTGGCTCAAGGAAAATAGGTTTGATTTGGTTTTTGGTTTTATGTGACATGGAAAAGCCAATACTATCACCATCCCCTTATTAAAGAAAATGAAACTGAGGCCCAGAGGTCTTGACTAAAATAACAGAGTAAACTAAGTACCAATAGCCAAGTCTCCTCCTTTAGCTTTTCACCGGAAATACGCATGCAGAACTAAGCAGTCCATGGGAGGGGACCATGCTCACTGGATAGAAGGCCTGTGGAATCCCAGCCATCTGGCCTCTGCCCTAGCATGTACCCAGTCTCTGCAGACAAACACAATACATGCCGGAGGGTTGGGTGACACCATCTGCACAGAGCCTTAATGAGAGGACTATGATTTCTTAGTGTCTCGGCCAAGCTGTTTGCCTGTCCCAGGGAGCGACCAACTTTGGCCTAACCCAACATAGGCCTTTAGCCTCTGCGTGTCCTAAATAAATCACCTTGTACTCCTCACATCTGCTTTATAATAAACGGCTTTTTATTTAACATTTTCTTCTTCTAGGTGAAAGTTTACATAGTAACATAGTTTCCCATTTAGTAATTTATACACACATTGTTTCATGACTTTGGTGCTATACCCACAATATGTCAGCCCTCTCCCTATTTCTATTCTGTCTTCCCCATTTCAAACCCTCCAATTTCCCTAACCCTCCCTGTCTTCATTATTTTGCTTTCGGGCAAATTTTTAGCATTTGCTCTCATGTGATTATTCTAAGGAATACATTCTTATAGGGTGTTATTGCTTGTTTTAAAGACTATTATTTACTTGAAAAGTGACGAGCTAGTAGTAGTTTCAGTTCCAGGTTAAAGGGCATCACAGAGCAATGATCTCTGGGGTTCCTCTAGTCTCTATTACTCCAGTAAATCTAGTATTTTTTATGAATTTGTATTTTGTTCTACATTTTTCTCCCATTCTAACTGAGACCTTCTATTGTATCCCTATTCAGAGACCCAGTAGTGTTAGCCAGGTACCATCTAGTTCTTCTGGCCTCAGGCTTGAGGAGGCTAAGATTCCAATAGGCCAGTAGTGCTACGGTCTCACTGCTTCCTTGAGTCTTTGCTCTAGATAGGAAAAGAACAATAGTTGATCGTAAATGACTGCTTATAACCTTTTAGGATCTCAGAAACTACTCAACAAAATGTCCACCAAGACTAGGGTCCTTAGGCTCACGCCCACTCCATTCCACGATGTGTTTGGATATGTTTAAGAAGTTTCCATACCTATGCCCCTATGTGTTCTATTAGAGATATGCATATTTTCAGGGACTTCAAAAATTCATGGAAAAATGAAATTAAAATAGAATGGAATTTTACCATGTACTTTTTAAAGTCCCTTCATGTATGCAGCATATACAAATAAGAATATGCAAATGCCTATCTGTATCAATCTATGCACATACACGTGCTTTCATATGCCCTCCCACACATATAACAAACAAGTCTACCTAGGAAACCACTCACAAAGTTTAGGTCATTATTACTATTGTTGAAGAACACTGAAGAATATAGAGCTTTTATCATAGTTCTCCTTTTTCTTACACACACCTGAGTCTTCATTTACGCTGACAATAATTGTGCTGACTTCTGCTATACTGTGAATTCGTTCCCTTCACCAGAATTAATTCATGTCTACTATCTGGTCCTAGTGTAGTACTGTAGGATAAGCATTGAACTGCTAACCTCAATGCTTCTTTGAATCTGTGGTTCAAACCCACCAGTTGCTCCTTGGAAACCCCATATAGGGTTACTATGGATCAGAACCAACTCAGTGCTATTTAACAACAACATCTAGTAAGGAAGGAGCTCTGGTAGCATAGTGGTTATGAATCGGGCTGGGAACCTTAGAGTCAGCAGTTTGAAACAACCAGCCACTCCGCGGGAGAAAGATGAAGCTTTCTGCTCTGAAAAGATTTATGGCCTTGGAAATCCTGTACAGGGTCACTATGAGTCGGAACCGACTCCACAGCACATAAAAACAACAACATCTAGCAAGGAGCTCTGGAAGTGTAGTGGTTACGAATCGGGCTGGGAACCTTAGGGGCAGCAGTTCGAAACCGCCAGCCGCTCCATGGGAGGAAAGATGAGGCTTTCTGCGCCCGCTAAGATTTACAGCCTCGGAAACCCTGTACAGGGTCCCTATGGGTCAGAACTGACTCAACAGCACTTAACAACAACAACAACAAAAATCTAGTAAGTAAAGTGATTCTCTGTCCCTTCCTGCTACACTTCTGGTAACTATCAGAGAATTTTGCTTTCTGTGTGTAAACCATTCTTAACTTTTTATAAAAATGGTATCAAACAATATTTGTTCTTTTGTAATTGACTTCTTTCATTTAGCATAATATCTTGCAGACTCATCCATGTTATATTCTTAATGGAGTCATCATTCTTTTTTGTCATTGCTTAGTATACTCCACTGTATGTTGTTATTTACCTTCTAACTCATGGCGACCCTGGGCACAACAAAACTCACTGCCTGGTCCTCACAACTGTTGATACTTTTGAGCCCATTCTTTTTTCCATTGTATCAATCCATCTCAATGGGAGTCTTCCTCTTTTTTGTTGGCCCTCCACTTTTCCAAGCATAATGTCCCCTCCAAAGACTGGTCCCTATCCGCAATATGTCCCCAAAGTATAAAAGATAAAGTCTCACGATCCTCACTTCTAAGGAGCATTCTGGCTGTATTTCTTCCAATGAAGATTTGTTTGTTCTTCTGGAAGCCCATGGCACTTTCAATAATCTTCACTAATATCGTAATTGAAATTATCAGTTCTTCTACATTCTTCCTTATTCGTTTCCCGACTTCCACATGCATATGAGGCCATTGAAAATACCATAGTTTCTGAAAGGCACAACTTAGTCTTCAAATATCTTTGCACCTGAACACTTTAAAGAAGTCTTTTGTAGCAGATTTGCCTAAATGCAATACCTCATTTTATTTCTTGATTGTTGTTTCCATGTTGATTGTGGATCCAAGAAAAATGAAATCTTCGAAAACATCAATCTTTTCTCTGTTTGTTGTTGTTGCTAAGAGCCTTTGAGTCATAGCGACCCTGTATAGGATTTTTGATGAATGTCTGGAGGGTTTGAACCATCCACCTTGAAGATGGAAGTT
>NW_006408575.1:5958395-5975494 GCF_000296735.1 Chrysochloris asiatica | reverse complement strand
TTATTCAATCTGTAAACTGAACAAATAATCCAAGAAACTCAACTATATGAAGAAGGACATGGCATCAGGATTGGAGGAAGGTTCATTACAAACCTGCAATATGCAATTGGCACACTTTACTTACTGAAAAGAAAGAGAATTTGAAAAACTTACTGATAAAGAACAAAGAATTCAGCCTTCAGTATGGATTGCATCTCAATGTAAAGAAAACTGAACCAATAAACAACATCATGTAAATGGAGAAAAAAAATGAAGTTTTTATGAACTTCATTTTAGTTGGATGCACACTTAAATTTCAAGCAGTCAAGAAATCTGACACCATATTAAATCTGCAGCAAAAGAATTCTTTAGAGTATAAAAAAGCAAAAATGTCACTTTGAGGATTAATATGCGCCTGACTCAAGCCATGGTATTTTCAATTGTCTTACACGAATGTGAGGATTCCTGGTGTGGCGCTGTAGGATCAGCACTGAGCAGAGAGCCACAAGGTTGGCAGTTCAAACCCACCAGCTCCTCCTCAGAAACCTTCTACAGGGTCGCTGTGAGTAGGAACCAACTTGACAACACTTAACAACAACAACACACATGTGAAAGCTGAATAAGGGAAACAGGAGAAGATGACATCTTTTGAATTGTGGTGTTGGGAGAGAATATTGAAACTACCATGCACTGCTAGAATAACAAATAAATTTCTCTTCAAAGAGGTACATTCAGAATGCTCCTTAGAAGACAGTATGGCTAGACATCATCTCACTTTGGCTATGCTCTCCATACTTTGGATATGCTATCATGAAAAACCACTTCCTGGAAAGTTACATCATGCTTGAGGGAGACATTTAACAAAATAGACTTGACGACACCGTTGCTGCAACATGGGCTCAGACATAACAACTGTGAGGATGTCACAGGAATGGGCAGTCTCATTCTGTTGTACATAGGGTCACTATGAGTTAGAATTGACTTGAAAGCACCTAATAACAATGGCTAATGAACATCTCTTCATGTGTTTGTTAGGCACCAAGATGTGTTCTTTGGTGAAGTGTCTGTTCATATCCTTTGATCGTGTTTTGATTGGATTGTTTGTCTTTTTGTTGCTGAGGTGTTGAAGTTTTCTATATATTTGAAAGAATAGATCTTTGTCAAGTAAGTCATTGCCAAGTTGGTCCCACAGCCCAGTCTGTAAGGTCTCTTTTTTCAATCTTTTGATGAACTGAAGTATTTCATTTTTTAAGAGGCCTCAGTTTTCAGTTTATCATCTGTTGTTTATTTTTAGTTATATTTGATCATGTATTTAATGCCATAAACTAGAACACATAGTTTTGTCCCTGTGCTAACTCCAAGAAACTTTATAGTTTTATATTTAACAGTTAGGTCTTCAGTCCATTGTGCGCTAGTTTTTGTAAATGGTATAAGGCATGGATCCTATTTTATTTTTCTACAAACGGATATCACTTTTGCCAGCACGGTTTGTTTAAGGGGTCCTAATGGCGGCAGTTCAAGCTCACCAGCCGCTCCTCAGAACCCTATACAGGGTCGCCATAAGTCAGAAATGACTCGACAGCACTAAATGACAGCAGCAACAATTTGTTAAAGAGACTATCTCTTCCACATTGAGTGCCTTGAACCCTTTTTCAAAATCAGCTGTCCATAGCTACATGGATTTTCTTCTGAGTTCTCAATTTACCTCCATTGATTAATGTGTCTGCCATGGTACCAGGCTGTTTTGTACTATTGGGGCTTTGTAGTAAATTCTGAAATTGGGAAGTGTCAGGCCTCCTACTTTCTTCTTCCTCTCCATATAAAATTAGAGATTCATTTTTTCATTTAGTTAAAAATGTTGCGATTTGGGTAGTATTGATACTTTCACATTCCAATCTACGAACACAATATTTTTTTCTATTTGCGTAGGTTTCCTTGGGCTTCTTGCAGTAGTGTTTTATAATAAACAGCCTGCTTTGTCAAGGAAACACTTTTTTTTTTTTTTTTTTTAAATCCTGCCAGCTGGAAAACATGAAATAAATTCTGTAGAGTTTATTTGCTTGAAAGGACAGCAATCATATCTTGGTCTGTCTTGGCACAAAAAGAGATTCTTGAATTCTCGGTATCCCAGGGTACCTTTGGAATGGTAACAGCACTTCAAGGTTCTTTGATAAGACGTCCACTAGAGAATGAGGATGCCTTTGGGGTCTGGGGAAAGGGAGTCTTAGGAAAGTACAAATGGTTAATGCACTTGACCACCAAACCAACTGTTGTAGGTTAGAGTACATCCAGAAGTGCTTCAGGATAAATGCCTGGCAATCTACTTCTGAAAAATCAATCATTGAAAATCCTATGGAGGGAGAACAGTTCAATTCCAACACGTATAAGTCAAGACAAATGGGTACCAACTCCACATCAACTGTGTTTTTGTTTATTTGATGGGTTGAGAGGGTGGTTTGTTGGGGAAGGAAAGAAGGGAGGTGACTTTTCAGTAAAAACACACTTAAAACTAGTAATCTTTGTCAATGGAATGAGTTGAGTTTACTGGAGGCTAAATCTGTTAGGGACTCTGTAGAGATTCTATGATGAGTGGGTAGAACACTAACTGGAAGCTGTGAAAACCCTCAGATTCTAATCCATAATTCAGAGACATATTCTTCTTGTTGTTAGGTACCATTGAGGCAGTTCCAACCCATAGCAGCCCTATGTACAACAGAATGAAATACTGCCCATTCCTGCATGATCTTCACAGTTGTTGTAATTTTACATGATGCTGCTACCACAGTGTCAAATTCATCTTGCTGGGGAGTCTTCCTTTTTCGATGACCCTCCACTTTATCAAGCATAAGGCCCTTCTCCAGGGACTGTTCCCTCCTGATAATATGTCCAAAGTTTAAGAGATGAAGTTTCATCATTCCTGATTTCTAAGGAATATTCTGACTGTACTTCTTCCAACACAGATTTGTTTGTTCTTCGGCAGTCCATGGTACTTCCAATATTCTTCTCCAAAACCATAACTCAAATCCATTCATTCTTATATAGGCTTTCTTTTTCATTGTCCAACATCCACATGTATATGAGGCTATTGAAAATACCAAGCTCTGGGTCAGATGCACCTTAATCCTCAAATTGATATCTTTGTTCTTGAACACTTTAAAAAGGTCTTATGCAGTAGATATGCCTAACACAATACATTGCTTGATTTTTTTGGTTGCTAATTGCATGAGTGCTGACTATGGATGCAAGCAAAATGAAATCTTTAACAATCTCAATCTTTTCTCCTTTTACCATGATGTTATTTACTGATCCAGTTGTGAGGATTTTCTTTTCTTTACGCTGAGATCCAATCCATACTGAAGGCTATATAGTCTTTGATCTTCATCAGTGTTTTAAGTGCTACTCACTTTCAGCAAGCAAGATTTTATCGTCTGCATATTGCAGGTTTTAAATGAGTCTTCCTCCAATCCTAATGTTATATTCTTCTTCATATAACCCAGGTTCTCAAATTATTTGCTCTGCATACAGATTTAATAAGTATGGTGAAAGAACATAGCCTTGGTACACACCTTTCCTGATTTTAAACTATTCAATATCATCTTGTTCTGTTCAAGTATATGTATAGGTTCCTAATGAACACAATCAAGTGTTTTGGAATAACCATTCTCTCAATGTTATACATAGTTTGTCATGATCCACATAGTCAAAAGTCATTGCATAGTCAATAAAGCAGAAGTAAACATCTTTCTGGTATTCTCTGCTTTAAGCCAAGTTCCATGTGACACCAGCAATGATATGCCTAGTTCCATGCCTTCCTCTGAACTCAGCTTGAGTCAATGTACTGTGTGTTACAGCTGTTTTTGAGTTACTATCAGCAAGATTTTATTTGCATGTGATATTAATGAAATTATTCAATTATTTCCACATTCCGTGAGTCACCTCTTTGGAATGGGCAGAAATATGGATTTCTTCTAATTAGTTGATTCAATGAGCGCCTCTAATGTTGCATCAGTTTGTTGAAAGATTTCAATAAGAAATCAACATGGGGATCCTTTCAAAGATTGGGGAAGAAATCATCTTAGTGTTGTGGAAAGGCAAGAAAATTTCCACACAGTAATCCTAAAGAGTAGGGGAAGAATCAACTACAAGGAGTAGGATTGAAGAGGGCAGCACTGCTAATAACATAGGTTTTAGAATCAGGGCAAGTGCCATTGAGTCGTAGCTCAGCTAGATAGATAAAGGACGACCTAGGTCAGTGTTCCTTGGCTGTAGAATGTAGCTGACCCTTTCCCTATTTCTTTGGACTACTGTGTGGATGAGAGAACAATAGTGTTGGGAGGAACTGATCCTGAGCTCTACCAGACAGCAGGCACATTGGTGTCAGTGAGTGTTAGTTTCCTCCCTTCCTATAAGGGAATGTGGAGACCTCTGAGATTCCCTAATCCTTAGACCCATAAACAGATCTGTGTTGGAAGTACAACCAGAATGCTCCTTGGGAGCCAGGATGGCCAGACTTTGTTGCTCATATTTCAGAAGGATATCAAGTTTGGTAAAGTGGAGGGTCAGAGAAAAAGAGGAAGAGCCCCCAAAGAGATGGATCGACACAGTGGTGGCAGCGATGGGCTCAAGTGTAGCAAATATGGTGAAGTTAGCCCAGGACAGGACAGTGTGTCATTCTGTTGTGCATAGGGTTGCTATGAATAGGTATCAACTTGATGGAACCTAACAACAATAGCAACAAAGACCCATAAAATAAAAAACTAAAATGTCTGTGTTTCAACAAAAATAGGGTAAACAAAACATTGAAGTGGAAACCTCCTTTCCTGCCTGCCTCTCAAGAACACTAAGATGATCTCTTCCCCAACCTTTCAGAGGACACCCACGTTGAATTTTATTTCCAAAGTTGCAATTTGGCAACCTGCTCTAAGCATTTTTAAACCTTTTTCTTCAAGTGACTTAGGCTGAGCTGTTGCTTGAGCCAAAAAAAAAAAAAAACCGGCTGAAGTCTGCACCCTTCCCTCCAAAAGATAAATTATGTTGGTTTTTGCAGTGAGTGAATTGGGGCAGGAGAAAGATTTCACTAAAATAAAATGTTCTAAACAAAAGAGGTGACTTCAAGTTGATTTGCTTTCTTTGCAGAGGTTCCCAGATCCCTTGATTTAGCTTCTCTAGCCTGATACTGCTGTCTACCCCAGGACCCCCGAAGGTTGGATGGACTAAGATTGTGCTGCTTAAGACTTGGTACAAAGGTGCCTCCAGACAAAATGTACTGACCACTGACAGCCTGCCTTCTGCCTTCTTTCCTCCCTTGGGAACAGAACTGTAAGTGGAGACAGAAAGAAATAGAGTGGCACATGTCTTTTCAGGAGGAGGGTAGCTTTTAGCAGAATTGTCTAAGATATCATACCCAAGAAGAGAGCAAGCCTCCTGCTCCCACTGACACAGCGATTTCAGTCAATGTAACACTGGCTCTACGTGGAATAGGAGATCATTTTAGGGAGGTCCCAGACACAACATTAAATCACAATAAGTTATTTCCTTTCCAACTCTCTCCAATTTTTTTCTCATTCAGAAGAAAGTCTCAACTTGGTACGAGCGTGCTCTGGCGTGGTGCTATAGGATATGCACTGGACTGCTAACTACTAGGTCAGTGGTTCAAATTCACCAGTCACTCCTCGGAAAACCTATACAAGGTCCCTATAAGTAAGTACAGACTCAATGACACTTAACAACAGTAATTCTTAATCATCCTTTTTAATAACAACAACAAAAAAAAAAAACAGGCTCGGGCGCAAGCGCTTAAACAAGCAATAGAATCTTGTTGGAATTTAATGACTCTTTTCCATTTTTATTATATTTATTTCACACGAGCAATCATATAGCCTTTTCATCTATTATTGTGGGTTAGGAAACATAAGCCTTTTTTATAAAACATAAATTAGGAAAACTATCAAATAAAATATTATATTTTGATACCTTATTTTTCTGGTTGAAATGAATATTCAGACTTTCCAACTTCCTTTTTCTTTTTCTTTTTCTTTTACAGAAGCTGACTTTCGATGATTGGTAGACTATCATCTTCGTCCTTCTTTGATGGAGGACACGTTTAGTTATATAGATATATGGTTTGGGTTATATATATGAGGTGAACACTTTTAGTTATACAGATACTCAATACACTCACTCATTCATTCATTTAATAAACACTTGCAGGCACTCACACAGTATTCCTGCTGAGTCAGATACTGATGATACAGCAATGAACAGAAAAGAAAGATGAGGTCCCTGTCTTCGTTGAGCTTATAACTTACTTGGGGGAGCCGGAGAACTACAGAGACAACTGCAATGTATCATGAGTAATGGGATGGGAAACCTTATCACATTTGTTGTTGTCGTTAAGTGCCATTAAGTTGCTTCTGACTCATAGTGACCACATTAGGAACACAGAAAAGGAAATCACTAACTCATCCTATTCAGGGGTTCAGTGAGAACTTCTGGAGTTCAGGAAAGCATTATGGTTGTTAGGTACCATTGAGTTGGTTCTGACTCACAGCAAACAGATACACAGCAGAATAAATACTACCTTGCTCTGTGCCCTCCTCACAATTGTTATGTTTGAGCCAATTGCTGCTGTCAACTTACCTCATCAGGGGATCATCTCTTTTTCAAACCTTCAATTTTTTTAAAGCATGATGTCCTTTTGCAGGAACTGGTCTCTCCTGACAAAATGTCCAAAGTACAAGAGACAAAATCTCACCATCATTGATTCCAAGAAGCATTCTAGATGTACTTCTTCCAAGAAAAATTTGTTTGTTCTTCTGGTAATCCATGGTACTTTCAATACTCTTCACCAACACCATAATTCAAATTCATTGAGTCTTCTACAGTCTTCCTTATTTACTGTCCAACTTTCACATGCGTATGAGACAATTGAAAAATACCATGACTTTGGTCAGGTACACCTTAGTTCTTAAACTGATATCTTTGCTCTGGAACACTTTAAAGATTTCTTGTGCAGCAGATTTGCTTAAAGTAATATGTCATTAGATTTGTTGACTGCTGCTTCCATGGGCATTCACTGTGAATCCAAGCAAAATGAAGTCTTCAACAACTTCAATCTTTTCTCCGTTTATCATGATATTATTTATTGATCCAGTTGTGAGAATTTTCATTTTCATAATATTGTGCTGCAATCCATACTGAAAGATATAGACTTTGATCTTCATCAGTAAACATTTCAAGTCTTCTTCAGTTCCAGAAAGTAAGGTGTGTCATCTGCATATCACAAATAATCATTTTTCTTCCAATCCTGTTTTGCTCTTCTTCATATAATCCAGCTTCTCAAGCTATTTGCTCAACATAGTAATGTACTATTATACTTACATCTACAAATTCTAGTGCAAAAAAATGTAAGATTGCAACCATTCCTTCCACGGCACTCCCTCTTTCTCTATTGGATTTGATAATCCATTTCAATGGCCACACAGGACTCAGATACCACAGTCACAGTTACTGGGTTTATTAGAAGAACACTTAGCAGGTTACAATTCAGGGTGAAAAATGCTCAGGTCACAGTTTTTCCAGTCAGCTGCTGATAAATGCTGATAGGTCACACCATTCTACCAAAAAATTCATCCTGAAAGTACTTGGTTCTAGCTCCATGGGTCAGCAAATCTAGTGTCCCCACTTAAGTGCCTAGAAGCACCCCACTCTATGAGCAAGCTTCGTGTCTAAAGTCACTCCATTCTGTTTGCTCTGTGAGCTGGAAGTCTACTGTTCTTTCTGGTGCTTTGCTTCTGGTGTTTTACTGCTGCTGCTCCTCTGCCACTCCTCTAGTGTAAAATCTTTCTGTCCCTGAGTTGAGGAAGTAAAATGCACAAAGATCTCAGGGTCCAAAGGATGTATTCTAGTCCTATATTTCCTTCTTTAAAGATAGTAAAATCCTCCACTTCCTGCTTCTGAGATGGTTTACTTTATACCCATGCTAGAGTTTCAAGTTTTCACAATCACAATGAACTCTGCTAACATCCACAGTAATGCTATCTGATCAGTATCTTCTCCCACCTTTACTTAACCATACCCAGCAGGGCAGAAATGTTATTTGGTAAGTGTTACAGACTATGGCTGGAAGATACATTAATAATTCACTACACCACAGTCCACACCCCTGTCTCTTCTAGCCATTTTCCCTTTCATACCTGATGGATTAACTTTGCCCATATTATTTAAATAGTGCACACTCATAAAAGCTTGTAAGTTAGCTACTTCATGCCTTTATGGTCCTCAATTTTTGATAGCCAGTCTCTAAGCTGCCCATCTCTATCAATGCAGTCATCTGAGGAGACAAATATTTTTGATGTAAAGAATATTCTATTCTTGTTGGAAGTGTAAGCATCTGCGTTCATTAGCAAAATCCAGTCCACAGAAAGCCAAACAAGTTATAGCAATTTACACAAGCTTCAAAATCTTAGTCTTCATTCCATTAGATTCTGGTCAATTCAGACCTAGCCTCATTAGGTCAAATGGGTATCAGCTGCAAGCTTGTGAGTACACACATTCCTCCCTGCACTTCAGGCTGGCTGGCCCCTTCACTCACTTTGTCAGCCCTAGTCCTATAGGGGTTAGGTCAGTGCTCAAATGCTCAGGAGTCCACATAATTCCCCAAACTTCAGACTAGCCAGCCCTTTCTTTTCTCTCAACTTATTTTCACTGTTGCATTCTCACCCACTTCCACTGATCAAGTGGACTCATTTAGTCAACAGTGTACATAGCATACTGTCTGCTTGCCGGACCCCTTAAATTCCAATCTAGACTGAGGTTTTCTCTAATGGGCACAGATTTTTTCTGCTTCAATGCATCCAACAGAAAAGTACTTGCTTGAAATTCAAAAACATTATCAAGAGAAAAAAACTTACCCATCTTTAGAATTCTTGAAAAGGAAGAGAGGAATAAAAAAATCACATAGAGAATTTTTGAAGATTTATAAACAGAAAATCTTCCTAATATCATGAAAGACAAGACTTCCATTCAAGAAGCTTAACAAATCCTATAAATGATAGATCCCAAACAAAAACCACCAAGACATATCATAATCAAACTTTCCAAAAACAAAGACATAGAAAAAATTTGAGAACAAATTGTGAAAAACAAAATATGGTGCATAAAGGGGCACCAATGATATTAAGTTCTGATGTCTTGTCAGAAACCATGCTGGCAAGAAGACCGTGAAATGACACATAAAATTCCTGGAAGCAAAGAATTGCCAACCAATAACCACATATCCAGCAAATCTAGCCTTTAAATAAAATGATAAAATTACAACATTCTCAGATTAGCAGGAATCAAGGGAATATGTTAAAACCAGACCAACCTTATGAAAAATATTTAAAAGACTTCATTGGACAAGGAACCAATGACACCAGACAACAACCTGAGATCAAGATAAATGACAAAACCACCCAAATACCAACCCAGGAAAATAATCCTCAAAAGCAAAATACAACTGCAACATCTAAAACAGGGAACCAGAGATGTCCATTTCTAAAACAACAACAACTTCAAGATGAAAAAGAAGAATAAATGTTGTAGCTATAGAATGGCCATCTGGTGCAGAAGTAAAAGTGTATAAAGATACAACAGACTGTTTAAAACTTAGGAAGATAAAGGTAAATTCCAGAAAACCACAAAAATTTAATAAATTTACTAAAGAAGAGAATCAAAAAGACTCAGTCAAAAAATTAATAACAATGAATGATACCAAAAGAAAATCCATGAATAAAAACTCAGCACAGAAAACTGAGTAGAACAAAAAAACAGCTAACAACACACAGACATGCATACACACACACATACACACACACAAAAAAAATGGCAGCAGTAAATTCATACTTGTCAATAATCACACTGAATGTAAATTATTTAAATGTACTCATCAAGGCACAGTGTATAAAAATAAATAACTGATAATTATGTTGCATCATTGATGGACTCAAGTGTGGCAGCGGTAGTGAGGTTGGCTCAGGATCGGACATTGTTTCATTCTGCTGTGAATGGGGTCACTATGAGTTGGTTCTGACTCGATGGCACTTAACAACAACAAACAAGACATATACCTTAGACACAAAGGCATAGTAAGTTAAAAATCAAAGTATGGAAAAAACACATGAAGCAAACTAAACACAAGAGAGCAGGAATGACAATAGTAACCTCTATTAGAGTAGATTTTAAGTCAAAATCCAGTGCAAAAGACAAGGAAGTGCATTATATAATGATTAAAGGAGCAGTCAATCAAGAGGACATAACCATAATAAATATCCACATACCCAATGACAGAGTTCCAAAATACATAAAACAAACTAACAGAAAGGAAAACAGAAACAGACAGTTCTACAATAATAAGAGACTTTCACACACTACTTTCAGTGAGGGACAGAACTAGAAAGAAACTCAACAAAGATGTAGAAGATTTAAATAATACCAGCTTATGATTCAACCTTATAGATACATACAAAACACAGCACACAACAGCACACCATACACATTCTTCTCTAATGCACATGGATCATTGTCCTGAACAGACCATATTTTAGGCCAAAAAATAAGCCTCAATACATTGAAAACCATAAAAATAATACAAAGCACCCTCTCTGATCATAGCACTATAAAACTAGAAATCAATAACAGAAAAAACAAGGAAAAAGTTAAATACATAGAAACTTAAAAACACTTTACTTTAAATCTATTTAGTTACAGAAGAAATTAAAAATCGAATGAGAATTATTAAAACCTTTAGAACACAGCAAAAGCAGTTCTCAGAGGAATATTTACAATAAATGAACACATCAAAAAAGGGCAAAATCAATAGCTTCAAACTACAACTTAAACAAGTAGAAAAAGGAGCAGCCAAAGACGTCCATAGTCAAGAGAATAAAGTAAATAATGAAAAACAGAGTAAAAATAAATTGGATAAAAACAAGAGAAAAAATAAGAAATGAGATGGATGTCATTGTAACAGAATCAACTGAGATAAAAAGAATTATAACACAGTATTATGAAAAACTGTACTCCAACAAATATAAAAACCTAAAAGAAATATGAGTATTCCTAGGAACACACTACAGACCTAAACTAATAAAAAAACATTGGCAGAAAAAAAGACCCATAGCAAAAGAAGAAAATTAAGGTTTCATTAAAAATATTCCCAACAACAACAAAAAGAAATCCTCGGCTCAAATGGCTCCAAGGAGAGCTCTACCACACATGCGAAGAGTTGGCATCAATTCTATTCAAACTATTCCAGATGACAGAAAATGAATTCATACTCCAATGGCACTTAACAACAACAACAAAAATTTCATTGTATCCACCACTTATCTGTCAGTTTTTTAAACTGTGATGGCTTGTGTATTGCTGTGATTCTAGAAGTTATGCTGCCACTATTTTAAATACCATCAGGATCAACCACAGTGGACAGGTTTCAGATGAGCGTCTAAAAAAAAGGCAGACAAGGAAGAAGGAAAGATGAATTCCTTCTGAATGCTTAGTCACTGAAAACCTTATGAATGGAAGTGGAACACTGTCAGCAGATTATTGAATATTGAAACATGATGAAGAGCTCCAGAATATTCTTCATATACAGTGCCAGAAGATGAACACCTCAGGTTGGAAGGCACTCAAAATGTGACTGGGGAAGACCTGCCTCCTAAAAGTGGAGTTCACCATGATGATGTGAAAGGCATAAAGCCCTGGGGACTGGGGAATTTCATCTGCTGATGGGGCACAACCCAGAATGAAAAGAAATAGCTGTAAAAATCCATTAATAATTGGAATATTGAATGTACTAAATATGAATCTTGGAAAATTGAAAATTGTCTAAATGAAATGGAAAGTACAAGCATCGATATCCTAGGCATTGGTGAGCTGAGATTAACTGGTATTGGCCACTTTTAATCTGTCAATCACATGGTTTACTGTGTTGGCAATCATAATTTGAAGACAAATGGCATTGCATTTATATATATATATATATCAAGAGCAGCCATGAGATACAATCCTGTCTGCGATGGGATGATATCCATCCACCTACAAGTAAAACCACTTAATACTACTATTATTGGAATTTATGCACCAACCACTAAAACCAATGGTGATACAATTGATGAATTCAATCAACTTCTTCAGTATGAAATTGATCAAGCATACAATCAAGATGTATTACTGGTAATTGGATTGCAAAGGTTGGAAACAAAGAGGAAGGATCAGTAGTTAGAAAATATGGCCTTGGTGATAGATACGAGGCTGGAGATCACATAATAGAATTTTGCAAGACCAATGAATTCTTCATTGCAAATACCTTTTTTAAACAGCATAAAGGTTTACTACAGACATGGACCTCACCAGATGGAATACACAGAAATCAAACTGACTTCTGTGGAAAGAGATGGTGGAAAAGCTCCATATCATCAGCCTAAACAAGGTTAGGGATAGACTATAGAACAGACCATCAGTTTCTCATATGCAAATTCAGGCTGAAGCTGAAGAAAAATTAAAACAAGTTCCTGAGAGCTAAACTATGGCCTTGAATATATCCCACCTTCATCTGAAGGACAGATTTGATTTATTAGACAATAAAGACCAAAGACCAGAAGAGTTTGGGGATGACATCAAGAACATCATACAGGAAAAAAAAGCAAAA
Organism: Chrysochloris asiatica; assembly: GCF_000296735.1. Taxonomy (NCBI): domain Eukaryota; kingdom Metazoa; phylum Chordata; class Mammalia; order Afrosoricida; family Chrysochloridae; genus Chrysochloris; species Chrysochloris asiatica. Next base: position 5,962,824 of record NW_006408575.1, on the reverse strand, counting down.
CGTCATTGAGAAGACAGTAGAGAAGGAAAAGACCAAAACGGATGTCAGAATAGACTCTGAAACTTTCTCTCCAGCATAGAGATGCTAAAACTAATGGAAGAAGTGAGGAGGTACAAGAGCTGAACAGAAAATTCCAAAAGTCAGCTCGAGAAGACAAAGTCAAATATTATAACAAAATGTGCAAAGACTCTAACCTGGAGTTAAAAAACCAAAAGGGAAGAACACGCTCAGCATTTTTCAAGCTGAGGGAACTGAAGAAAAAATTCAAACTTCAACTTGCAGTATTGAATGATTCTATGGGCAAAATACTGAATGAGGAAGAAAGCATCAAAAGAAGATTGAAAGAATACAAAGAGTCACTGTACCAAAAGGAAATGGTCAGTTTTCAACTATTTCAAGAGGAAGCATATGATCAAAAGTCAAACTATCACTCAATTCACAATAAAAGTTTTAATAAGAAAGCCAATGATCCTGAAGGAAGAAGCCCAAGGAGCACTCAAGTCATTGTCAAAGAACAAGGTACCAGGAACTGATGGAATACAAATGGAAATCTTTCAACAAATTGAAGCAGAACTCAAGGCACTCACTTATCTATGGCAAAAACTTTGGACAAGAACTACCTAGCCAACTGACTGGAAGAGATCTGTATTTGTGCCCATTCCAAAGAGAGGTAACTCAAGGGAATGGGGAAATCATCAGAAATCATTGCTATCCAAAGCAAGTAAAGTTTTACTAAAGGTAATACAGAAATGGTTGCAACCATACATTGACAGAGAACTTCCAGAGATTCAAGCCTGTTTCAGAAGAGGACATGGAATGAATGATATCATTGCTAACATCAGATGGATCTTGACTGAAATCAGAAAATACTAGAAAGATGTTTATTTGTGCTTTATTGGTGATGCAAAGGCTTTTGATTGTATGGATCATGAAAAGCTATGGATAACATTTTGAAGTATGAGTATTCCTGAATGCTTAATTGTGCTCATAGACCAAGAGGCAGGTGTTTGAACAGAACAAGGGAACACTGGGTGGTTTAAAATTAGGAAAGGTGTATGTCAGGGTTGTATTCTTTTACCATATTTATTCAACCTGTATGCTGAGCGAATAATCCAGGAAACTGGGTTATATGAAGAAAAATGTGGCATCAGGATGTGAGGAAAACTCATTAACAACCTGTGAGATTCATATGATACAACCTTACTCGCCAAAAGCCAAGAGGACTTATAATATTTATTGATAAAAATCAAAGACCACAGCCTTTGGTATGGGTTGCACCTCAAAATAAAGAACACATAAATCCTCACCACTGGACCAATAAATAACATCAAGATAAATGGAGAAATGATTGAAGTTGTCAATGACTTCATTTTGCTTGGATCAACCATCAACACTCATGAAAGCAGCAGTCAAGAGATCACAAGATGCATTACATTGGGCATATCTGTTGCACAAGAACTCTTTGAAGTATTGAAAAGCAAAGATGTCAGCTTGAGGACTAAAGTGCACCTGACGAAAGATATGGTATTTTCAATAACCTCATATTCTTGTGAAAGCTGGACAGTGAACAAGGAAGACCATAGAAGAATTGATGCATTTGAGTTATGATGTTGGAGGAGGAGTTATGGTGTTGGAGGAGAATATTGAAAATATTCTGCAAAAAGAACAAATGAATCTGTGTTGGAAGAAGTACAGCCAGAGTGCTCCTTGAAAGCCAGATGGCCAGACTTCATCTCTCATACTTCAGATACATTGTCAGAAGGGACCAGTCATTGGAGAAGGATATCAAGTTTGGTAAAGTGGCGGGTCAGAGAAAAAGAGGATTCCTAGTGAAATGGACTAACACAATTGCAGCATCAGTGAGCTAAAGCATAGCAAGGATTTTAAGGTTGGCCCAGGACCAGGCAGTGTTTTGTTCTGTTGTGCATAGGATCACTATGAGTTGGTACCAATTTAATGGCACCTAACAACAATAATTTATTCTATGAAGTCAGCATAATCCCAATGCCAATGTCAGGCAAAGACACCACTTATAAAGAAAAGTACAGACCAACCTATATCATGAACATAGACACAAAAATTCTCAACATCATTCAGGCAACAGAATTCAATAACATATCAAAAACAAAATACATCACTATCAAATGAGACTCATTCCAGAGATGCAATAGTAGTTCCACATTAGAAAATCAATCAATGTAACACATAAAGGAAAAGCATCACATCAATACATAAAAGGCATTTGATAAAATCTAACAACCTTTCTTTATAAAAATTCCTCAGCAAAATAGGACTAGAAGGGAAAGACTTCAACATAAATAAGGACGTATATGCAAAACCAACAGCCAACATCATTCTCAATGAAGACAGATTGAAAGCATACCCTTGAGAATGGGATGGAGTCAAGGATGCCCATTATCACCACAGTCAGCCAATATTGTACTAGACATCCTAATCAGAGCAATAGAACAAGGCAGATATTTAAAGGTCATTGGAATTGGTAAGAAAAAAGTAAACTATTCCTATTCATAGATGATCTGATTATATAAATTGAAATTCTCAAACATTCATTAAGAAAGTTACTGAAACTATTAAAGGGTGCAACAAAGTAGCAGGGTACAAAATCAACAATATGATTCATCTACATTATAAAGAAGAACTTTAAAAAAAACCAAATCAAGGAAAGAATACTTTTGTATAGTAGCCTCCAAAATTACATGGAATAAGTATAACCTAGAGTCCTGGTGTGGCACTGCAAGATAATGTACTAGATCGCAAGGTGGATTTGAACCTCAAGGTCAGTGGTTCAATCCTACCAACTGCTCTTCAGAAACCCTAGACTGGGTCACTATGAGTTGGAACCAACTCAAAAGCACTTAACAGCAACAAAAATAAGTATAACTTGGGATCTAAAAGACTTATACAAGGAATACTATAAAAACTCCTGCAATCAACAAAAATGGGGGGGGGACATCCCACGCTCATGGTTTGGAAGACTTAACATTGTGAAAACTTCAGTATTACCCCAAGTTATCTATGTGCACAATACAATCCAAATCCTAATAACATTCTTTAATAGAACAGGAAAGTGATCTCCAACATTATATGGAAAGGAAAGAGACCTCAAGTAGCTTAGGCATTCTTGAAAAAATATTAGGAAGCTTCACATTTCCTGCCCTGAGTACTTGCTCTACATCCATAGCAGTCAAAACAACCTGGTACTGGTAAGACTTAACATTGATTGACACACAGACCAGTGAAACAGATTTGAGAACCCAGAAGGAAATCCATTCAGTTTTTGGAAAGCTATTCTTCAACAAAGAGTCTACATCAATTCAATGTGGAAGAAATAGTCTCTTTAATAAATGGTGCTGCCAAAATTGGATAAGCATTTGAAGAAAGATGAAACAGAATGCATAACTCACACCATACACAAAAACTAACTCAAAGTTAATCAAAGACCTCACGGTAGTGTTAGCACTGAACTGCAAATCACAAGGTCAGCAGTTCAAATCAATCAGCTGCTCCTTGGAAACCCTATACAGGGTTGCTATGACTCAGAACAGACTTGACTCAACAGTACTTAACAACAACAACAAATGTTAAACCTAGCAAAGGGACAAAGTTAGGAGTTCTAACTTATGGTATAAATACACTAGCAAACAGAGCTTAAAATGCACAAACTACAGAAAATGAACTAGATACTGTGACCTTCTAAAAATTAAATACATACATTCAAAAAAGAGTAAAAGAGTAAAAAGATATCTTACAGACTGGAGGAAAATTTGGCAACCACATATCTGACAAGGGTTTAATCTCTAAAGTATATAGAAAATGTTAACACTGCAACAAAAAAAGACAAACAATTCAACCAAACCAAGGGCAAAAGACATGAACAAATGCTTGATCAAAGAAGGCATTTAGCTAGCTACAAAACACATGAAGAGATGCTTTCAATCAATAATCATTGTTGTGGTTGTTGTTAGGTGCCATCGAGTTGGTACCGATCCATAGCAACCTTATGCACAGCAGAACGAAACACTGCCCAATCCTGGGCCAGCCTCACTACTGTTGCCATGCTTGAGTCCATCAATGCTGCCACTTGGCCAATCCATCTCATTGGGGTCTTCCTCTTTTTCTTTGACCCTCACCCTTACCAAACATAATATCCTTCTCCAACAATTGCTCCCTCCTGACAATATGTCCAAAGTATGAGACACGAAGCTTGGCCATCTTGGCCTCCAAGGAGCACTCTGGCTGCACTTCTTCCAAAACAGATCTATTGGTCTTTTGGCAACCCATGACACTTTCAATATACTCCTCCAACACCATAACTCAAAGGCATCAATTCTTCTACGGTCTTCCTTATTCACTGTCCAGCTTTTGCATGCATATGAGGTTACTGAAAACACCATGGCTTGGGTCAGGC
>NW_006408575.1:5956601-5958281 GCF_000296735.1 Chrysochloris asiatica | reverse complement strand
TTGACAACTTCAATCTTTTCTCCGTTGACAAGAATGTTGTTTATTGGTCCAATGGTGATGATTTTTGTTTTCTTTACATTGAGATGTAATCCATACTGAAGACTGTGCTCTTAGATTTTCATCAGTAAATGTTTTAAGTCCTCTGCACTTTCGGCAAGCAAGGTTGTGTAGTCTGCATATCGCAGGTTGTTAATGAGTCTTCCTCCAATCCTGATGCCACGTTTTTCTTCATATAACCCAGCTTGTCGTATTATTTGCTCAGCATACATGTTGAATAAGTATGGTGAAAGAACACAACCTTGTCGCACACCATTCTTAATTTTAAAACATTAGAAAGATGTAAATCAATACCACAAGATATCATCTCACTCCTACAAAAAATGGCACTGATCAAAGCCCAGAAAGTAACAAATGTTGGGAAAGTTGTGGCGAGATGGGAATTCTTAAATACTACTTGTTGTTAAGTGCCATCAAGTCCCACCCACAACGACCATGTTTATAATTTCCGAGGAGTGACGGATGAGCTTGGACTGCTGACCTTGCAGTTCTAACTGACTTTGCAGTCCAGCACATTAACTTACAGTACCACATCAGGACTCTACTGGTAGGATTGTAAAATTGTACCACCACTATGGAAAACTGTATGGCACACTTCTGCAGGAAAATAGGAATAGGAATGCCATATGATCTAGCATCCTCATTCCTAGGTATATATTTCAGAGAAATCAGAGCAGTCAAACAAATAGATACATGTACATCCAAGTTCACTGCAGTATTAATCACAGCACAAAAAGATGCACCAATGTAAGTGTCCATCAATAAACAAAATTTGGCACATACATACAACAGAATACTACACAACAAAGACCAGTGGTAAGTTCACAAAACATCTTATAACATGAATGAATCTGGAGAACATCATGCGAAGTGAAATGAATCAATCTCAAAAGGATAAATATTGTATGATGCCATTTTCATAAAAAAATCAATAATAGGTTTACACACAGAAAGCAATGTTATTTGAAGGCTACCAGGTATGGGAGAGGAAGGGTCAGAAACTCACTACATAGTAGATATGTGCTAATTCTGGTGAAGGAAAAGGCAGTGTACAACATGGAGAAAGTCAACACAACATGGTCAAGGTAAATGAAGACACTGAGAGGTATGCAAGAATAAAGGACAACAATGGTAAATTATATACAATTCTTCAACAATAATAACAACCTAAAATTTTTAGATTGGCTTATAAGATATATGGCTGGAGGTGGTGGCTATGTGCCATGGAGTCGGTTCCTACTCATAGCGAACCTGCACAGGGTTTCCGAGGCTTTAAATCTTTACAGGAGCAGAAAGCCTCTTCTTTCTCCTCCGGAACAGCTGGTAGTTTCGAACTGCTGAGCTTAAGGTTCGCAGGCCGATTCATAACCACCACGCTACCAGAGCTCCTTTATAAGATATATAATAACACCCAAATGGACTTTGCGCCTTAGAATAATCAACTACAGGAGAACATATAGGCAACAAATGCCCAAAAGCAAGAATGAAAATGAAAGTAGGGCCAGGGAAACTGGAAGGATGAAAAAAGTAAAGAGACGGTGGGCATGGGAAGAGTGCTGACACATTCCAAAGACAAAAGTCAATGTCACACTGCAAAATGGTCCAACCTCTCTGGAAAGCAAT
>NW_006408575.1:5946880-5954455 GCF_000296735.1 Chrysochloris asiatica | reverse complement strand
GGGTATACCTTTTGGTTGGTTGATGATGCATGGAGGGGATTGTAACCATGGCAATGATAGGATGTACGATACAATGAATGTAAAACTAATGTTCTCCCATGTAAACTATTATATAATTCACAATAAAAACCTACAAAAAAAAAAAGTCAATGTCACAGAGCAAATTGCATATAAATGGGGAACTAATTTGCTGTATAAATTTTCACCTAAAACAATAAAATGTCCAAAAATTTTGAAGAGTTCTGCAAATTCCATTAGAAAATGTGGGAAATTGGTAATTATGAGTACTTAGTATCTATCAATAAAACAAAAAATAGAACTATTGAGGAAAATAAAATTTTCTCTTATTGTTATGATGTTTTCATATGTATGGCGTGGATTTACACGTACTGAAATCTCACATACAGCCCTACTAGGTAGGAACTATTATTGGTTCCATTTTATAGATGGAAAACTGAGAGTTGGATGAAAACTTGATTTGCTCAAGTGACTAAGTGGGGTTGCCAGCGATCAACCTACTTCAGGCTTTCTGGCTTTAAGCCCATGATTTGTTAGAACAGGAATCAGCAAACGTCTTCTGTAGTGGATCAGAGAGTAAATATTTTAGGATTGTAGACCTTAAGATTCATGCCACAGCTACTTAATTATGCCTATAGATGATATGTAAACAAATGGCCATGTCTGTGTTCAATTAAACTTTATTTATGAATCCCAACATCTAAATTTCATTTATTTTTCATATGTCATGAAACACTATTATTATTCTTTTTCTTTCCCAATCATTTAAAACCGCAAAGACCAGTCTTAGTTCATGAGTGACACAAAAACAGGCAGCAAGCCAGATTTGGCCTGTGGGTAGCAGTTTGCTTCAGAGAATATCTCCTGAATGAATAAGGGTATAGTCCTTACCCTCACAGACTTGAGAAAAAGCAATGCTTTACTGACTCCACTCCTAGAGAGTTCGGTGCAATCAAATATCAAACATCAAAGTACAACTTTCTCAATATCCATCATATTCGTAGGAAACCTTGTCTTTCATTTAATCCTTTTTCCTCCTATGGACTCAAGTAAGTTTAAAAAAAAAGTTTCTCTTTCAATGTTAACATTTTTGTATTTAAAAATTCATCACTGACCAAAAGCAGAAGATAAATATAAATGAAAACAAAAACAATATAATCAAATAGAACTAAATAATTTCTACCTACCTACCACCACTACTTGCCAAAGATTCTGCTCCTGAGCTTTTATTTGAAAAAAGAGAATGACAAAGAGCAAAAATATGTTAAAGTCTTTGAAGCAGCAACATAAGACTTTCTCTTCAGTGTAATCTGAAATAATCAAGAGAGGTTAACGTTCTGATCATGCAGTTCCATCTGATTTAATACCATGTCTTTTCTCTGTGTGAAACCATCCTATAGGTAGGCCACTAGTCCCATGCAGCCCATACTCTGGGAACTGCTATAATATAAGTAAAGCACTACAGGGCTATAAAGCAGGGGAGAAATATTCAGATGGATCCCAGGAAGGCATGACATTTCAGTAGGCCTTTGAATAATTCCTAAGAATTCATTAAACATAAAATTTAAGAAGACCATTCCAGGATGAATGAAAAGAGGTGAATAAGAGATGAGACTTAGAAAAAAAAAGATGTGACTTCTAAGTTGTGAATGGCCTGGAATACCATATCATAGGCTTTGTATCTAACCTTTCTTGATTTTCAAATATTCCCGAAGTCAATGGATGCTCAAACCTATATTTTTAAGGTCTACTATCCTATACAGAAGTCCCAGTATGGCGCTGTGGGTTAATGCGCATGATTGCAAAGTCAGTTTGAATTGTAAGGCCCATGGTTCAAGCTCACCAGTTGTTACTTGGAGACTCTATGCAGGGTCGCTATGGGTTGGAACCAATTTGACAGCACTTAAAACAATAATCCTATACAAGGAGTCCTAGTATGATGCTGCAAGATAATGCACTGGACTGTAAGGTCAGTTTAGACCACAAGGTCAGTGGTTCAAACCCACCAGCCACTCCTTGGAAACCCTATACAGGGTCACTTTGAGTTAGAACCAACTCTATGACACTTAACAACAATAACAACCCTATACAGGGAGTCCTGCTGTGGCACTGTAGGATAAACACTGGGCTACAAAGTGGGTTTGAACTGCAAGGCCAGCAGTTCAAACTCACCAGTTGTTCCTCGGAAACCCTAAGAAGGGTTGCTAAAAGTCGGAATGGACTCAACGGCACTTAACAACAACCTTATACAAGGAGTACTGGTGTGGCATTGTAGGATGAACACTAGACCTCAAGATCAGTTTGAATCATAAAGTCAGTGGTTCTAATCTACCAGCAGCTCCTTAGAAATCCTATACAGGAGGGTCACTATGCATCAGAACTGACTTGACAGCACTTAACAAGAACAATAACAACCACCTATAGATGGAATCCAGTTGACACTGTATGAAAAGCACTGGATTGCTAACCACAAGGTTGGTGGTTGAAACCCACCAGCTGCTCCTTAGAAACCTTATACAAGGTCAGTATGAATCAGAAGCAACTCAAGGGCACTGAACTACAACCCTATACAAGGCCACTATGAGTCAGCACTTTACTACAACAACAATCAGAAATGAGGAATACCTGGGTAGTGCAAAGGGTTAGCATGCACAGGTGCTAACAGAAAGGTTGCACATCAGAGGCACCTCAGAAGAAAGGGCTGGCAACCTAGTTCCAAGAGGTCACAGCCCTTGAAAGCTCTACAGAACACCATTCAACTTTGAAATAGAAGTTTCACCATAAGTAGCAGTTCACTCAATGGCAACTGGTTTACGTGAACAAGATAAGAAGATATGATAATTCACAATAGAACATTAAAAAGAAGATATGGACTTGGGTCTCTAGAGAACGTCCTGAGGACAGAAAAAATTATTAGGACTGATGGTTCTGGATCTTTGTACCACTGAGGACACATTTAGTATTTATCTCTCTACATTCCTGGCTTCAAGATATTTCAGTCTACCAAACTGCATCAGATAAGTCCTGATGATGGTCTTCCTTTTTACTTAGCCTAATGGAACATAGTCTCCTTTCCTATCATCATGAGAAACTAATCTTGACCACACTCTTTCTAATTACAGCCAAAACTTAAGGAGGAGCCATAACAGGGGCATTCATTTGGGTGACCTCATTTAGGCAACTCCATAATAAGGAATTTGAACTTCAAAAATCAAGAGCTCTTAAAGATGAAGCACACTATTCTGCTTTGACCTAACAAAGAGTGTGAATTCAAGGCCAGTTCTCCAGGACCACAGACTATATTACATCATGCAGAACAGGAGTGGGCGTGGAACAATCTTGATGGCAATTTTTTTAAAAGAAGATTGTACTCTCAAATGCTTGCCTCTCACCTTCATTTGGAAACGCATATATAAATATGGGAACAGTTCTTCCTTCATAGACTGCAATATAATCACATAGAAGCAAATACAGTTTGCAGAAGCTACCTTCCACCTGCAGTGCTTCCAGAGAGTTTGATAACCTGATAACTTTACTCTTGTTGATGGAATAACAGTGTAAGACAAAGTGGCTACAATGAAGCTGCAGACAATACCCAAGTAAAGCCTCAGCTGGAAGCAGTAGGGCTGGCCCCTGGCAGAACTGGCAGACATAATAAAGCCTTTGAACCTCTTTTTTTAAAGCTTTTATTGTACTTTGCATGATAGTTTACATAGGAGAACACCAGTTTTGCACTCATCCTGTCATATTTTGTATCATTGCAATTATTACAATCCCCTCCATGCATCTCTATTCAACAGTATTTACTTCTATTCCCTCGGTTTTGTTTCGTTTTGTTTGGGGGGGGAGGTGGATTTTGTGTGTGTGTGATGTACACAAAAACACTCAGGAATATATAACCATTTAAAAACCCAAGGGCATAGTCTGCAAGTTGGCCTCCTGGCCAAAAGCATACAGCCTTTCTCTTTCCATGAGTCTAAAGTCCTAGACTCTGTCCCCATGCTCTCATCTATGCCTCCATCTCTGGTGTTGCTGCTTCACTGGATAGGGTCCAACATTCCACTCATACTCTTTTCTCATGATGGTCCTAAGGTTCTCTGTTCCCGGAATATAAGATTAACTACTCCAAACTTTATGTTACAAAATGTCTACCTTTACAGTTGTGACAGTAGCAATTAATCATTATAAAAATTACTCATTATTGAATCATAAGAATCGTACTCCTATCTCCTTTCACCATACCCTTCTAAACAAGATGAAAATTATACAATGGAGTGGGCTTTGTACCTCTTAATGATGTTGTTGTTAAATTCCTTCCAGTTGTTTCTGACTCATAGTGACCCTGTTCAAGAGTGGCTGGTGGGTTTGAACTGCCAACCTTGTGGTTTTCTGTCCATTGTTTTGTCCTACAGTGCCACACCAAGACTCTTAGTGATAGTCACCCTCAAATGTACTCATTGTTTTAAAGCTAGCAAAGGGCTCACATTGCCTCATTCGATTCTCTCAACCTCCTAGAAAGAAATAAAACAAGACAGCTGAATTCCAGTGCATGATTTGAGGGGACCCAAAACTCCCACTGCCTATGTTGTTGTTGTTGTTAAGTGCTGTTGAGTCAATGACCTATAGCAACACTTTGTAGGGTTTTCCAAGGAGTAGCTGGTGAGCTTGAACCACCGACCTTGCAATTCAAATGACTTTGCAGTCTGATGCATTAGCCCACAGCGCCACACCAGGACTCGTACAGCCTTCCAATATTACACCAAAGGCTAATTGAGTATGCTAGCTCCTACATACCAAAGCCTAAGTGTTCTAACTCTCCTTTGCCTCTGATATATCAAGCTTTTTAAACTGCTCATCAATACTTTCTTTACTTTCTTCTCCAGTCTTGTTCCCAACAATTCTCCTCCATTGACTCTTTTAAGGCCCAAAAGCTGGTTCTATGAGTTCTACCTTAGCCCTTGTCTCCACAGATTGCCCACCTCTCTCTGATCCACATCCTCCAGGAAACATTACTGAACACTGAGCCGATGGTGGTCATTTCCTCCCCAGTGGGCCCCATGACATGGCATTCATCCACCCTTTATGTCCATTTTCTTAGAAAATGAACCCTATATACAGGGATCATGGTGTTTCCTCCACTACATTCCCAGTAGCACCTCCAGGAAAAGTACTGGGATAATGTTTCCTGAATAAACAAATCATTATTCAAATAAGCAAGTGAGCACAGGCTTGAGAGTCAGATATAACTACTTTCAAAACCTGACTGTATGTACTGCTCCATTACAAAAGCTACTTAGATTCCCTAAGTCTTACCTTCACCACATGTAACATCTGTAAGAAAGCCTGAGAACCACCTCCTTAAGGATTGTCTATAAATGTTAAATGACAACATACATGCTAAGCCCTGAGCATGTATCTGGCACCTGAAAAATGCATAATGGAAGCTACTCATAGCTATAGATGTAGAACCAGGCACTAAGAAAAGCACTGAGATTTGCAGTCAAAATATATTTCCTGCTTTGAATTCAACAACATATCAAAAAATAATAATAAATTATGACCAAGCAGGATTCATACCAGGGATTCAAGGATAGTTCAAGATTATAAAAATAATCAACATAATTCACCACATAAAGTTTAAAAGAACAAAAGCCACATAATTATATCTATTAATGCAGAAAAGGCATTTGACAAAATCAAATACCCATTCCTGATTAAAAAAAAAAAAAAATCATAAGCCACAAAGCAGGAATTGAAGGGAAATTCCTCAACATAATTAAAACACATATACAAAACCAATAAACAACATCACTATCAATGGAGACAAAATGAAAGCATTCCGTTTATGAAAGGATGTCCTTTATCACCACTGCTATTCAATACTATGTTGGAAGTCTTAGCTTTCTTGCCTTAGCCAGAGCTGCAAAGCAAAAAAAGGGAGATCGAAGGTATCCAAATTGTCAAAGAAGAAGTAAAACGTTCTCTATTTTTAGATGACATGATCCTATACATAGAAAATCCCAAAGACTCAGCAAAAAAATCTGCTAGAAATCATTGGAAGCTTTAGCAAATTGGCAGGGTACAAGATCAACATACAGTTGATCAGTCTGATTCCTATATACTAATAAAGACAGTAATAAACTAATAAATTAACTAATAAAGTTAATCTGTCTGATTCCTATATACTAATAAAGACAGCTCTGAAGAGGAAATAAGGCAAACAATGCCATTCATGATAGCCAACCAAAGGCTGAAATATTTAGGAATAAATCTAACCAGAGGAACAAAAGATCTATGTAAATAAAACTTAAAAACACTACTGCTATAAGAAACCAAAAGAGATTTACAAAAATGGAAGAATATACCATGCTCATGGATAAGAAGACTAAATATTGTGAAAATGTCAATACAACCTGAAGCAACCTACAGATATAATGTAATCCCAATCAAGATTCCAAGAACAGTCTTTAAAGAGGTGGGAAAAATGATCACAAACTTTATTTTGAAGGGAAAGAGACATTGGATAAGCAGAGCACTGATTAAGAAAAGAACAAAGTGGGAGGCCTTTCACTTCTTGACTTCAAAACTTACTACAGGGCTACAGTAGTCAAAACAGTCTGGTATTGGTACAATGAACGATATGTAGATCAATGGAACAGAATTGAGAATCCCAAAGTAAATCATATACAGTCAACTGATCTTTTACAAACAGTAGAAACACATTAAATGGGGAAGAGATAGTTTCTTTAACAAATGGTGCTGGCAAAACTGTAAATCGATTTGCAAGAGAATGAAGCAAGACCCATATCTCACACCATATATGGAAACTAGCAATATGGATTAAAAACCTAAATGGAAATCCCAGAACTACAAAGTTCAATGAAAAAATAGGGATAAACTTAAGGATTCTAATATATGTTGTACATCAATTACCATGTGGCAAAAACACATGCAAAAAAAAAAAGAACAAAATAGATGACTGGGATATACTTTAAAAATATAAATTTATATACATCAAAAAATTTCATCAAATGAGTAAAAAGGGAGTCCACAGAATGGGGGGAAATTTTTTAGAATGACATTTCAGACAAAGGACTAATCTCTAAAATTTATAGGAAACTACAACACATCTATGGGAAAGAGACAAATAATCCAATTTAAAATGGGCATAGGACATAAATAGACAACTTTACCAAGGAAGACATTTCTGCAGCAAACAAACATATGAAGAAATGTTCGTGATCATTAGTCATCAGAGAGAGGCTAATCAAAACAACAATTACAAATCATGTCACACCACCAGTAACAGCAAAGCTCAAAAAGCAGAGGACAACAAATGCTGGTGAGGGTGTGGAGAGACTGGGACCCTCTTACATTGCTGGTGGGACTGCAAATTGTTTCAATTACTCTGGAAAATGGTAAGGCACTTCTTCAGAAAGTTGGAAACAGAAATATCTTATGATCCATCAATTCCTCTACTTGGTATATAGCCACAAGAAATACGAGTAGATATATGCACACCAATGTTCATCGCAGTACTATTCACAATAGCAAAAA
>NW_006408575.1:5941158-5941931 GCF_000296735.1 Chrysochloris asiatica | reverse complement strand
CCAGAGCTCCTTTAGGCACTTTTGTTATCTCTATATAACATATTAGGAAACTAAGGCTCAAAAAAGTTATTTAACTGACCTAAGGTCCCACAGCTCCAAGACTGCACTCTTAATCCTAATACCAAACTTCTTTCTTGGCTCTAAGAACCTGTTGTGTATAAGGGAGCTCCAAAAAGTTCATGAAAAATGGAAATAAAAGATAAAGGTATTTTTCCATGAACTTTTTGAAGGCCCCTTGCCCCACCTTCACATTGACCTAGGTTAGATAAAAGTAACACTTTAGGTTACTATAAATATGTATAGGACATCGTTTGTTTATTAGTCTAGTGTTTGGAGCTACAAGACCTATGGATGCTCTTGTTACGGTATAAAGTCAGTTCCAACTCATAATGATCCTGCGCCCTCCTCACAATTGTTACGTTTCAGACCACTGTTGCTGCCACTAAGTCATTCCAGCTCCTTGAACGGCTTCCTCTTTTTCACTAACCATCTACTTTATCCAGCATGATATCCTTCTCCAAGGACTTGTCCCTCCTGATAGCATGTCCAAAGTATGAGAGTCAAAGTCTCACCCTCATGGCTTCTAAGGTGCATTCTGACTGTACTCTTTCAACTCATATTTGTTTCTTCTTCTTGAAGTTCATAGTACTTTTAATAGTCTTCTCCAACACCGTAACTCAAATGCATCAATTCTTCCATGATCTTCCTTATTCACTGTAAATAACATCAAGTCGATTCCAGCTCATAATGACCCTACACATAGGGTTTCCAAG
>NW_006408575.1:5933608-5941058 GCF_000296735.1 Chrysochloris asiatica | reverse complement strand
GTCGCTGGAGAAGGATGTCATGCTGGGTAAGGTGGAGGGTCAGAGAAAAAGAGGAAGACCCCCAACGAGATGGATCAGCCAGGTGACATCACTGATGGCGTCAAGTGTGGCGGTGGTAGTGAGGTTCGCCCAGGATCGGACATTGCTTCGTTCTGCTATGGGGTCGTTATGAGTCGGTTCCGACTCGATGGCACCTGACAACAACAACAACAAGTGCCCATCAATGGAATCGATAAACAAACTCTGGTATATACACACAATGAAATACTATGCTACCTTGAAGAATAATGATAAACCTGCAAAACCCTGTATAACATGAATGAACCTAAAGGAAACAACGCTGAGTGAAATTGGGCACAAAGGCATAGATATTGCATAAGACCATTACTGTAAAAGAAAAAAGATTTCCATGCTAAAAGAATAATTATTTGAAGGTTAGAGGGGCGGGTGGGAGGGGAAAGTAACTCACAGATTAGGGGATAGACGTATGATAATGTGGGGGACAAGGAGGGCAATAAATAGGAGGGGGCGGGCAATGCACAAGAAGGTGGAGGAAGGCAGAGAAACAGGGATGAGAGAGAAAGGCTTTAGGAGGTATGTTGTTGTTAAGTACCGTGGAGTCAGTTTTGACTCATAGCGACCCTGCACAGGGTTTCCGAGGCTGCAAATCTTTACGGGACCAGAAAGCCTCATCTTTCACCCGCGGAACTGCTGGTAGTTTCGAACTGCCGACTTTGAGGTTAGCAGCCCGATTTGTAGCCACTATGCCAGAGCTCTGCATGGGCTAAATCAGATAGAGGTAGATTGTGACGTATGTACAGCCTTGGACTATCAAGGCTCTATGATATAGCGATTGAACATAAGCTGAATGGGTAACAGAGAGGAAATAATATTAAGGTGCTTGACGGTTTTGCAGATATTGGGTTCCCCTGCCTACTAGTATAATATACAGAAAGCTTGTAGGCCGGCTTTAATGAATTGGATTATATAAAAGGCCACTTAAGAGGGCAGTTTACCTATAGCTTGCCGGCAGGCACCATGGCAAGCCTATGAGCAGGTCCAGAAGGGTCCCCTGAAACTGAAAGGTGTCGCAGAGGTCGGCACGACCAAGCGGAAGAAGGACAAAGACAAGGCAAAACTTCTGGAAGCGATGGGAACAAGCAAAAAGAACGAGGAAGAGAAGCGGTGCGGCCTGGACAAGAAGACCCCGGCCCAGGTGGCCTTCCAGAAGACGCAGAAGACGCGGCAAATGGAAAGGATCCTGAGCAAAGCGTCCAAAACCCACAAGCAGAGAGCGGAGGGCTTCAACAGACACCCGGACACACACACAGAGCATTCCGACATTCCCAAAGTCAGCTGGACCAAATAGCCTCCCACCTTATGGACGTGGCATGGCCTCAAAGGGAAGCGAAACACAAAGTTAGGTTTATGTCAAGTGCCTTTGGCATTTTCCAGAAACATTCTTTACGTATGCCTTTGCATTTTCTGTTCTGACAGTGCTTTTTGAAACTCTCTCCATTCTGGAACTTGATTAAAGTAAGCTAGCTGTCCTCTCACCCAATTTTGGTTTCTCAGTGGCCCATAGAAGATAAATATTTTCAGCATGGACTGGAAAACTTTGGAAGTTTATCCAGCATGTAAGTGCCACATACAAATGTCTAGTTCTCTGAGTTGCATTTAAGCCTCAGAGGACAACCAGCCAGCTCTCTTCACGCAGATAAAACTGATTCCGAGGGTGAGGAGCCAACACAGGTGTGGCCTGTGCCTTCAGATGTGAGCATTACGCTTCTGAGCTCCCATTAGTTGGAGCTTAAGTTGTCCCATCCAGGACCTGGAGAAGTTACCCACAAGTTCTTTGGTTAGTTTACTGAGGACTGCCGTGTGTGGCAAGGATGGGCATCCCTCCTCATCCTTTTCTGAGCCCATAACTGGCCTGCAGCCCCTTCCCAAGTTTCCCCATTCCAGACATTTCTAATGGGTGTTACCATGGCCCCAGTAGTTGTTGTTGTTGTAAAGTGCCATCAAGTCAAGTCTGATCCATAGCGACCCTGTAATAAGGTTTCCAAGGAGCAGCTGGTGAGGTTGAACCACTGATCTTGCAGTTCAAAAGACTTTACAGTCTGTCACATTAGCCTACAGCGCCACACCAGGAACTGATCACATCCTTCTTTGTAATGAAAACCAGACTTGTCTCTCAACCATGAAACCAAATAGCCTCTGTAGTTACTCAGAGTTGGCACATAACCTGGAACCTGTTTGGCTGAACCCCAGCAGATAGGAATGTGCATAGTCAAATATAGCACCCCATTACTGGTGTAGGAGAGCCAAGGTCTCAGAGCCAATGCACTAGGGGAAAGTCTCTGCTGATACAAATTCCAAAAGTATACCAAAACCAGAAGACAAAAAACAAATGTTGTGCTTGAAACTGTTACATGTGAACTGTGGAATATAGAAAGCAACTACCAATTATTTTTTTTAAAAGGGGGGGGGCGGTCTAGAATGTACCCAGGAAAACAGACTTCTTCTTAAGCCTTTGTGGAGTATGAGACCATAGGTGGAATCCTGAACCCCACCCAGAACCTTCAAGGATGGGACATTCCCAAATGAAAAGACATACAGACCAACCAGGAATGGCTAGAGAAAAAGAAGATACTTCTTGAAAGAAAGACCACTGGGGGAGAAGAAAGAAAGAAGAAAAAAAAAAAAAAAAAAAAAGCAGACTGAGACTCTTTGGCTGTAACAATATCAAGTAAGCTGCTTGCCCTGAAGCCATCAGGCAAGAAAAGTTAAGCCCATCAGGATAAACCCCTTTCTAAGACTGAAATTCAAAAGGAACATACAGATAACAGATAGTCTTGTATGCTTGGTGCCAACCATCCTGGTCAACTTGAGTAGAAGTGGGAGAAATGCAGTAAAGAAGACATGGGATGAGATTGGCCATATGCCATAGACACCCAATGACCTTGAGATGACAGAGAGAAGTGGATGGGCTTGAAGTTCAGGGAGATGTGTGTCTAGCCTAAAGACACTGACTTAGCCACTGGGGCCTAGAGTTAAGAATGAAGAAATCAGTTGATCTGAAGAGGAGCAAGGCATGCTAGAACTCCCAGACTTGAAGACAGTGTCCATTTGACCCAGCATGGATGACTTGCTGACCAGAATTCAGCCAAATGAAGATTAAAAAAAAGTATGCATAAATTGCTACAACCTTATCAATTAGACCCTTGCTTATGGATGAAGCTGTCCAAATTCCAAACCAAATAGGGAAGATTCTTCATATCATAGATCAAACATGTACATGGATTGATAGGGGCAGGAAACTTAGAATTCAGTTACAAATTTGGGGGACTATACAGGCATGAAGTAGTTGACTTGCACGCTTTCATGAGGGTGATTCATGTCAGAACAAGAAGAGTAAAACAGAAAACCAACTGCATAGGTTCTCCTTTTGTCCAGATGGGTCTGGTGATGAGGGAGATAGGAATTTATGATTCAATTGTGAGTAATTGTTTTCAGGTCTAAAGGCAATTGTCACAATTATAAATGTAGAAGAGTTGCAACTATAAAATGGGAGCAGTTAATCTGTCATTTCAGGAACAGGGGACCCTAGGACCATAAAGAGGGAAGAGCATGAGGAGTGAGGGGTCCTAACCAGGAAAGCAGCGACAACAGAGATGGTGGCCAAGGTGATGGCATAGAGAGACATCGTGGACTATAAGTCCATGGACTGAGAAAAGCAGTGTGCCTGCGGGCAGGAGACTGGCTTGCAAAATGTACGTTTGCACAGTTAAATGAATATATATTTACAATATGGTATGTGTACATTGAAAAAAAAAAAAAAGGTAATAAAGGTAAATGCTGTTGGCTAAGGGTGCATGGTTACAAGTCGGGCTGCTGACCTCAAGGTTAGCAGTTAAAAGCTACCAGCCATTCCACGGGAGACAGATGAGGTTTTCTGCTCCAGTAAGATTTATAGCCTTGGAAACTCTATACAGGGTTATTATGAGTCGGAACCGACTCCTCGGCACAACACTACCACCAAGGGTGCATGGAGGGGATTGTAATCATTACACTGATTTGCTGAATGTAAAACTGATGATTTGCCCTGTAAGCCTTCACTCATTCAACACACAATAAAAGCTTAAAAATAAATAAATAAAATAAGGCAATTGAAAGGCATATATAAAACTCTGAAGGAAAAAAACTGCCAACCAAGAATCATATACCCAGCAACCTCTCCATCAAATATGATGGCAAAATTATTATATTTCTGGATAACCAGAAATTAAAGGACTTCATAAAAGCCAGGCCAACTCTCCAAAATATACTTTGGACTGAGAACAAAGAGCAGACAACAACCAGAGATTGACGTACCTGGTAACACCATCCAGAATTCAGTACAGATATGGAAATATCCAGAGTAGAGCAAAACTACAAGACTGAAAAAAGGGAATCTAGGAGGTCAGTCTATGATCAGGAGAACTACACAAAGCAAAAGAAGGGAAAAGTATAGTTACAGAGTTCCAGGTAGTGAGGAGTTCACATAGATTTCAAGATAAAACCGACTTTTTAAAAAAGAGGAAGAAATTAATAAAGCACAGGGTAACTTCAAAGACACTTAATACACCTTCACATCAAATTAAGAAAAGGAAAATCCATGAAGATTTTGGATATATTAAAATTATGAAGAAATTAAAAAGAAAAAGCACACAAAAAAGTAAACTCAGCACAGGAAAGCATGCAAAACAGAAACTAGCAGCACAACACAAAAAACAAATAGAAAACTGACTGCAGTCAATGCATAACTATCAATAATTACACTGAACATCAATGATTAAATGCACCAGTCAAGAGACAGAAACTACTAGAATGGATAAGAAAACAGGATCTTTCAATACACGCTGTCTACAAGAGACACATCTTACACTCTAAGACAAAAATAGATTAAAAATTAAAGGATGGAAAAAATATATCAAGCTAACTGAAATAAAAACCAGGTGGTGGTGGTGGTTATGTGCTGTGGAGTCGGTTCCAACACAAAGTGACCCCATACAGGGTTTCTGAGGCTATAAATCTTTACAGGAGCAGAAAGCCTCATCCTCCCGTGGAACAGCTGATAGTTTCGAACTGCTGACCTAGAGGTTTGCAGCCCGATTCATAACCACTACGGTACCAGAGCTCCTTAAAAACCAGGTAGGAGTGGCAGATATTAATCTCTAATAAAGTAAACTTTAAGGCAAAAACAAGCACAAGAGACAAAGAAAGATGTTATCTCATTGAATAAGAGGACATAACCATAATAAGAGCCTCACAATCATAAATCAACCGCTAATAGAATTAAAGAAAAAAAATAGACAACTCTACAATAATAGTAGGAGATTTTACAGCACTTTTGAAAAAAGACAGAACAACCAGGAAGAAACAAGAAAGACACAGAGAAACTAAACAACACAATCAATCAACTTTACCTCAGAGATTTGTACAGAGTATTCAACCCAACAACAGCACAATACACATTCCTTTCCAGGGCACATAGAACATTCTCCAGAATAGACCATGTGTTAGGATACAAGCACCCTCTCAGATCACAATGCTGTAAAATTAGAAATCAACAATACAAAGATCAAGGAAATAAAATTTTAAAACATGGAAAATGAATAAAATCCTGCTTAAAAGCTACTGGGTAATAGAACAAATTTTTAAAATCCTAGAAACAAATGAGAATGAAAACACAAAATGCCAAAACCTTTGGACACAGCAAAAGCAATGCTGAGAGGGCAATTCATAGCATTGAATATACACATCCAAAAAGAAGAAAAAACCAAAATCAGCACATTAACACAACATCTTCAACAATTAGAGAAAGACCACCAAAGTAAGCTTACAGTCACCAGAAAAAATGAAATAAGAAAGATCAAAAATAAATGAAATAGAAAACAATAAGAAAGAATCAATACGAAGCTGGTTCTTTGAAAGAATAAAATCAACAAACCATTGGCAAATCTAACAATAGAAAAGAGGGAGAAGAACCAAATACCATGTGTAAGACACCATATGGGTGACATCACAACAGAATCAATGGAAATAAAAAAAGAATAATAACAGAATACTGTGAAGAGTTGTACTCCAGAGGCATCCAGCAAGGTGGCTGACTGAGAAGACACACTGCAAGGACCCTCTACAACAAAGACATGAAAGCCATCCCGCCAGCAGCTCCAAGAGAAAAAGATGAGGGCTTTCTGTTCCCACAAACACTTAAAAGCCACATCCCTGGGTAAGCTGTGGGTCCAAGTGAACTACAATGATCCCGGATGAGCTACAACCCTGGTGAGCTAAAGGCCTGGGGTGAGCTATGACCCCCAGTGAGCTCAGGATGAAATACAGCCACTGGTTCCTTATGGCCAGAGTGAACATGACCCAGGAGAAGTCCTAATCCAAGCAAAAGGATTATGAAGTGTGTTTGGAGCTTCATGCTTTGTGGTGGAGACTCAGTCCCAATGGGGGGTTTGGGACGGGAAGTGAGACAGGGGTGTGTCACTTGCTTTGAGGCTATAGATTGTACAATTGTTCAAACCAACAGAAAAAGGAGAGAGGCAGTCTATGGTGGTTGCAGGGGAGGGAGGTTGGTGGAAGGGGCAAACGGTAGACAGGACACACAGGAAAGAATGTGGTAGTTGTGTGGGTGGGGGTGGATGCTGTTGACTGTGGTTGTATGAGAGGCACTGGTGTGTGGTGGGGCAGAGGGTAGGATTTGACTGGTGTTGGGATGATGGTCTACTCTGTAGACCTTTGCTCAATTCACAATAGAAAGTTGAAAGAACAAAAAAAATGTTAAAAGGATGTTTTCTTGATAAACGAGACCTATGATGGTTATGGCGTGGGTGGGGAGGGAAATTTTTCACTGCATGGGTTAGATGGTAAACACAGGGAAGGCTATATACACGAGGGAAGTTAGCAGAGGAAAGATGAAGGTACCAGGAGGCACAGAAAGGAAGCAACAGTTAAAGTGCATAGAGGTAAATGCTGTTAACTGTTGGTACATGAAGGGGATTGCAACAGTGTAATAACGTAAAGCACATGATTTGTTGAATGTAAAACTGATGGTCTGCTCTGTAAATCTTCACTCAATTCACAATTAAAAATTTAAAATAAATAAAAACATTTTAAAAAAAAAGTTGTGCTCCAACACATTTGAAAATCTAAAGGAAATGGATATATTTCTAGGAAAACCAGACCTACTTAAACTAATACAAAGTTAAATAGAAAACTTGAACAGACCTATAATAAAAGAAGAAGTTGATCAGGTCATCAAAAAACTCACAACAACAACAAAAAGTCCAGATGGTGAATTTTACCAAACATGCAAAGAAGAGCTGACACTAATTTTACTCAAACTATCCCAGAATATAGAAAAGGATGGAAATTTTCCTAATACATTTTATGAAGTGTG
>NW_006408575.1:5921984-5926890 GCF_000296735.1 Chrysochloris asiatica | reverse complement strand
TCAAGTTGGTTCCAACTCATAGTGACCCTGTATATAGTTTCTAAGGAGTGGCTGGTGAACTTGAACCAATGACCTTTGTGGTTCAAACCAACTTTGCAGTCTAGCACATTAACCCACAGCACCACACCAGGACTCCAAAGGGGTATTATAGCTACCAATAAGTAGAGCAGGGTAGAAATACGAAGTAAGGAAGTAAAGGGTTAGAACTGGATAGCTTGTAAACTCTTCCCTCAATAACTACCACAGTGTCTGGCATATAACATGCTGACTAATAAATGAATGGCTAGGAATGGTAGTACCAGACTGAAGACCATGAGTGCTCAAAAGAAACTTAATGATCCAAGGAATTGGACAGGCAAACAGGACAAAAAAAATTTTTTTTTAAAGAACCAACACTCCCCTCCTCCCTAACTAGGAAGAGTTGGTTCTAAACCCTCTCAGTCTCTATCTCACTGTTTGATATTTGGCAAACCTCCTAGCCAAGTTCCCTCATCTCTCAAACAACATACCCAAAGTCTGTTCCACTAACCTTGTGGGATTACTGAGAGACTGCAAGAAGATTACTGAAAGTGTTTTGAAAAAAGTTAAACATGTAGAGTTTAAGGATGAGCTTTTAAATTTATTACTAGCAAAGGAAAGTGCATAACCTAGTTGTTCTATAGCAAGATTTTTGTTAGGAGGCTGTTTCCTGATCTATAAAACAGGGATATGAACACAACCACTCAGAATTGGCCTGAGTGCCAAATGTGAACATGCATACATTACTTCTCTGTACTTGTATATCTCCACATCTGAGACTGTCAGCAACTGTCTTTTATTAAATTGTTAGTAAACCCTCTCCTGTAGCCCTCCAAATAGAAGACAATATAGCTTACCATAAAGGGTCCAAGTTTTGAAGTCTAGATGGATCTAGCACAGAATTACAACTCTCTCCTATAACTCTACACTAGCGGTATAGGATGAGTTACTATACCTTCATATTTCTTTATCCTTAAAGAAGCAATAATAATACTACATCATTCTTCTTCTTTGAAATACAGATAATATTTAGTAGGTAAAACATATTAAGTTACTATGTGCAGCCACTTATCAAGGAGCTTATATAAAACAAGAACTTACATAATAGAGTCCGTGAGAATATTTTGTTCCCCCCTCTATTAAACCCCAAACCTTGTAGGGCAGAGAATTACAATGGGAGCAACTTTGCTGTCAACCAGAGGAGTACTGGGAACTTCAGTTCTTCCCTTGCTGTTCTCTAAGTGACCAAAAGACAAGAATGGATTTTCTATTCTTGGGGCACATGTTTTGTTGATGCACTAAAAACTCAGCCACTGAAAATTCAGGTCACGGATGTGGATGGAGAGAAACTAAAGAAACTACTATAAACCTTTTGGGAACCCAATGTTAGACTATAAGCTTTTAAAACAACAAAAAAATGACCCCTTGCTTTTTAAATACAGCAGAAAGTGCTTTTAATGAGTGCCGGTAGCCAGGATTCCAGAAGAGAATGGAGAATTGATACTGTGTTTTTATCTGGTATTGTTGGCTTTGCAAAGTGGCTGGAGGCAAAGCCCCCGAGATCCAGTCCCACTGTCAGCTGTCAACTATCAGCTCCGAGATGCAAGCCTGGAGGTCTCTAGGGGACATGCCCCCACCTATCTGCCCAAGCTGAGGTGCTTGCAGAGAGGAAGGATGAGGCAACCCCCAGAAAGTGCAGGACACACTCTACAATTCACAGTGGGAGTGAGAAAATAGCCATATACCAACAACAATAATAACAATCGACACTCTTCTGTACTAGGCGCGGAGCTAAGTACTCCGTGCAGGACTTAACAACTCTTCTGTGAGGGAAGTATAATTCTCATTACCATTTTATATATAAGAACACTGAGGTTCAAAGATGCGAGGAACTGTACCCAAGTCACATACTAGGAAGTAGTGTCCACATTCTGAGTCATTGGGCATCACTGCCCAAGTGTGCATCGAATGAGTGAAGATTTATCTCTTGAATACAAGCACAACTCCCAAGAGCCTTCAAAATCTAACTACACTGAGTATTCATAGAAGGAAACCTGGAAGCCAAATCCTTCATACTGTGCTTGCATCTCCTGCATTATCCGTGCCAAGGGATTTCCTAGAACCTGCTTTCATAAACCCAGTTAAATAAGCAAGAGTCTGACACAGACCTTAGCTGTCTTGTAAGGCATCCCTTTCACCTTTGAGCAGTATAGACTATAGGAAATTTCTATGATGAGCTAAAATACATCTCCCAAATGTTTCCATCCATTGGTCTTATTTCTGCCCTTTGGGATAGCACAGAATAAATTTGATTCTTCTTCCACATAAAAGCTTTCCAGGTCCTTTTTTTTTTAAAGGTTTTTATTGTGGATTGAGTGAAAGTTTACAGGGCAGATCATCAGTTCCAGGTACTTTTGAAACAGCAACAATGGTTCCTTCAAATGTAACATTTCTACCCTAAGCCTTACTCCCCACCACACAAATAATAATAATAATTAAGGTATTATATTCACTTGTTATCTATGTGCTGACAGACTAAGGAATTTGAATTCTAGGAGAGGAGGTAAAATATTCACAAGATTATACTACAGGGTTGAAAATTATGAAACTGTAACACCTGAGAGAATGCTGTGCATGTTCAGAGGAGAGAGTTTTTCGAGCTGGTCATTATGTGAGGACGGCATTGAGGAGGCAACATTCACACCTGGTTTTAAAAGACTGGTAAGTGTTACCATCTGCTGTTTCAAAGGACTCCATGGTCAAAGGGTTACAGATGGTGTAGTACAGAAAGCACTGGATTTAGAAAGGTTTTGCCACAATGAAACCAAATCTCTCTGCACCTCCTTTTCCTTACTTTTAAGAGGCAACTAGTAACACCTCTCCCTAATCTGTTCAAAAACAGGAGTCCTGGTGTTGCACTGTGTTAAGTGCTGGCCTGCTAATCACAAGGACAGTGGCTTAAATGTACCAGCTGCTCCTGGGGGGAAAAAAGGTGAGTCTGTCTGCTCCCATACAGATTTACAGTACCAGAAACCCTAAGAAGCAGTTCTACTCTGTCTTATAGGGGGCACTATGAGTCATAATTAACTCTCGACAACAGTAAGTGAATAATTGTGCCTGAGCTGCCATGAAGATCGGGTACAAGCTTTTGAAGCAAAATAACAATGAGAGGGAATTGTCCCCAGATGTGCAAGGAATTATAAGCCCATTTTTGTTGATTTGAAGATATTGTTCTGACAAATCCACAACGTGGTGAGAATTGGAAGAATCAGAAGCCATGCTTTGGTGAGAGTTTCATTGAGAAATCTCTATTCAAGAGTATGTTGAAGGAAAAGTAGAAGGAAAACTACAGGGCTTCTGACTGTATACATTAAGAATCACCTGGGGATCTGTTAAAAATGTAGATTCTGATTCTGTACATCTGGGGTAGAAATGTAAATTCTCAGCAGGGGATCAATCCAGAATAAACCAATTCAAAGCTCTGGAAAATTGAAATGCTAGGGCCAAGTAACACATCCTAAATGGAAGCCAAGGCAAGCAAGTAACAACTTCAGTTCCTCAGGGCCATCTCATTACAGAATAATCCTTTAAGGTGTGATCAAAGAAAGGATCAACAGCTCAAATATATTATCAGCCACCTAAGCTTTTGGAGGACAAAGCCCACTGAGAGATAAAGACACTTAGGACATGTCTGAGAGGTTTTCCTGCAGCTAGAGCTTCACTAATTGATATCCAAGCATCAGCAACCACTCCATCTGGCTCATTATTACCACCATCTGAGAAACAAGAACCGACTCCCATGCAGAAATCAAGGGCCCAATGCAGAGAGTTGAGGGTGGGGGAGGGTCCTGGTGAGATGTTCTGCAAGGTCATTCAAGACACACTTCTCCTTCTAATCCAGCTACATAGGTACACTCTTAGGATAGATACAAGTTGTATCCTAAAATTGACAAGTGTAAATATCCACAATGTCAATTAGCTTAATGAAGCATCATATGCTCCCATAAGATAAACATTCTCAGAAACCCTATATAAAGTCACTACAAGTCAGAATTGACTCTGACAGTGGGCTTGAATTTGGAGGTTTGGGTATGAATCAGAAAGAGCCCTGATGGTTCTGTAGGATAAAACTGCTAACTACAATGTAGGCAGTTCAAACCCAGTTCAAACCAGCCACTCTGCAGGAGGAAGATGAGGCTTGCTTCTTCCATAAAGATTTGCAGCCTCAGAATTCAGATGTTGGGTCACTCTGAATAGGAATCAACTCGATGGCAGTGTAGTGGGTTCAGTTTGATACAAATCAGGATTCTTTCAGATGTAAGGGAGAGAAAATACAACTACCACTGGATTAAGTACTCATACTAAATCAATTGGCGCATTAGTTTAAAAGGCTGGAGTAGCTGCTGATCAGAGGCTAGCTGGATGCAAGTACTCAAGAATATCACCAGAAATGTGCCTCTCTCCAAGGAGCTTTTAACAGGTTCATTTGGGTTCAACTCCCTGTTGATAGCTTGCATTTCCACTCCAGATAAACTGAGTCAGAATCTATGTTTTAGCAAGATCCCCAGGTGATTCTTGTAAATCTCCTGTTGCTGCTATGTGCCATTGAGTCAGTTCTGACACATAGAAACCCCACATAGGGTTTCTGAGTTTGTAAATCTGTACGGGCGCAAAAAGCCTCATCATCTTCCACTGAGCAGTTGGTGGATTCAAACTACTGACCTTGTAGTTATCAGGCCAATGCATATCCCACCTACACTTCCAAAACTCCTTGTATGTTGTTGTTGTTAAATGCCATCGACTCAGTTCCAACTTACAGTTACCCTGTATAGGGTTTCTGAGAAGAGGCTGGTAGATTTCAACTGTCAACCTTGGGGTTCGCAGTCCA
>NW_006408575.1:5920922-5921884 GCF_000296735.1 Chrysochloris asiatica | reverse complement strand
TTGTTGTTGTTAAGTGCCGTCGAGTTGATTCCGACCCATTGTGATCCTGTATAGGGTTTCCAAGGAGCAGCTGGTGAGCTTTAACCATTGACCTACTATTTGTATGGTTAGAAAGTTAATTTGAGAAGCTGGATTTATGAAAGATTGGAGGAAGGCTCGTTAACAACCTGTGATATGCAGATGACAAACTTGCTTACTGAAAGCAAAGAGGACTTAAATTTAGCACTTACTAATAAAGATTTAAAAAATTATAGTCTTCAGTATGGGTTACACTTCAACATAAACAAAAACCGTCACAACTGGACCAGTAACTAATATCATGATAGAGAAAGTATTGAAGTTGTAAAGTATTTCAATTAACTGGAATCCACAATAAATGCCCATGGAAGCAGTAGTCAAGAAACGAAACAATGTATTTCATTAGGTAAATCTTCTGCAAAAAGACCTCTTTAAAGCGTTAAAAAGCAAGACATCACTTTTAGAACTGGGGTGTGCCTGACTCAAGCTGTGGTATTTTCAATCACTTCATATGTGGCATTACAGGATAATGCCCTGTGCCTCAAGGTCAGATTGAATCTTAAGATCAGTGATTCAAACCCACCAGTCGCTCCGCAGAACCCCTACACAGGGTTGCTGTGAGTAGGAACTGACTCAGTGGCACTAAACAAAAATAACCAAATATGCCTGCAAAAGTTGGGCAATGAATATAGAAAAACAAAAAAGAATCAATGCCTTTAAATTAGGGTGTTGGCAAAGAATGAATAAATCAGTACTTGGAAGTATGAGCAGAGTGTTCTATAGAAATGAGCATGGTCAGACTTCATCCAAGATATTTGCACATGCTCTCAGGAGGGAACGTTGCCTGGAGAAGGACATCATGCTTGGCAGATGGTCATTGAAAAGAGGAAGATCCCCCAATACACTGGTTTGACACAGTGGCTGCAACATTGAAGTCAAGCACT
>NW_006408575.1:5913917-5915307 GCF_000296735.1 Chrysochloris asiatica | reverse complement strand
AAGTGCCGTCGAGTCGGTTCCAACCCATAGCGACCCTGTACAGGGTTTCCGAGGGTGTAAATCTTTACGGGAGTAGAAAGCCTCATCTTTCTCCCGCGTAGCAGCTGGTAGTTTAGAACCGCTGACCTTAAGGTTCGCAGCCCGATTCGTAACCACTACGCTACCAGTGCCACTTAGATATATAAAAACCACATGAGGATCTTGTCAAACATAGATTATGGTTCAGTATATCAGAGGGTTTTTTGTTGTTGTTTTCATTGTTAGGTGGCACTGTGGGTTAATGAGCCAGACTGCAAAGCCATTTGAACTGCAAGATCAGCAGTTCAAGCTCACCAGCTGCTCCTTGGAAACCCTATTCATGATCACTGTGGGTTGGAATTGACTCGAAGGCACTTAACAACAACAGCTGAGTCAGTTGCAACTTATAGCAACCTTATACACAACAGAGCAAAACACTACCCAGTTATGCACTATCCTCACAATTGTTAAACTTGAGTCCATTGCTGCTGCGACTGTACCAATCCATCTCATTGGGGATACTTCTCTTTTATGTTGCCCTGCCACTTTACCAAGCATGATGTCCTTCTCCAGGGACTGATCCCTCCCGATAACATGTCTTAAGTATCAGAGATAACGTCTCCCCATCCTGGAATCTAAGGAGCACTTCTTCCAACACAGACCTGTTTTGTTCTCCCAGCAGTCTATGGTATCTTCTTTGGCAACTTCAATCTTTTCTCCATATTCTTCTCCAACACCATAACTCAAATGCATCGATACTATGGTCTACTTTATTCATTGTCCAACATTCACATGCATATGAGGCTATTGAAAATACCATGGCTTGGGTCAGGTGCATCTTAGTCCTCAAACCAATATTTGTCAAGAGAGCTTGTGCCACAAATTTTCCTAATGCAATATATCTTTTGATTTCTTGACTGTTGCTTTCATAAGTGTTGATAGTAGATCCAAGCAAAATGAAGTCTTGACAACTTCAATCTTTTCTCAATTTATTGTGAAGCTATTAATTGGCCCAGTTGTGAGGATTGTTGTTTTCTTTAAATTGAGGTTCAATCCATACTGAAGGGCTATGGTCTTTGATCTTGATCAATAAGTATTTTAAGTTAACTTCTCTTTCTGCAAGTAAGGTTGTAGCATAAGCATATCACAGGTTGTTAAGTAGTCTTCCTCCAATCCTAATGCCACATTCTTCTTCATATACACCATCTTAGCTTCTCAAATTATTTGATCAACACAGAGACTGTTGTTTTTCCCTCACTTCCCCTTATCGGTGATGAACATGGTCACCAATCAGAGCGTGTATTCCCATTGAGTCTTATTCTTGGAAGAGGGTTTGCACTGAGGGGACCCAACCACTTGCCTTGAAGTTTCC
>NW_006408575.1:5909920-5911587 GCF_000296735.1 Chrysochloris asiatica | reverse complement strand
TAGATATTTCATCCTTTGTGTGGCTATGTAAATGGTATTGCTTTCCTAATGTCCTTTTCAACACTGTCATTTTTGGTATAGTTGTTTTTTGTTTTGTTTTTTCAGTGTCCCCTCATTCTGCTCAAATGACTGTCTCTTTGTATATGTACAGGCTCCTCATGAGCACAATTAAATGTTCTGAAATGCCCATTCTTCACAATATTAATCATAGCTTGTCATGATCCACACAGTTGAAAGCCTTTGCATAGACAATAAAGCACAAGTAAACATCTTTCTGGTATTAACTGCTTTCATTCAAGATCCATCTAATGTGAGCAATGATATCCATACTTCCATGTCATCTTCTGAAGTCAGCTTTAATTTCTAGCAGATCTTTGTTGATATGCTCTTGCAGCCAGTATTTAATAATCTTCAACAAAATTTTTGTTTTCATGTATTATTAATGATACTGTCCAATGGCTTTTGCATTTCATTGAGGCACCTCTCTTTGGAATGGGCACAAATATGTATCTCTTCCAATTAGTTGGTCAGGTAGCTGTCTTCCAAATTCTTTGGCATACATGAGTGAGTGTTCCAGTGCTGTTCAAAGATTTCAATTTGTATTCCTTCAGTTCCTGGAACACTGTTTTTCACCAATGTCTTCAGTGCAGCTTGAACTTCTTCCTTCAGTATCATTGGTTCTTGATCATATATACTACTTCTTGAAATATTTAACCATTAACCATTTCATTTTAGTACACTGACTCTGTATTCCTTCCATCTTTTTTTGATGGATTTTGCATCATTCAATAT
The DNA here is from genome assembly GCF_000296735.1 of Chrysochloris asiatica. Taxonomy (NCBI): domain Eukaryota; kingdom Metazoa; phylum Chordata; class Mammalia; order Afrosoricida; family Chrysochloridae; genus Chrysochloris; species Chrysochloris asiatica. The sequence continues at coordinate 5,910,795 of NW_006408575.1, read as the reverse complement.
TTTACCCATTGTTGTTGTTGTTCTTGTTAAGTCCTGTCAAGTCTGTTCTGGCTCATAGAAACCCTGTATACGGTTTTCCAGGTGTGGCTAGTGCACTTGAATCATTGACCTTGCATTTCAAACCTACTTTTTGGCCCAATGCTTATGCTACAGCACCACACCAGGACTCCGTTTTTCCCACAGAAACTTTCAATATTGCAAGTCGATGACTGAATGCTAAGCAAATTCTTGCCTTCTGGTATTCTAATTCCAGGTCTTTACACATTTCATTACGATACGTCACTTTGTCTTTCTGCCTTTTAAAATTGTTTACTTCCTCATTTCTTCCATTTTACTTCCTCATTTCTTCCAGCATGTCTATGCTGGAGAACAAATTTCAGACTTTCTTCTAACAACCATTTTGGTCTTTTCTTTCAGTGCTGTCTTTTTATTGACATTTTGCTTTCTTCCTGTATGATGTTCTTCATTATCCCACAGCCCTTCCAGTCTTCAGTGTTTAATGCATTAAATCTGTTTTTGAGATGGTATCTCAATTCAGGTGGGACATGTCCAAGGTCATATTTTGGCACTTATGGACTTTTTTTCTTTTTCTTCAGCCTGAACTTGAATATGAGCAATTGATGGTCTGTTCCACAATTGACCACTGGCCGTATTTTGGCTGATGATATTGAGCTTTTCCATTAGAAGTGCATATTCTCAGCAGGGGATTGAACCAGACTAGGCCAATAAAATCCCTATCTCTCCAACCCTCAATTCTGATTTGTGTGTGTTTGTGTGTGTGTTTCTGTCTTGTTTGGTACTGGGGAGTTGTAGAAAGGTAGTAAGCTCTCCTATTTACATCTTTAAAAAGACCAATCTTAACAGGAAAAAAAAAA
>NW_006408575.1:5894615-5899916 GCF_000296735.1 Chrysochloris asiatica | reverse complement strand
CAAATGAAGGTTCTGTGAGCTTTTCTCTACTTGGAGGAGGCATTTCTCCCTAGTTGCATTCTGAGTGCCTTCCCACTTTCCAGTCCTGTATCTGACAATCTTTCTCTGCTATTCATAGAGTTTTCAGTGACCAGCGATTCGGAAGTAGTTTGTCACTCTTTCTTCCTAGTCTGTCTTTTTTGAAAGCTCAACTGAAACCTGTCCACCATGGGTGACCCTGCTGGTTATTTAAAATGCCGGTGGCATAGCCTTCAGAATCACAGCAATTTAAACCACCACAGCACAACAGACAGACGAGTGGCGGTTGCGTGGTCGCTGTTAAATAGGAATCTCCTTGTGCTTGGTTCCTTAAGTCTGGCATGGAGGGGATTGTAACCATGGCAATGAAATGATATACGATAGTGTGAATGTAAACCTAATGTGATCCCTTGTAAATTATTACATAATTCAAAAACATTTAATAAATTAATAAATAAAATTTTAATCAGCTACTAAGAGGTGAGGAAGTTAAGCAAAAGTTTTGAGAGTCTTGCAATATTGAGAAATAAAAAGAAAATCAGCCTTCAGGGGCCACCAAAGGGAAATGCTGATTTCAGTTGATACCCTGATGGGCTCTACCCAAAATGTAAGGTAAGTCAAAAGTAAACACCTCTCACAAAGACTGAAATGTAGCTCCAAATTATCTCTACTCATAACTGGGAAAGGTCATCTGTTCATATTCTTTTCTGACTGCCAGGATGAAATTTAACCCCCTCTAGAAGAAGATAGAAAATGGTCCATAAAAACTATAATTTCTCATATAAAATATAAAGTATTTACTGCTAGAAAAACATGCAAACCAGTAAACACATACAAATGACCAAACTTAAGGCAAAAATCCAGCAACGGTAACATACATGCCAAGAGATACCCTAGCATTTAAAGTTATTAAATAGGAACTTTCAAGTAATTATGATTAATTAATTTCTATTATAAGATGGAAAATTTCACAAGAGAAATTGAATCTATGTTTAAATAACAGAAAAAAAGAAGCAAGTGGAAGTTTTAGAACTGTACATTAAAACAATTGAAATTAAGTCAATAGATATTTATAAAATGCAATTACCAGAAGAAAGTATGCATTAAAAGGGTAGAGAAGATCTAGATTGATGTGTGAGAAAGAAAAGAGAATAAAAAATGCCCAAAAAAGAGTATAAGAAACATATGCAACATAGTGAAAAAGGTCTAAAATGGATGTACTGGGGGTTCCATATGGAAAGGAATGAGTGAAGAAGAAACCGCATTTAAAGAAATATTGGTTGTTGCTTAAATACATCAAGTCACAAATTTAAAAAGCTCTGCGAGCTCCAAAAAGAGTATTCAAAAAGAAACCCCAAAAACAGTATTCAAAAAGATTACGAATATCATATAAAATTTAACAAAAACCAAAAGGAGAGTGAATGTGGAAAGAGGGGGTGAGGATGTTTGTTAGTTTCCTATGCGCACCATGACTGTTATATGTGTGTACTCGTTATTGCCATGTGTTCATTGTATACAAAAAATACAATAATTTGTGTTTGGCTTCCATTCTGCCTCCTAATTCGCTGGATAGTGTCCTAAAAGCTTGCAAGCAGTCATTCAAGGCACAACAGTTAGTTTCTATTTACCCAGAGCAACAGGAAGAAGGAGAGTCTGAAATGGCCTCCTTTGCCAAGGTACCAGGATGGTGTCTAGCTACCATTACTATCTTTTGATCAAAGACTCTGTAGAAGAATTCTTATCAAAAGAGAGTAAAATGCAAAGCAGAATTTGAGATTCCCATGGATTAGACTTTCTAGAATCATGGAGACTCAATGAACTGCCAAATCTAATGCTGTGAGATAACCTATAAACCTTAAACCAAAAATATTCCCTGAAATTCTTAAAACTGATTAATGTTGTTGTTGTTAGGTGCCATTCAGTCCGGTCTAACTAACCTTATATAAAACAAATAGAAATACTGCCTGTACCTGTGCCAACCTCATAATCATTGTTAAGCTTGAGACCATTGCTGATGCCACTGGGCTAATCCATCTCATTATGGGTCTTCCCTTTTTCACTGACCAGCCACATAACCAAGCATGATGTCCTTCTCCAGTGACTGTTCCCTACTGATAATATGTCCTAAATATGCGAGACAAAGTATCACCATCCTGGCTTCTAAGGGACGGTACTTCTATTCTGGCTATGCTTCTTCCAACATAGGTTGGTTTGTTCTGCTGGCAGCCCATGGCTATTTTTAATATTCATCTCCATCATAACTCAACTGCAGCAATTCTTACACTGTCTTCCTCATTCAATGTCCAACGTTCACCTGCATATGAGGCTATTGTAAATAACATAGCTATGCTCAGTTGCACTTTAGTCCTTAAAATGACATCTTTGCTCTGAGGTCATATGCAGCTGATCAGTGTAATACAATACATCGTTTGATTTATAGACTGCTGATTTCATGAGTGTTCATAGTTGAACCCAGCAAAATGAAGTCTTTCACTTCAATTTTTTTATCCATTTATGATGATGTCATTTATTGTTCCAAGTGTGAGGATTTTGGAGAGTTTGAATATATGTCTCGGTGATTTTCTTTTGGGATCTATCTTGCCTTCTTTACGTTGAGGTGCAACCCATAATGAAAGTTGTGGTCTTTGATCTTCTTCAGTTAGTTTTTTTAAGTCATTTTCGCTTTCAGCAAGCAAGGTTGTATAATCTGCATACTGCAGATTGTTAATGAGTCTTCCTCCAATCCTATTGCCATGTTCTTCTTCGTATAATCCAGCTTCCCAGATTACTTACTCAACATACAGATTGAATAAGTATTGTAAAAGAATACAACCCTGTCACACACCTTTCTTCATTTTAAACCATTCAGTGTTTCCATGTTCTGTTGTATTGATCCAGGTAATTGAAAATCAATAATGCACAGGTAAACATCTTTCTGGTATTCTCTGCTTTCAGCCAACATCCATCTGATGTCAACAATGATATTTCTCGTTCCACGGCCTCTTCTGAATCCAACTTGAACCTCTGGCAGGTCCTTGTCAATGTACTGTTGCAGATGTTTTTGAATTATCTTTAGCAAAATTTTACTTGCACGAGATATTAATGATCTTGACTGATGATTTCTGCATTCTGTTGGCTCACCTCTCTTTATAATGGGCACAAAAATGGATCTCTCCCAGCCAGGTGATCAATCATTGTCTGCCAAATTTCTTGTCGTAGATGCTTGAGTGCCTCAGTGCTGTATAAGTTTGCTGAAATTTTTCAATTTGTATTCCATAATTCCTGGCGCCTTGCTCTTTGCTAATGCCTTCAGCATACCTTGGACTTCTTCCTTCAGTACCACTGGCCCTTGACCATATGCTACCTCGTGAAAGGATTGAAAATCGACCATTTCTTTTTGGCACAGTGACTCTGTGTATTCTTTCCATCTTCTGTTGAAACTTTCAGCATCATTCAATGTTTTGGCCAGTGAATCCTTCAGAACTTAAAAGTCAAGGCTTGAATTTTTTCTTCAGTTCCCTAAGCTTGAGAAATACTGAGTATGTTCTTCCCTTTTGGTTTTCTAACTACAGGTCTTTGACCATTTCATTATAATATTTGAGTTTGTCTTCTCAAACTGACCTTTGAAATTTTCTCTTAAGTTCTTTTACCTCTTCATTTCTTCCATTTGATTTGTATGCTAGATAACAACTTTCAGAGTCTCTTCTGATATCCATTTTTGTCTTTTCATTCTTTCTTGTCTTCTTAACGAATTTTTGCTTTCTACTTGTATGATATTCTTGATGTCATCCACAACTCTTCTGGTCTTCGGTCATTAATGTCTCATGCATGAAATATCTTCTTGAAATGAACCCTAAATTCACATGGGATATGTTTAAGGTCATAATTTGGCTCTGGTGACTTTTATTAATTTTTTTCTTTAGCTTCAGGTTGAACCTTCATATAAGCAATTGATGTTCTGTTCCACAACCTGCACCTGACGTTGTTTTGGCTGATGATATGGAGATTTCCCACAATCTCTTTCCACAGATATAATCAGTTTGATTTCTGTGTATTTCATCTGATGAGGTCCATGTGTATAGTCATCTTTGATGTTGTTTAACAAAGGTATTTGCAACAAAGAAGTTTTTAGTCTTACATAATTCTACTATGTAATCTCCAGCATTATTTCTATTGCCAGGGCCATTTTTTCCAATTACTGATCCTTCCTCTTTGTGTCCAACCTTGACATTCCAAACACCAGGAATTACCAATACTACTTGATTTCATGTTTGATAAGTTTTAGACTGAAGAAGTTGGAAGAATCCTTTGATTTCATCATCACTGGCTTCAGTGGTTGGTGCATAAATTTGAATAGTAATTATATTAACTGTTATTTCATGTAGGCATATGGATATTATCCTATAACAGACAGAACTGTACTTCAAGATAGATACTGAAAATATTCTTTTTGATTTTTAATGGCATGCCATTCCTCTTCAATTTGTCATTTCTGGCATAGTAAACCAGGGGATTGTCAGATTCTAAATGACTAATGCCAGTCCATTTCAGCTCACCAATGCCTAGGATATCCATGTTTATGCATTCATTTCATTTTTTACATTTTCCAATTTGCCTAGATTCATACTTTGTACATTCCATATTCTGATTATTAATGGATGTTTACAGGTTCTTCTACTCATTTTGAGTTGTGCCCCACTAGCAAATAAAGGTCCCAAAAGCTTTACACCATTCGTGTCATCAAGGTCAACACTGCTTTCAGGAGGCAACTCTTTCCACTCTTTCCCAGTTGCATTTTGAGTGCCTTCCAAACTGAAGGGCTCATTCTGACAATATTTTGGTGCTCTCTGACAACGTTTAAATACTATTCATAAGGTTTTCAGTGGCTAAATATTCAGAAGTAGTCCTCCTCTCTTTCTTCCTAGTCTGTCTTAGACTGGAAACTCAACTGAAACTTGTCCACCATGGGTGACCTTGCTGGTTATTTAAAATACCTGTGACATAACTTTCAGAATCACAGCAACATGCAAGACACCACAGTACAAAAATTGATGGGAGGGTTGTATAGTTACATATATACATATGTTGTTGCTGTTAAGAGCCTTCCAGTCAGATTTGATTCATAGTGACCCTGTATAGGGTTTCCAAGGAGCAGTGGGTAAGTTTGAACTGCAATCCCTTGTGGTTCAAGATGACCTTGCAGTTCAGCGTATTAACTTGCAGCACCACATTACGATTTTCTCTATATATATCTATCTATATCTATAGCTATATATATATATA
>NW_006408575.1:5891489-5894392 GCF_000296735.1 Chrysochloris asiatica | reverse complement strand
ACTAGCCACTCCTTGAAAACCATATACTGGGTTGATATGATTTAGAACCAAGTCAATGACACTTAACTATATATATGTATATATATATATATACATATTGTTATTAAGCACTGTCAAGTTGGCTCCGACTCCTAGCAACCCTGTAAAGGATTTCCAAAGATCGGTTGGTGAGTTGGAACCACTGACCTCGTGGTTCAAATCAAGCTTGTGGTCTAGTGCTTTATTCCACAATACTACACCAGTGATTTATATACATATTATATAAGAAACTCTGGTAGCATAGTGGTTATGAGTCTGGCCGCTAATCTCACAGTCAGCAGTTCAAAACTATTTGTAGTTCCATGGGAGAAAGATGAAGCTTTCTGCTCCCATAAAGATTTGCAGCCTCGGAAACCCTATACAAGGTCACTATGAGTTGGAACTGACTCCATGGCGCACTAACCACCATCATCATATATTAAATATATTTATAAATCCTACAAATATATGAGTTTGAAAGAAGATATTAATGCATGGGTATTTATCTTCCTTGCAAACACAACTATGAATGTGCTAGAGCATATAGCAGGCAAAATGATGAAAACTGCTAATATATTATCAAACATTTTATGGCAATGAGTTGCTGGGCCTGTGGGTCAGGACCATAGCTTCAGTGGACATCATGGTCAATTGGCATAACACAGTCCACAAAGACAATGTTCTACATTGTACTTAGGTGAGTAGCATGTAGGATCTTGAATGCTCATAAGGGCCATCTGAGATGCAGTTCGTGGTCTCTCCATGTGCAGAAAAAAGAAGACTTTTGAGAATTGAAGAGGTTTGAAATCAATCAGTCCAAAACACTAATGGAACATGTGACTATCAGTCTCCATGGCTTCTGAGATCAGAAAAACTAGATGAAGCCCGGCTACCACTACCAACCACTTTAAAAAGGGATCATATTATAAGGTCCCAGATAGAGCACCCACATATGTGGAACAAAAATTAAAATAAAATTAAAAAAACCCCACAGTAGCAAGTGCATTCTCTGAGTTAAGCTAGGGAAGGCTGACAATAAGTATCAACTCCTTGGAGGAAAGGCTCTTCCACAATCCCATTTTAAGATCCAAATTCATCAAAATACTTCAGCACAATTAGGCAAGCTGCTCAGTTGCTCCATATATCCATCTCTCTTTACAAAGTATCATTGAAGCCTGTCAAAGCAGCACTGAAGCATCCAGCTCTCCCCTCTATAAATGTCATTCTGGACAGAGGCTTGGCAATGTGCTCATTGCTTTAGCCAGCTCAGAACAACATAATTTCACCTGATTAACATTATTTCTTCCTTTCCTTTTACTCTCTGGCCTTCCACCTGAATTTCTGTTATTCTTTCATTTATCCACTCATTCTTCCTTGCAAAAATATTTACTGAGAATCTCCTATGTGCCAGGCACTGCCAAATTTCAATAATAAGCCAGTTTCTCCTCTTGAAGATTTCCTTAACCTTCTTTGAGCATGTCCTTCATCTATTGGAAGCAAAAAATAGTGACAAGACCCTTTAGAGATTGAATATCTGAGTTTTTTGTCCCAGCTCTGATACTAGTCTAAGGGTTAAGCTGTTTGACCTCTCTGAACATAACTTTCTTCTTCTGTAAAAGAAAGTGATGCGCAAGACCAGTCTCTAAGAATTTCTCATATGAATTGTTTTTCCAGTAGCTTCTTTTATTTTGCTCCCCAACACATACACATAAATTTTATTCTAAATACAGTTGGCAGACTAATCTTGTTAAAACATTAGGTCAATATTATTGTAAAATAGAACCTTGAGTTGTATAGAAAGGAATGTCGGGAAACATGATTACAGAAAGCTTGTAAGCCCGTCTTCAGCCTAAATAAAACTGATTGGAATACATAAAAGGGGTTCTAGAACTTGCCCAGTGAAAAAGGCCTTTGTGGAGCCTTTGCAATGAATAGGACCTTAGGTGGAATCCTGAGCCCCATCCAGAACCTTCTGAGGTAGAACACTCCCACTAGAAAGGACAAAAAGACTAGCCTGGAACAGCTAGAATGACAGAAGATACATCGTCAAAGAAATATAATCAGGAAAAAACAGAACAAAAATGGCAATATGACTGGCTACTACAAGAAGAAGTATGTTGTTTTCCAGGAAGTCATGAAGGCAAGCAATCAAGTTCATCAGGACAAACTCCCCTCCAAGACTGAAACTCAAAGGGAACATGTGACCAGGCATGTAAGCTTCGTGATAATCACATTGGTCTACTAGTGAGTGGAAGAAGGGGAAAAGTAGCAGTGAAGAAATGGTCTGAGTTCAATCATGTTCCATAGACTCTCATTGTCCTGGAGATGAGCAAGAGAAGAGGAAGGGTTGGTTGGTCTGAAGTGTGGTGAGACCTGAAGACACCTGAGCCCAAGGACAAGGACATAGCCACAGAGGGCTAGATCTGAGAGTGAAGCATCCAGCTGTTATGAAGTGAGGGGAGATGCACAAGAACACCCAAACTTGCAGATGGTACCCAATTGACCTAGACTTCATGGCTTGATAATCAGAACTTGACTAAAGGAAGATTTTTTTTTTTTTTTTTTGGATAAAGGAAATTAAAGTAAATTGCTACAATTTGATGAACTTGACCTATACTTGTGGTGGTAGTACCTCTAAATACCAACAGCAAGGGAAGGAGTCTACATCAAGTATCAATGCTATCCCCTCTGTACACAGGGTAGATAAGGATGGGCAACTTAGATATTGGCTACCTAAAATGAGGAGATGATGGAGGCATGAAGTAACTGGCTTACAGGTTTCAAGAGAGAAATTAGTTTAAGAGTGTATGGGGGAAAAAAGAACGAACAAGATGGCGGATCGGGTGGACATATAGCAGAGAGCTCCGCCAACAACAACACAGAAT
>NW_006408575.1:5857782-5887543 GCF_000296735.1 Chrysochloris asiatica | reverse complement strand
AATGTAAAACTAATAATCTGTCCTGTAACCTTTCACTCAATTCACAATAAAAACTTAAAAACATTAAGTCAATTCTTATTACTTCTCTGTGCAAAATCCTCCAATGGCTTCCTATATCACTCAAAATAAAACCCAAAGTTTTATCTATTACTACTGGACTGCAAGCCACAAGGTAAAATACCACCAACTGCTCCATGGGAAAAAGTGGAGGCTTTCTGCTCCCACAAAGATTTACAGCCTTGGAAACTCTATACAGACCTGTTAGGAGTCGAGTCGTAACTGACTCAAAGGCACTTAACAACAACAATCTGCCTTGAATGTAGTACATGATCTATCGCCTAACTACTTCTTTACCCTGATCTCCTACCCCTCACTCAGTTCCAACCATATGTGCCTCTTTGCTGTTTCTTGTACACTCCCCTTCTTAAGGAATTTTCATTTGCTATTCTTACTACCTGGAATGTTCTCCCTCAATTCCCCAAGGTGCACATGGCTCATTTCCGTCAGTAATTTGCTCAAATGTGACCATTTCTGAAGGCATTCCCTGACCTGACCACCCTGTATAAAATAGCAGTGATGTCACTCCACCCCTTACTCTTTTGCATTTTTAACCCTTTTGATTATTTGATGTATTACATATTCACTTGTTTAACATCTGCCTCCCTTAACTAGAAGATACACTCCATTAGGAAAGGGACTGTTTGCTGTTTTGTTGCCTGCTGTATCCCCATTGGATAAGATGCTTGACACATAATAAAAGCTCAATAAATGTTCGTAGGTGATTTTGTTTTCATTTTTATATCCCTTTTAGTAATAAAATCAATCTCAATATGTGTCAAAATTAATTCATACTTACTTTATTAATTTTTAAAATCTTTTAGAAATAAAAATCAATCTCAATGTGTGTCAAAATTAATTCATATATTTGTTGTTGTTGTTGTTAAGTGCCATCGAATTGTTTCCAACTCACAGCAATCCTGCTGGTGATATGGAGATTTTTCAGTGCTAACCCTAAAGCACCACACCAGTACATTATTCCTATTTGCTGTTTTTGATGTTGTTATGTGTTGTTAAGTGCTGTCCAGCCAGTTCCAACTCAGAGCAATCCTATATAGGATTCCCAAGGAGCAGCTGGTAGGTTTGAACCATAGAACATGCAGTAAGCAGTCCAGTGCTTATCCAACAGCACCACACCATGCTTCTTGTTGTTATGTGCTGTAAGGTTGGTTCCGACTCAAAGTGACCCTGTATAGGGTTTCTGAGGAGCAACTCGTGAGCTTGAACCACATACCTTGCAGTTCAAACTGACCTTACAGTTCAGTCCAGCACATTAACCAACAGCACCAAGGGTTTAAATATGGCTACTGGGATTTATAAGGTACCATGCAAGGTCAACAGTTCAAGCTCACCATCTGCTCCTCAGAAACCCTATACAGGGTCGCTATGGGTCGGGATCAACTTGATGGCACTTAACAACAACAACAATCAAGTACTGGGATTATACTGGAATTAAGCTATGCAGAATACTTACCACTAGTAATGGCTCATCAGCTTAAGCAAAGCCCTTCTATTCTGTGAAGATTTTTGCTTCATAACATGATGAGTTATAACAAGAATAGATTTAAATGCCATTTCTTCGACACAGCTTCCTATGGTGAGAAAATAAGCATTACTGCTTCATCTGATTTTGCCCAGGGAGGTTTAGTCATTTGTCCAACATCATTCAGCCATTTTAGTCAGAGCCAAAATAAAATCACAAATCCCTGACCTCAAAGTTCATGTTTTTTTTTATTTTCAATAGTGGTCCGCCCAATAACAGGAAGACATGGGAACACTGTTTACAAAAATAAGTAATATCTGCTTTGAAGGATTAAAAATTATAGATTAACAACCATTAGGAGTCCTAGTGTGGTACTGTGGGTTAATGTGCTGGACTGCAAGGTTGGTTTGAACCACAAAGGTCAACAGTTCAAGCTCACCAGCCATTCCTCAAAAACTCTGTACAGGGTCGCTTGCTATGAGTCAAAACCGACTCCACAGCACTTAACAACAACAACCACAACCATTAGGTCTATAGGGTCTCTATGAGTCAAAATTTGATTCAACAGCAATAGAGAAGAACTTTTCCCACTAAACTTCTGAAGCAATTGCATGTTCCATGAGAGCAAAGTACTGTTTGTTTCATATATTGTTGCATTCCCAGTGCTTGACACATGTTCAATATATGTGTGTTTAAATGAAAGTCTATGGCTCACTACTAGAAACCACCACCACTCATCTGTTAGTTTGTCATACTGTGGTGGCTTGTGTGTTGCTGTGATTCTGTAAGCTATACCACGGGTATTTTAAATATCAGCAGGGTCACCCATGGTGGACAGGCTTCAGCTGAGCTTCCAGACTAAGATAGACTAGGAAGAAAGAGAGACAGACTACGTCCAAAAATTTAGTCACTGAAAACCTTATGAATAGCAGTGGAACATGGTCAGATAGCATTAGAATATTGAATATTGAAACATGATAAAAAAAAAAAAAAAACATGATAAAAAACCTCATCAGATGAAATACACAGAAATCAAATTGATTACTTATGTAGAAGGAGATGGTGGAAAATGTCCATAACATCAGCAAGAACAAAGTAAGGTGCAGGTTGTGGAACAGACCATCAATTGCTAATATGAAAGTTCAGACTGAAGCTGAAGAAAAGTTTTTAAAAGTCCACAAGAGCGACAATATGACCTTGAACATAACCCATCTGAATTTAGAGATAATCTCAATAAGATATTTGATGCATGAGACACTAATGACTGAAAGCCAGAAGAATTGTGGATGGCATCATGAACACCATACAGCAAGAAAGCAAAAGGTCATGAAGAAGACAAGAAAGAAGGGAAACATGAGACTAGATGTCAGAAGAGACTGTGAAATGTGTTCTCCTGCATAGAGATGCCAAATCAAATGAAAGAAATGAGGAGGTAAAAGAGCTGAAGAGAAAATTCCAAAGGGCAGTTTGAGAAGAAACACTCAATAATAATGAAGTATGCAAATACTTGGAGTTAGGAAACCAAAAGGGAAGAACATGTTCAGTATTTCTCAAGCTGAAAGACCTGAAGAAGAAAAATTCAAGCATTGGCATGTTATACTGAAGGCTTCCATGGGCAAAACATTTAGTGATACACAAAGCATCAAAAGAAGATGGAAGAACTACACAAAGTCACTGTACCAAGAAGAAATGGCCTGTGTGCAACCATTTCATAAGGTAGCATAAGTTTAAGAGTCAATGATACTGAAGGAATAAGTACAAGGTGCACTGATGGCATTGGCAAAGAACATGGTTCTGAGAATTGATGGAATACAAATCGAAATATTTCAACAAACTGATGCAGCTCTGGAGGTACTCACTCACCAATGCCAAGAAATTTGGAAGGCAGATACCTGGCCAGCTGATTGGAGATCAATTATTTGTGTCCATTCGAAAGAGAGGTGAGCCAACAGAATACAGAAATCATCAGATAAGATCATTAATATCAATGCAAGTAAAATTTTACTAAAGATTATAAAAAATGGCTGCAGGAGTATATTGACATGGAAATGCCATAGGTTCAAGCCAGATTCAGACAAGTGAAACTAGTTGTATTATTGCTGACGTCAAATGGATCTTGGTTGAATGCAAAGAATACCTATGCTTTATTGACAATGCAAAGGCTTTCGATTGTATGTAACATGGCAAGCTATGGACATGAGTATTCTGAAACACTTAATTATACTAAGGAGGAACCTATACATAGACCAAGAGACTGTCGTTGGAACAGAATAAGGGATCGCTGAATGATCTGAAATTAGGAAAAATACGTGCCAGAGTTGTAGTCTTTCACCATACTTATTCAATCTGTATACTGAGTAAATAATCTGAGAGGCTGGATTGTATGAAGAAGAAAGTACCATCAGGATTGAAGGAAAATTCATTAACAACCTACAATATGTAGATGATATAACCTTGCTTGCTGAATGTGAACAGGACTTAAAATAATTACTGTTGAACATCAAAATCCATAGCCTTCAGTATGAGTTGCACCTCAATGTAAAGAAAACAAGAATTGTCACCACTGGACCAATAAATGATATCCATTTAAATGGAGAAAAGATTGAAGTTGTCAAAGACTTCGTTTTGCTTGGATCAACCATCAACACTCATGAAAGCAACAGTCAAGAAATCAAATAATGTATTGCATTGGGCAAATCTGCTGCACAAGACCTCTTTAAAGTATTCAAGAGCAAAGATGTTAGTTTGAGAACTGTAGTGTTGCTGACCCAAGGCATGGTATTTGTCACTAGTCTTATATAACTGTGGTTGGACAATAAATACACAAGACTACAAGAATTTTTGCATTTGAGAGTTATGGTGTTGGAGAAGAATATTAAAAGTGCCATGGACTGCCAAAAGAACAAATCAATATGTGTTGGAAGAAGTACAGCCAGAATGCTCCTTAGAAACCAGTATGGCCAGACTTCATCTCTCATACTTTGGATATATGATCAAGAGGGATCAGTCTCTGGAGAAGGACATCATGCTTGATGAAATGGAATGTCAGTGAAAAAAAAGGAAGACCCTCAACGAAATGGACTGGAACACTGTCAGCAGCCATGGACTCAAGTGTAGAACAACTGTGAGGTTGGGCAGGACTGGGCAGTGTTGTGCTAGGAGTTGGTCATGGCTCAAGGGTACATAGCAACAACAACAATTAGAAAACAGGTGCCCCAAGTAATAACTATTCTCATCTCCTTTACAGTCCATAGCGTTGGAGCAATTCACACTCACAGAAAACAGCAGCCCACAACCCCCAACACACACAACATTCCTTGAAGGGGAAAGAAAAAAAAAACTTATGCATACACCATCCACACCTACTTGTACAGGTGTTTTCTAGCCAGATGAGAATCAAAGACAAAGTTGTCAGTTCACAGCTTGTTTCAGGATCACCAGGGGTACCACAATGACATGAACAAATGCGTGTATATATATATATATATATGCCTATGTGGACAGAGATACATTGATAAGCACAAACACACATGACTCCCTCAAATCCACTTCAGAATTAGGCAGGGTACAAATGAATATATATACACAAAAATATACATACTGGTCTTGCCCAAACATAATCACAAATGTATACACATACATATATATACACAAACAAATGAAAATAGCTACCTTCAGATGTGACTAAAGGGATTAAATGAGATTACGCGCACAGTAGTGTCTAGCATACAGAAAGTATATTAATAAAGATTAAAGCTGTTTATCTAAAGAGCTCCAGTGACACCATGGGTTAAGCACTGGTCTGCTAACTGTAAGGTCAGTAGTTCAAACCTACCAGCTGCTTCTTGGGAGAAAGATGAATCTATCTGATCCCATAAATATTTATAGTCTCAGGAACCCTGCAAAGGGATGCTATGAGTCAGAATTGGCTCAATAGCAGTGGGTCTAGTTTGGTTACATACATAAGTATATATTATGTGTGTATGTGTGTGTGTACACACACATGCATACATGAGGGGGCTTCAGAAAATTCATGAAAAAAATCCATTATTTTTTCATTCCATTTTTCCTTGAACTTTTTGAAGTACTCTGATTTTTTTTTTTTTCTTGTCAGACTCCTGTGAATGCAAAATTTCAAAATAAAACTTTATTTTTAAGTCAGTACTCAAAACCTATGGGATACACAGAGTAGACAGGGATGGACAACTTAGACATTGGCTACCCAAAATGGGGGGGCTACAAAGGCAAGAAGTGACTGATTTAATAGCTTTCAAGAGGGAACCTAGATTCAGAGGGCAAGGAGGAAGGTAGAATCTCCACTGAGTAGTATCCAAGCTGTTTAGGCAGGACTGATTAAATGAAATGCGGATAGGTCTCTTGTGATACAATAGTGAATAATTGCTATCAGGACTGATTGTGAGGGTTGGAAATGTAAAGGTAGACATTTTATAGTGAGGAGGGGAGTAATTAACTTTGCAGTCTAGGAGCAGAGGTCCCTGGGACCATCAAGGGAGAAGAGCAGAGAGCGGGACCTTACCCAGAGAAGCAGTGATGCCTGAGATGCAGGCATGAACAGATGGAGCAGCTGGGGACTTTAGACCCAGGGACAGAGAGGGGCTGTGTGCTGAGGACTGGGAGGGGGGCAGGGGGGCACAGGCTTGTAGGATATACCCTTTGGTTGATTGATGATGCATGGAGGGGACTGTAACCATAGCAATGAAATGATATACGATAGGATGAATGTAAAACTAATGTTCTCCCATGTAAACTATCATATAATTCACAATAAAACATTAAAAAAAAAACTTATGGGAATTATACACCTTCCACTACTGATATGACATCTCAGAACCAACAAATGATGGAAGATAATAGGGTGTTTTGTTATGGTGTGGGCAACCCTTGTTGGTAATAGGCCGGCAGTCAAAGCTTTTCAGCATCCCTTGCTTAGAAGAGGGCCTTCATTGAAGAAAACTTAGCTATTAAAAACTACTATTCTCTGTGGAACCAGACTCAACATTCAAAAGAAGGGAATTCTAAAATTACCAGCTAGGAGAAGGGGTTGATCCCTTTCAATAGCCTAAGCGGAAGAGGCTCCAGGATTCCAGCAAGTTCAAATCATCCAGAAAATCCCACAGAGACTATTATTAATCTACTCAAGTCCCATGGTTGGGAAGAAATCTGATTAACTCTACCTCCCTATCTTGGCTCTAGGATGGACTGCATAGCTGGTTTCTGAGACTCTATAAAGTGAAAAAGGAGATGGAGGGTAGGAAGAAGGAAAAACAAGTGAGAATGGTTAAGTACCAGACACCAGCACATACAACATGGTACTGCCATTCATTTGGAGTAAGCCACCAGCTCTGAGGCCGTTTGTTCCGCTTATAAAATGTGAATTAAAACTGTCTCAAAAACAGATAGTAAAGAGGACATATCTTTCTGGCCTCCTTAAAGAGTTCCAGCAGTGACTAGGGCTGCTCCCACTTGACTCTGGAGTCTGGTCAAGGAATTTCTCCTGGGCTTTCTTGTCTTAGTAGCCCTAAAGAAGTTCTTCCTCTAGCATTGATCGACTTCTTTTTGAAAACCCTTTCCTTCTTCCAGGGCCAAATATGATAACTGAATATAAATATTCAGAGCTCAAAAGAAACTCGGATTGGAGTCAAGTCCCTTTTTTAAGAAGGAAAGCTGAGCCAAGTATGTCTGAAGTGGGGCCCACAGTATTTTACTCAACTTTGTTCAAAATCATGGCAATATTTTGATACAACTCGAGAGATTAACTCATATCCTCCCCACCTCACCGCTCCTACGGAAAGGATGGGAATACGGATCTCATCCAGCACTCTAAGTGTTAAACTCAGCCCAGAGTCTAACGCTCTATTGGCCCAATACCGAGAGAAAATCTGGTTTTTGCAGCCGCAGGCCAATGAGCACCGCGAGTGGGAGGGTTTGAAGATACTAAGGAGTTTTTTGCCCCCCCTCCCTTATTTTCTCTCTCCACCCCCTCCCATCAGCAATCGCACCCCCCACCCCTCACGCCGCCAGTTTGTTAAATTAATGCAGTAAGAAAGTCTGAAGATCTGAAGGAGTCCTGGCCAAAGGAATATGAGTGAGCTCAGAAAACCGAGATGTATTTGAAGGCTTGGGCTCCTGAGTCCGACGGGGGTCACCATGGACTCAAGCCCCTGAAACTTGCCCTCAGCTCTCTCACGCCTGCAGCCCTGAGCTATGGGACACCTTTCCCGCAGCGATCATAACTTACTCGGCGAGGACCAAAGAACACGGATTGCAAGGCGACTGCAGACGGGCACAGAGGAAGGGGAACGAGATTCCGGGACTCGGTCGCGATGCGCCAGTCTGGCACACTCCCCTGGATTTAACTGAAAGCGGTGCCGTCAACGGTTTTCCCCTCTCCCCTACTCCCTCAGGCCAGTCCAGGGGCATAAAGCCCTGCTCTCTCTACCCAAGATGCTTGCCCAATCTAAGGGTCTGAGGCCAGCGTTCTGATCTCCACAGAAGATTTTTTCTTCTTTCTTTCATGGAGCTGGCCGTTTAAACAGAAAAACAAGGGTAAAAAAGAAAATATACCCACCCCCAAACGTGCCTCCCCAGCGCCGCAGGGAGCCAACAGACACGCTGGAGTTTAACAAACAGCAATACTCTTCGCGCTCATGAAAATCAGGGCCGGACGCTCTCCGTGGTGCTGAAACGCTTCACGGCCGCCGCTGTCCGTGGTATCTTGAAGCCCCCTTGCTCCAATTTCCCCTGAGGCTCTTCCTCCGGCATCCCTGTTCCCCACCTCCCTTCAATATCTGGATTATTTTTTCAGTTGCTCTGGCTGATTTTCTAAGTGCCAATTTGAAACATTTTTTGGCCCCATAACTCGTGGACTACAAAGCACAAGGACCTGAAAAATGTACAGCTTCAACACTCTTCGACTATACCTTTGGGAGACCATTGTATTCTTCAGGTATGCAATTTTCTACTGACCACATAGCTCTGATGGAAATGGGGGGAAGGAGCACAGAGGCTGACTCTATCCGTGAGCCCCTCATTTAGGGGAGCAGAGGTGCTGTATACCGCTGCAATCGGGTCCTTTCATCCCCCCATTCTCTCTCCACCACTACCACCACCACCCCACCCCCGCCTCCGCCCGCAGGGTGTCTGGTTTGTGCGTGGAGGTCTGAGACAGTCGCTGCTCTGGCAGCTGTTTGTATGTTTCTTGCTGTTTGTTTGTTCTTCCGCCTGCTGCACACACCACCACCACCACCACTGGACCCCAGCCTCTCTGTATGTATATTGGTTCACACCCGGCTGAGGACTTTAAGGGGAAGCTTTAGGAGTTAACTCAGTTTAATTAGGACTGCATTCTCTCTAACCGCAGTGCCGAAAACCTCAGCTCTCCCGTCTGGGAGCCAAGTGACAACTAGCGGTGACGGGGAAGGTTGCAGTCGAACTCACTGAAAGCTGAACATTTCATTTTCTCTCTCTCTCTCTTTAAAATTGTTGTTGTTGTTGTTGTTGTTTTTATATGGGGCAGAGAGGTAGGAGAGCAGTGAGGTTTAGTGCTTGGAAAAGAATAGTCTTAGGACATCAGTTTGTAAATCCCTAGATTTAGCTGCAGAAAATTTTTTTATTAAGGAACAGATATTGGAAGCATTTCCCTTTTGAAACTTTGACGCTCTCCTCTCCCCACCTTTCCAAACTCTACTTTGTTAGCCCAACAGCTGCAGTTCCTGAGCTGATGGGCAAACCTTGTTTGCTTTGTTGCTTAATTTATGTCTATCTCTGACTGGGTAGCTGAGTTTCCTCATCCATTGTCTCACAGGTTGAAATTTTCTAGCTACAGGCTTCACATTCTTATGTTAGCACAACTGAAAAGTGAAAAAGTACCTCTTGGAGAAGGATTGAAATAGATAGCCCTTTTGTAAGTGAGTGAATCATGCCATCTTCAGAGATAGTTATGATAAATTCCATTTACATGAATTGAAAAAAAAATTATTCTTCTTTCATGACCTGCAGGAACCATTAATCTGTCTCATTTTAGATGCCTCTCTCTCATGTTTTAACATGTCATTGGATTAACAATCATTTGGAAAACCAACTTCAGGTTTATTTGTTTTAAAGAAGTGATCTTAATTTATTCTCCCCATTATAAAACATCAAATAATTGTTTTATTATTACATTGTTGAGAACTCTGCGTATGACTTGTTGGTTTGACTAATCCATCTTTGGTTTATTAAATGAGTGACATCCCATCCCCAATTGCTATGTTCCGCATGTGAGCCTCTCCTCATATCTTTCTTTTGGGATGAAGACCCCGCTTCTCTGAAATACTCAATCTTAAAGTTTCTAATCTCTAGTTCAAATAATCACTTGACAGGGCACAGTCCTGCCCATGGCTCAGAATGCAAATACTCAGTGAATAAGAATGAAAAAGTGCAACAATCCAGGGCCTTGTGAAATTTAAACTTTACTGGGAAAAGGACAGGAAGTGTATTCTTAATTTAATAATCAGAAGCTTTATTCCCTGACCTATGTAGTAGAACAGCAAAATGCTGTGGAGGTGGGATACTTAATAACATTTGTATGTAAATCAATTTTGTTTGGTTTATCAGAGACAGAACTGAACCTGACAGATTAAAGAGCAAATTAATAGGACCAAGCACATCAAAACCCATCCTCCTTCTTTCTTCATAAACCATCTGCAATGCTTGATATTCCTCTCCCAGACATTGTCTTTCAGGAAAGGAAGACACAGTTTAAAAGATTTGCACTGTAATCACTGTGATAAGGTTCTGAATCTACAGTGTTAATTCTTCAAGTAACGTGATGGTGACCTATCAGGAAGCATCACTCGACACCTCTTTCCTCTACGCGTGTCAAGATATACTGAGCTACAGTAGATGTGATGTGTGGTATAATTCTAAGTGTTTATAAGGAAACAAGAATCATGACTATGGAGAGGTGGAAAGAGAATAATACCACTGCACCGTTAAAATATAGGAACGGCTACTTTGAGAAGTAAATGTTTCAGAAATGTTTATTTCTGACACATGAAATAATAAAAATAACAATTGAACTAGGGAAATATCTACAGTAATTTTTCAGATGAGTGAAATAGGTCATAAGGAGGTAAAGTGAGTAAGTTGTCTTTGTTCATATGGTATTTTCATTTCTCATTTTAAAATTTTTAGGTGAAAATGTAAAAGTATAAAAGCCAGGGGTCTCACAATACATGTAGGTATAAATGGAATCTGGTAATTCTCTAGCAGGTTCCAAGCGAATAACCCTTTTCCCCCAGGGGACAGGCACCATGTTGGAATGAGCCCATCCAATCATCTCAGGCACCCAGGTACTGTTTAGATTAAATGATGTCAGCTGCTCACCTTGTTGGGGAAATTTGGGGGCTAAGAAAGGAAAGGCTCTCAATAACAGAGGGTTTGCTGCATCAGCACATAACCAGGAAAATAGCAATAATGACAGCAAAAGAAACAAAACAACCATCCAAGTGAGTGAGGCAGAAATCTTTTAAGGTGTTGACACAGAGAACAAATTGAGGCCTGAGAAACAGTTCAGGGGAAGAAAGACGTGGGGTCCTAGGAGACAACAGCACTGCAGTGCTGATCAACTATGTCCCCATAAGTAAAATGAGGTGATGTGGCTGAAGTTCCTGATCTGATATCTTAGAAGCCTATAGTTCTAAAAAAATGTTATCAGTAACATTCTGGAATTCAATAACCTAAATTTTATCTCTGAATGTTCAAGTGTGGATGAGGCTTTATAACCAGACTAGTCAAAAATAATAAGCAAAGTTATGTTTTATATGATAGAAGCACATTCCTTTCAACCTTCCTTTTAAGCCAAAGGGAATTTGGCTTTGATATCCAGAGCCCTTACAGGCACTTGAGACTCGGAAAGGCCTAGTGTAACCCCCAAATTCCCTTGCTTTCTGAGTAACTCACACAGACCCATGGCTTATAAAAATGTTTCTCAACCTCGGCACTACTGACATTTTGTGCCGGATAAGTCTTTATTGTCAGGGACAGCTCTGTGCATTGTAAAATGTGTAGTAGCATCCCTGACCTCTACCCACCCTTTGAATCATGTGAATTATCAAAAACATTTCCAGACGTTGCCAGATATCCCTGAGACGTAAAATTGCATGCAGTTGAGAACCAGTGGCATGGAATAACCACATTTTTAATCAACTTCTCTAATATACTAATTAAAATTAGGAGGAAAGTCTGGCAAATAGTAAATATCCCTCACAAAACACCTAAAACACCATATTCTAGGAAAGCAAACAAGGATCTACCCATGTGCTCAAAGAGTGGAATAAATGCAGGAGAGATAAAACAGGTTCAAATTATGAGTAGTTTACCCAAAATATGTTTGGCTTTTCTTTACACACCACTTTCAACAACCATCCCAGTAAATGCTCCTTTGCACAAGATTTTGTTCTGAATATGGAACATACTTGCTACGAAGGAGCAGTCATCAAAACCTTGAAGGAAATATGTTACTATCTACACTAGGGTTCAAAGGAACACAGCAAATAAATGTTTCACATTTTGGTCCTGAAAATCTACCCACTTGACAGTTAAATAAGCTTTCCCTTGAGGTGGCCCTGGGAGCTTCCCCATCTCCAAGCTTGCCAAGAGGCGCAGATAACCACCTTGATCTTTTCCTTTTGGAGGCATAGGTGTATTCTGTCTCCGATCTTACCCTCTGCATTCTGGGTATTGCAGAAAGTAACTAGAAGCTTCTGAAATTCACCAAGGACTTTTTCCTAAGGGATGAAGCCCCCTTGAGCAAGTCTGCATTCAAAATCAAAACAACTGAACTACCCATTTGCTAGGTAGAGGAAGGAGGGGTGAAAGAAAAGAAAATAGAAAATGTCACCATTTTGTTCCCAAGGCATAGCTTGGACCAGAGCCCTGGGATAGTAAATGAGGTTATGAAGCAGCACATAACTTTTGCATATTTGCAAAACTGGTAATGATCTACAAGAGGATATTTAAGAGAACTGTTAAAACCACCTTATGAAAGAGATTACAACCATGTGGTGCAGTGGGAAGAGCACTTAGATTATAATTTGAGAGTCCCAGTTCTGATCCCAGACTGCTGTATGACCTTGACAAGCGTCTTGCCCTCATAAAGACTCAGTTTTCTCACCAATGAACTCAGACAACTGAATTAGAAACCTCTAGATTCTTTCCAGTCTCTGATAAGCTATTCATCCAAGACAGGGGCCACAGCCACAAGGACTCAAGATGAATTGCTTCAGTGGTGACGCTACCTTCATTTCTTCATCAGGCACTTATTTATTGTGTGTTTTATGTCCAGACAAAAAGTAGGCACTCTTCAGGAAGACAGAAGTAGCAAATGCCACAGTCCTTGTCCTTGCAAAAAGGGGAGATGCTGTTCCTTTTATAGGTACATTTAAAACCTTTTTCCTTCTTCTGAGGGCCTGCAGTGCTTCCCTCTAGGCAGGCTGTGTGTGCGTCCTGCGACAGCATCACATTTATGTGGGCGTCATTAACTTTATTTCCTTCATCAGCTGGCAGAAGCCAGAATGATTTTCAAGATGGATGGCACTGTCTCCCCGCCTGGCCATCTTGACGCTATTCCGCAGGTTCTGAAGCCTGTATTAGGCAAAGCGGCCCTGGCTCAAAAGGCAGGAGATTTGAGATCTAGAACTTAGCTAGTGGCATGACCTTGAATAGGTTCCAGGATCAGTTTCCCCAGCTATAATGGAAATTAAACAACAAAGCAGTCTCTCAAATCTTTGTTGATCCATGCCAGGTCAGGATTATCTTTTCTCAAGCTCTTCACCATTTGGGTTATAACTAATGCAGCATATTATTCTTTAATTACTATAAGCATCAGCAACATTGAATATATTCAGATTTGAAAGAATTGAGGACCCCATGAAGCAACTTCACTCTTATCTCACCCTGGCACAATCTATTGAAATATACCATACATATGTCAGTTTCTCCAGGAAATGTTTAGTGAGAAAACATGGTACCTGACTACTGTGCTCTCAGATCCGATGAGAGGCATGTAAAAGAGAGACCAATGTCTTTTTATCAATGATTCTGTTTGGGTTTTCTCCCCTATAAAATCTGTGGTTTAAAAAAAAAATGTTTACCAAACACCATTAATCATTAACTTATTTCCTCCATTGTTATTAATCAAAGACATGCATAACTGCCAGAAATACTGAACACCACGTATACTCAATATCATCATACTGAGTTGACCCAAGTAAACACAAATATGCTTTTTAATTAGTCCATAGAACCTAGTCAGAGGTAAATCCACAATTTGCTAGAGTCTTTGAAATGTTTAAAATGGATCCTGAGTCCTCATTACTATTTCATGAACCCCTTATTTGTCCAGGGACACCATATCGGGAAACATTAGATTGGATTTATTCTATATAGCTCCAAGAAAGGAACTGGAGTAAATTGATAGTTTTTTAAAGAAAAACACAAATTCTGGTTCAATATTATTCAGAACTTTGGACAGCTCTGTCAAATGATGTAATGGGCTTCCTCAAAGGTAGTAAGGCTTATCAGTACAGGTATGCAAGCAAAGACTGGAAACTCATCTTCCAGGTGGGATATAGGAGAAATTCAACCATCTTTTGTGAATTGAGGTTTATAATCCGTGGCATAAGAGTAGATGAATTGCAGATCACAGACAAAATTTTCCCATCCTTACATTTCCTTCTTTCCTGATTCCCAAATTACATTCTGATCTTTGTAAATTCTCTGAATAAATTGGGCAGTGAGCACACACTAGCGCACACAAATGCATCGAAGACTTATTCAAAGGAAATCACCTGGGTTATGTAAGAGCCTGGTTTTAAGGAACAAGGACCTGAAAATAAGAGAATGTCAGAGCCAGAAGGACCTACCAGAAAAATGCACTGGACCACAGACAAGGCCACAGGCATGGATGGGTGGCCACAGGACCGAAGGCCTGCCTCACTGAAAACTCCTCATTCTGAACTCCAGCTGTCTCCCCAGAGCCAACTCCGGGTTAAGCCTAACACACAACTGTAAACACCATAGGGCCAGCCAGCAAATCCATTCAGAAAGTGCTTTAGAAAGGAACAATGCCAGGAGATGCAGGGAAGAGGGGCTTATTC
This sequence comes from Chrysochloris asiatica, assembly GCF_000296735.1. Classification (NCBI taxonomy): domain Eukaryota; kingdom Metazoa; phylum Chordata; class Mammalia; order Afrosoricida; family Chrysochloridae; genus Chrysochloris; species Chrysochloris asiatica. Next base: position 5,872,843 of record NW_006408575.1, on the reverse strand, counting down.
ACACAGCATCTTGGCTTTGTAATACAAACCCTTATGAGGGGTGCTGAGACCCCAGAGCTTTAGAAACTCCAGATAAAGGATCCCTTTGTGGTTTTCTGAAGTTGATATTGTCTGAGTTTCCCAAGGCTAATTCAGTGCAATTAGATTACCACTCTTCTGCCTTTGAATTCGGTTGTTTTTCAGTGTTGAGAGCTAAATGAGTTTACCATTTTAACTGGGAGCTGCTGCCTGCCATTAATCGTAGCCACGAAATGGGCAGCAGCTCCTGGGTAGCTTGCGCCTGTTTCATATACTGGCCAGTATGTCGGCACCTAGAAAACAATTCTCTCTGCTTCCTTCCCTAACAGGACCATCCTCAACTCCCCACCCAGCTACCCCTACCCAATCACACTTTCCTCCAGAGAGTCTGAAGTAGAAATAGAATCATGGACTCTTAGCACAGGAAGACCCCTTTAAAAACAACCAGCCTAACAAACCAGTTGATTCCAAGGCATGGTGACTTCCTGTGTGTCAGAGTAAAACTGTATTCCACAAGGTTTTCAAGGTTACAACCTTCTGGAAGCAGCTCACCAGGTCTTTTTCTGAGGTACCTCTAGATGAGTTAAAACTGCCAACCTTGAGGACAATAGTCAAGCACTTACTCAGGAAAAAAAAAAAAAACATCTTGTTATGGTTGCTGTTAGGTTAGGGGCCACTGAATTGGTTCCTACTCTTAGCAACCCTACGTACAACAGAAAGAAACATGGCCTGGTCTTGTGCCATCCTCACAATTGTTAAACTGGAGCCCACTGTTGCTGCCATTGCGCCACCATCTCATTGAAGGTCTTCCTCTTTTTCACCACCCCTCCATTTTACCAAGTATAATATTCTCCAGAAACGGATCCCTCCTGATAACATGTTCAAAGTGAGAGAGAAAAAATCTCCCCATCCTGGCTTCTAAGGAATATCTGGCTGCTCTTCTTTAAAGACAGAGTTGTTTGTTTTTCTGAAAGTCCATGGCCTATTTAATATATGTCTCCAAAATCATAATTCAAATGTATCAATTCTTCTGAGGTCTTACTCGTTGTCCAACTTTCACATACATATGAAGCTATTGAAAATAGCATGCTTTTGACACCTTATTCTTTGACATAGAACAGATTCCAATTTATGTGGCACCCAAGAACTCCAAAGGTGTCTTGTGTTTTTGTTAAATGTTGTGGAGTTAGTTTCGATTCATAGCAACCCTGAACAGGGCTTCTGAGAGTTTAAATCTTTTGCAGAAGCAGAAAGCCTCATCTTTCTCCTACAGAGTGATTGGTGGGCTCGAAACACTGACCTTGCGGTTTGCCTTTCAGGGCTTATTCTATGGAGCCACCATGCTTAGCAGTCCTATAATTCAACAGTTTGACAAGCTTGTCAAAAATACAGATTACAAAACTGCACCAAAATATCCCAGGATGGGGTCCCAGAAACCTGTATTTTTTTTAACAAAAGTCTCTTTGTCCACGCTTTTCAAACTTAAAATGTATGCAAAAATCACCTGGTGTCTCACTAAAATGTAGGTTTTAACTCACTAGGTCTGAGGTTGGGCTTGAGAGTTAAAGTTTAGAACAGCCCCCAATGATACACTAAGTGATTCCTATTGGGAACTTTTGACATAGATCAACCCATTTATGTTGCAAATGAGAGGAGGAGACCCAGAGAGTATAAATGACTTCCTCAAGGGTATAGAATAAGTGGTCCAGCTCTCAAAGCTGGACACGGTCCTGCAGAAACCCCAAACTTACTCCCCTGGATGTCATCTCTAAATTCCATATACCTTGGACTTGACCATGGCACTTCCCTTCATCAGTCTTCTCCCACACTGCCCATCCCCATAAACACAAACATACACCTCCAGAATCTTCTAGAAGCTGTGCCCACCCTGAGCTGTGGCCCAGTACCTGAAGTTTGTGTGCACCAAAAGCTTTCATTCACCAGCTTGGAATGCCCACCATGTGATGGTAGATTTAAAAAAAAAAAGGAATTCAAGGTTTTGAATCCTGGCACCGATGGGCCTGGGCCACAGCATTGAGGGTGTCTGGATTGATGGAGAAGGTGAATCAAGGTGGTTAGATGGAGGTGCTCTGTGGCATCTTTCTCCAATGATGGGCTCAGTTACTAGTCTCCCTGTGCATACTGTACTCTTAACCTTGCCTAACTAGAGACTCGCTTAGGAAGCCTAGATGTTCAGAGATGACCTTCTCATTCAACCATCTATCTGACCTCAGGATTATTTCTTTCCTTCTTCACCACCCCTTTGATCTACCAGCCTTTCTGCAACACATTTTAGTATCTTATATATCAAATAAAGTGACTGCTCTGATCTTCAGTCTTTTGAGAGCTGCGTGTTTATTGCTGTGTGCTCAGTTCTGCAACACTCCCCAGCTCCAGAGGAATGCGGCACAGCCGCCACAACCCTGGCTGCCAGGCAGAATTGCAGCACTCTCTTACAAGAGCACTTTATAGTTTATAATGCTTCACACACCCGTAATTCCATAGGAATCTTCCAATCACCTTGTAAAGACAGATAGGACAGTGGTTGCTATCCCCATTTAAGAGTTGAGCAAACTGAGGTGTGGAGAGGAAAACTGCCCCTAGCTCACCATATTTATATACTCATATAGTCTCTGGTAGCGTAGTGGTTACGAATCGGGCTGTGAACCTTACGGTCAGCGGTTCGAAACTACCAGCCGCTCCGCGGGAGAAAGATGAGGCTTTCTACTCCCGTAAGGATTTACACCCTTGGAAACCCTGTACAGGGTCGCTATGGGTCGGAACCGACTCGACGGCACTTAACAACAACAACAACAATAGTCTCCTAAAGCTGCAGACCCTGTGATCTGGTGGAGATATCTTCTGCCAGTGGCCCACAGAGGAAGCCTAGGAGAGAAAGACTGGGAACTCCCTGTTGGTTTGACAGTCATATTTCCCCATTTTTGACTGGATAGACATTTCTTTTTCTGGATATAAACCTTTTCTGTTCTTGATCATTTTTAACTAATGGCCATCAAGTCAATCTCAACTCATGGTGAGCCCCAGGTGGGTCAGTGCTCCATAGAGTTTACTGTGTCAGATTTTTGCAAAGTAGATCTCTAGCCATTTCTTCCAAGACACCTGTGGATGAACTTGAACCTCTACCCTTTCAATTCGTAGCTAAGCACATTAACCATTTGCACCACCCAGAGATTACTGGTGATTTTCAATTGTGCATTATGTGTATATATTATCTTTTTAAGAAAATATAATAAACTTAAGCCTAAAATTCTGTTTAATAATCTCCTTCAATCCCAGGTTTCTCCCAACTATTAACCGTATTAAGCTACTACCTTCTTGATCACTTTATACACACACACATATATGAAACAGTTTCCAAAAGTTCAAGGGAGAATTCCATTATCTTTTAATTCAATTTTTCCATGAACCATTTGAAGGACCCTTATATATACATACATACATATATATGTGTTTATGTGAGTATGGCACACAATAGATACACATATTGTTGTTGTTAAGTGTGTCAAGTAGATTCTGAATCATAGTGTCCCTGCATAGAGTTTCCAATAAATGACTGGTGGGTTTGAACTACCACCTTGCAGTCAAAATTGACCTTGTGTTCCAGTGATTATCCTTCAGTGACTATGTTGTTGTTGTTAAGTGCCGTCGAGTCAATTCCGACCCATAGCAACCCTGCATAGTGTTTCCGAGGACCAGCTGCCAACCTTGCAGTTCAAACAGCTTTGCAATCTGACGCATTAGCCCACAGTGCCACACCAGGACTCAGTGACTATATATGTATGTAAATATATATGTATATATTGTGTGCCATCCAGCCACACACACATATACAAATGTATGTATATATGGAGATCTGGTAATATAGTGGTTACAAGTCAGTCTGCTAACCTGAAGGTGAGTAGTTTGAAACTACCAAATGTTTCATGGGACAAAGCTAAAGCTTTCTGTCCCCATAAAGATTTACAGCCTTGGAAACCCTATGTAGGGTGGCTGTGAGTCGGAACTAACTCCATGACACACCACCACCATACACACACATACACACACGAGGGTGAGTCAAATATTGTCAGTACTCTGGCTGTAGACTTTATTTTAACCAACTTTTGGGAAAGACAAATACATCATTTTCAACATAATCTTTTTGAGTTTCAATACACTTTGTCCATCTGTCAACAAGCTTTCTTACTCCCTTATTTCAAAAATGTTTTAGGATGAGCTGTGAGTCACGAAAGCACCACTGTTTTCTCTTCTTCATCAGAGGTGAATCTTCATCCTCAAAAGGCTGCTTTCAGGCAACCAAACAGATTAAAGTCTGATGGAGCAAGATCAGGACTATAGGGAGGATGATTTAAAACCTCAAAAGGAAGTTTTTTCAGAATGTCAACAGTGTGGGCAGAGGTGTGCGAACGTACATTGTCATGCAAGATCACAATACCCTTGGATAGCAGTCCTCTGTGTTTAATCCAGAGTTTGGGCTTCAGCTCTTCAGTGAGCATCTCACTGCAATGAACACTGTTGATTGTTGAATCTTTTTTCTGATAGTGTTCCAATACTGGCCTTCGAGAATTCTAGGAAACTGTAAGCATCAATTTTCCAGCTAATGGTTGTCTGTGATTGAAGATGTTTCCACTCCATACTCTGCCATTTACTCTTAGGCTCATAGTGATGAACCCATGTCTCACCATCACTACTGATTGTTTTATAGAAACTTTTACCTTCCTTTGAGTTTCGGCCCAAATTTTATTTGTTCTTTTTATGCTCTTCTGTGAGTTGTTTCAATACCCATCTCACACAGACTTTTCTAAATCCAAGTCTATCGTAGCTTATTGCATAGGCAGAGCCATCGCTGATTTGCAATTGATTTGATACATAATCCACTGTCACTTGTCTATTCGATAGAATCACTTCATGTGCTCAATGTTGTCATCAGCCAAGGACATGGAAAGGCATTTTAATATAACCAGAATGCATATAATTTTTGATTCACCCTCTTGTGTGTGTGTGCTTGTATACACATATATATATGGTAGCATGGTGGTTATGAGCCAGGCTGCTAACCTCAAGTTCAGTAGTTCAAAACTACCAGCTGTTTCACAGGAGAAAGATGAGGCTTTCTGTTCCCTACGATTTACAGCCTCAGAAACCCTACACAGGGTCCCTATGAGTTGGCACATAACCACCACCACTATCTATCTATCTATCTATCTATCTATCTATCTATCTATCTATATCGATACAGATATATCCCAGTGCCATCGAGTCAATTCCAACTCATAACAACCCTTTAAAGGTTTCTGACGCTGTAAATTTTAAAGGAACAGAAAGTCCCATCTTTATATATGCATAAACACACACACACACACACACACACTTGTATGTCATTATTGAAATACATATATTATGTTGTTGTTAAGTGCTGTCAAGTCGATTGCGATCCATAGAGACCCTGTATTTGGTGAGCTTGAACCACTGACCTTGCAGTTCAAATGGGTTTGCAGTCTTGCCATTAACTCACAGTGCCACATATAGTTTCATGGATATTGTCCATACAATTCTGCAGTTTGTTTTGTTCGTGTATCAACACATATTGGAAAGCTTTACCTATTGAAGCATACAACTCCATCTCCTTTTAGCCACTGTTCTAGGGTGTGGATGCACCATTTCATATGCCTCTCCCTATTGATGGACATTTACACTTCTTCCTAATTTTTGCACTGCAATCATTGTTGCTATAATCACAGTATGCCTTCATCTTTGTCAACATGTACCATTTTCCCAGGCAGATAACAAGTAACAGAATATTCAGGCACCAACCATGTGCATCTTTCATATTAATAGATATTCCAAGTAAGCAGATAATGCATTCTTCCTGGACCTTCCCTCCTGCCCACCACATGATGTTCCTTGACTGCCACAACTCACTAATAAACGTTGTTAGCATTTATTGGGTGCTTTTTGAATGTGAGGTACTATGCCAAGAGCATCATGTGTCTCCTCATAGTTTTCAGAGAAACCAAACTGATGCCTATATAGGTTATGTGACTTGCCCAAGGTAAAACCATTAGTAGGAGCCTGGTGGTACAGTGGGTTAATCATTAGGCTTTTAACAGAAAGGTTGGCAGTTCAAACTCACCAGCCACTCCATGAGAGTAGGGTCCAACAGGGTCGCTATGAGTCAGAATTAACTTGACGGCACTGGGTTTAGTTGGGGTTTTGTTTTGTTATTAGGTTTAAGGTCATTAGGAATAGCAAAGTTAGGATCCAAATACAGGTCTGACTCCGGAAAATGTTCTTTCAATGATTACATTACCATTCTTACTCCAAGAATGAATGAGGGAAAAGGAAGAAGGAGACTCAACTGGATGGGGGCGATGGAAACAGAGAAGAGATGAGTTTGCCTTTCCAGATAAGCAAGGTGGTTCTGAGTAAGAAGAAAGTTAGCTTACATGTATAAATTGGTATGAGTTTTTCGTCTCCATCCTTCAAATACAATGGAACTTGCACTAAAGTCTACCCCCATCATGAAGGCAGATGGTTTAAGCTTTAAAGGTAAAAATAAGAGAGCTATTGCAAATCATTCCTTCTTTGTCCCACCTTCCTTGTGACCAAATGACTCATTTGAAAGACCTGTCTAGCATTACCAAAGAAAATTTTTTGCTGAGCCAGGAGGTTAGGAAGAAGGAAAACGGAACCACTACCTAGGAAAAGAATAAAAATATTGTTGACCTCTCATACTCAGACCAAAAATCTTTCCCCATTCACACTCTAACCAACCGTCAAGTATGCAGGACCGAGTCTCCCTTTATCAGTTACAAAGTTACAGATCTCTTTCCTTTGGGGAGATGAGAAAGGCAGCACAACTTCTAATGTTGTAGGCTCATGACAGGACATGAGTTTGTCACTCCCAAAACAGAGCCAGAGTTTCTCAGAACATTTCTAGGGCCCAGAAATCACACCAAATCCAGACCAGGTAGAAGGAGCAAAGAGGAAAGGCAGCAAGTACAAGACCAGCCTTCCGTTATAAACATGAGGCACTCCTCCAAATACGGCCAGGAAGCCCAAACAATGATGTCTGGATACCCGTCCCCAGTAGCTCTGAGTGGCATCACAGACATCTCTGAGTGTGTATGTCTAGCAGACCTATTGATAGAGGAGACAAAAATACAAAAGAAATAGAGTTTCCTAATACCAAACTTTTGAGGTATACTTGCTGGGTGGTGTTGTTGCTTCACATTGTTGTTGATGTTTCGAGCTACTACTAAGTGGGCCCCCTGATGATGCCTGGTCCCCAGCCATCCCCAGGGCTGTGTGATCCTTAGGATTTTCATGGGCTGATTCTCCAAAGTATCAAAGATCATCAGGTCTGTCTTCCTAGCCCTTCTTAGTATGTGAGCCCATTTGGACCCTGGTCAGCATCTTAAAAACATGCAAGTCTCCACTGACAAAGGAAGGCTGGCTTTGCCTGAGGTTCACTTGCTAGCAATTCAACCCAGATCTCCCACATGCTGTTGTTGTTGTTAAGTGTCATCTAGTCGGGTTTGACTCATAGCAACACTGTGGGATTTCCAAGAAGCAAAAGGTGGGTTTGAACTGCTAACCTTGTGGTTCACGGTCCAGTGCTGATCCTATAGTGCCGCACCAGAAGTCCTAGATCTCCCACATCGAAGGTGAAAATTCTATAACAGAACCACTACCAATGCCTCCTCTTTCACATCATAAATATGATGGCTGTTTGCTGTAAAATATTTAAACAACATACGATGTTCAAAATTAAAATATTCATAAATTCCATTCCCTAGAGTAAATCATGTAACTATTTAGCATTCATTCTGCCAAGTGAGTTTAACAACACACTAAAACAAAAACACAAATGTTTACTATGTGTCTAGCCCTTTTCTAAGTTATGAATAAGTGTTGACCCACGTAAACCTCACAACAAATCTATCATCCATATTATTAGTCATCTGATTTTGCTAACGAGGAAACTAGTACACAAAGAGGTTAAATAATTGCTCTAAGATCTCAGTTTGGAAGTGGAATTCGAATCCAGGTACTCTACTTCAAAGAGCATTCACCCACTCTGATTCAACAATAAAGTGTTTCTGTTTTATAAAATGCGATTATACTAAACACCCTGTTTCGCCACTTGCTTTTTTCATTCAACAATATCTTGTCAGTGCATATACAGATCTATTGCATTCATTTTTACAGTGCCCTTCACTGAAAACACCAGACTGGTATAACATGAAATTCTCAGTTTGTCACAGTACAGTTCCCACCTCCAATCCCAGTTTCTTTACTTTGAACAAATGGAATTCCAGCCCAAGTTGACTTTCTCATTGGTCCCTATGATGTGTCCAGTATTCTCAGTCTGTCCTTTCACTCACATGGCTCCCTGCTGAGGTTAGGTATCATTGAGTTGATTCTGACTCATAGAAACCTCTTGTCACAGAGCAGACCAGCCACCACTGGGTTTGCTTGACCTCAAGGTTAGTTTGAATCACAAGTTCAGGGATTCAAACACACCAGCCACGCCTCGGAAACCCTATACAGGGTTGCTTTGAGTCAAAAAAATGACTCAACACCACTTAACAAAAACAACAATCTTTAGAGAAACAGATGGTCTGGTCTCTCTTCTGCGAATCTGCCAGGTAGTTTTGAACCACCAATCTTCTAGATAGCAGTCAACCACTAAACCAGTTGCACCACCAAGGCTCCTTAGTGTCCCTAAACCCAAACCCAACCAAACTTACTGCCACGATAGGACAGAGTGGAACTACTCCTTAAGGTTTCTGAGACTGTAAAGCTTTACAGAAGAAGACTTCTTCATTTTTCTCCCACAGATCAGCTGGTGGATTCAAACCACTGATATATCAGTTAGCAGCTCGATGCTTAACCTACTGTGCTATATCAGGGCTCCACTGTTCCCTACCCCTTTGTAAATCTGGAAACTTTCCTCCCCTTATTGCTACCCTGGGAGGCACACCACTTGGCTCTTAATTTAAGTAAATTTGGTTTGTATCCTGCCTCTGCCACATCCTTGCTCTATTAACTTGGCTGTTTGCTCAACACTTTTGAATTTCGATGACAGCAACTTCACTAGTAGGTAAAATGAAGTCACATTTCAACAACATTCCCTAGCAAAGTATAAAACCCTTAACAAGTGGTCATTGTAATTCCCTCTCTCTTCTTGAAAACCCTGCCTGTGCCTCAAGCCCCATCTGTAGCATCACTGTTCCAGAAGTATCCCCTGGGGGTTGTCACCATCCTTACTCCCCAAACTCTTTCCTAAATAATCCTTGCCAAGGCATCACCCTTGGCATTTGGTTGGCTCCATGGGGCCTTACACATACTCGGGGACCTTTCTAATTTTCCTGCTGTACTGTAAACCCCTCAAAGTCTAGGTACCTCATGAATTTCTTAGTGCATGTAGCAGGCCAACAAGAAAACAAGAACATATCTTCTGGTGCTTCACAGAGCTGTCAACTTGCTCCACTTCCTCAGAGATAGCCTCATACCAGTAGCTCATGTCATATATTAGACACTCAACTCAGTGCTTATTGAATTGAATTGCTTTGTCCCCACATGGCTGCTCCCATCTTCCTCTTATTGCCCAGGACCTGTAAGCTTCTTTCCAGCCAATCCCAAAGCGTGGCTGTGTCTCACCATGACCTCTTTTGCTCCAAAAAGTGACTCACAGTGAGAGTGTGCATTCCTTGCGGTGGCTCAGCCCTGGCTCTGTAAGCTATTGCAGTGAGTGGTGCAGTCTCATCTTGCTGTCTGGCAGGGCATGTCCAAACACTGTGCCTCTTCACACATCTGAGCCATTGCAGATAAGACTGTGTCCCCACCATGGCCCAGGCCTGCAGGAAGGCTCCTTCCACAGGACAAAGCAAACTTTTCCAGATGGCTTCAATTGTAAGAAATGATGTACTACATTGAAAATAGTTTTCTAGATATGACCTAAAACACCTAGTAGAAAAGAAAATCTCTTCACAGAAGCTAAGAAAATAACCACAGCATGCTCAAAAAGGGGACTTGAAGGAGTTCATTAAACATGCAATAGAATATAGAAAGTTATAATGATGCAGTTTAAACTGTGTACCCCCAAAATATGTGTGGGAATTCTAACCCCTATACCTTCAGGATGAGCCCATTTGGAAACAGGGTTGTCTTTGTTAGGTTAATGAGGACATATCAGTGTCCTAAACCTAATCACATCTGCATGACACAAGAGCAGCACAGACACAGGAGAAAACAGACATGGTCTGAATATGAAGGAGGCAGATGAATCTACAAGAACTCTGAGGATTGCCAGCTACTAGAAGTTGAAATAGATCAGGAAGGGCCATCCTTAGAGCCAAAAATTGAATCTAGCTTCCTGAACTATGAGAAAACAGATTTCTTTGAAGCCACTCACACTTCAGGTGTGTCTGTTACAGCAGCAATTCAAAACTAAGACACTATGCCCTCCTGGGAATGGTGGTGACATGGCTCAGAAAACAAACATCACCCTCTATGACATCTCAACAATGGACAGTCTAGAGATTAGAACATGATTTTTCTACCCTGGAAACTCTGTTGTAGCTTTGAAATGACACCTCAGTTTTTCCATCCATAAAATGAGATTGAACTGTGTAAAACAATGGGTCCTTCCAGCTGTCAATGCATGATTCTTAAATTAAGATGGCCCCTAGAAGACACGGCAGTTAAACTGTTTTAGCTTGGGAATTGGTCTGATATGATCTAAGATTCTGATTCTGCCACTTGCTAGCTGTATGTGTTTGGAACAAGATTTTTTTTAGGATTTTCTAAGTCTCAGTGTTCCACATCTGTAAAATGGCAATGATGAGTATCTCTCCCTGACAGATTATCATAAGTATTAGGTGGCACATGGCATGTATCAGTTGTACAAAGCGGGATAACGATTACTATTATTATGATCATGGGATAAGTGCAACATGTTGTCAGAGCATAGCAATGAGTCTGATTAAGTTGCCTGGATATGAGGAGACAGTACAAAGTTGGAACCAATTTCATAGGAGTTTGGACACTTAAAACAGGCCATAAAGAATGACTAATTCACCAGGTGGAAAGAATGCCAAGGAAATGATGCAACAGAGGCAAAAGGCTTGCAGAGCAGACAGATTGGACGATGGCAATAAGTTCAAGGGCACTGGGTGGCTCTGCTCTCCACCCAGCTACCTAGCTCAGCCCAGTCTAACTCTGCCCTTTTCTCTCCTAACGGAAGCCCAACTGAGAATGTTCCTTATCCAATGAATATTTATTGAGTTCCTCTACCCTACAACCTTCATAACCCCACTCTGACATCAACCATCCCTCTCACAGCACTCTCTGCTTCACATCTGGGTTCAATAATCCACTGAAATGGCCAAACAGAATTCATAACAATACTCACGATCATGGGGTTTATTAGGGAAGTGAACAGAGTGCAATTCAATTCAGGATCTAAAAGCAATTCAGGATGTAGCATTTTTCCAATCAAGAAGCCTATGTTCTGCCGTACTGCAGACACCTCTCACTCTTGTCTTCAGCTTCTTAGTCAAGCTTCCTTGGCCTCTGCACTTCTCTGGCAAGTGTAACAAAGTTCTTTTAGCCACTCTGTTAATGGCCAAAGGCCACATTCTGCAAACCAATCTCTTGCCCATAGGCACTCAACTTAATTCAGTTCACATGTCTATAGCCCACAACTGCTCTGTGTCTCCTTGTGACTGAGTCTGCTGTCACCACTTTTCTAGGTAGGGATCTCATGCTCCACTCATGCTTTTCTTTCTTGATGGTCATGGGATCATCTCTTCCTGATTCTGAGATGGCTCCTTTTAAATAACAATCCCAGTCTTAAGAGTCCTGTATGCTTTATTTGCATGGTCCCACCCAATCTTTTGGCAGGAATTAAGATTACATTGGATGGAAAAGCCATATAAAGTAAATTCAAGGTGCTACAGGGAGATACAAATAAATGAGCAAATTTGAAAACTACAGAATGTCAGAGAATAGTTAGCACTTTGAACTCAACAAAGTAGGATGATGGGACAGAGAACCAAGGCACCTGCAAAGTGAAATACTGGGCACATGTATTTGTACGCATACCTATTATATCTCACTTGAGCCTTAAATCATAGGGAGATGGGCAAACTGGAGAGGATCCCTTTTTACAGATAAAAAACTGAAGCCCCAAGAGAAACAATGATTCATCCAAAGTCATACAGCCAGTCACTGCCAAAGGCAGGTAACCTCATTCCAGGCAGAAAAGTAAGAAATGTCCAATATGAATGATTAAATGGGGGGAAGCAAGTAGCAAAACAGTATGTATAGTAGGACTATTTTTACTTTTTAAAAATGTGTTAGTGTTTTCATATGGGAAAAGAAATCTAGAGAAATGGACCCAAAACTGTTTATAGTTGTTATTATCTCTGGAGAATGAGACTATGGGGGACTTTTATATCCTGCATTAAATATTTCTGTAATGCTTGGATGTTTTACAGCAATATATATTACTTCTGAAAGCTGAAAAACAGATTTTTAACAAGGGTGTCAGAGAGCATGGGCACATAACCAAACTGGGAGCCTATTTTAATCAAAGATAACTTCCACCAGGTTGGGGTGGGGGGACATTTGGAGTGATCTGAACCAATGCCAAGTTGATTACATTTTTCTCCAAGTCCAAAGGAGCCTAGAGGCTGAGACTGTTTGGAACATTTGGAGAAATTTTCTGAGCAAATGGAAGTTGCTTTTCCCACTGAAGTCATTGAGCTGGAAATAAAATGTCACTGGAAAATGGAAACCCATCACTCTGGGTTTTTAGAACAAAGTGATGAATGGGACATGATCTTCTCAGGGTGGCTGGAGCCCTACCCAATTCCATGTGTAATTTCATATAATTCTTCTGATCATAAAAGCACAAAAAAAATTTATAGAGATGGAAAGAAAATGCCGACCCAATCCATTCAGTTCTCAGGGAGGAAGTGAGACCAGAGGGAAATGTCAACAGTGAAATAATGCCCAGCCCAAACAAGAATTGAGGAATCTAAATCTTCAATCATTTATGGCAACTTTCCCAAAAATCTAATGAGTGTAACACTGCAAATCACAAAAATATAATTTCAATGGTACAGGATACTTTTCAGTTTAGTATTTAAAAGTTTTATTTTACTGGGTACCAGAATTTACCAACTTCATTAATAAAATTAATAAAGTTTTTAAAGATTAAAAAGTAAATTAGAAAATAATACATAAATTGGGAAAAACACATGATACGAAATGCAAGTGATCTGGAGATACTGTATGATTTTATCTTAGACACTGTCCTCAAAGAAAAGGTAGTATACCAGAAGAACTCATGAAACGGAGCCAATTCTGAGCAAGTACTAATTTTACCTTTAAGTCCAAACAGCTTCTCAGTGTGAGTCATAGACATGGCTGCTATTTGACTCCAAGAATCTAGATAAGATGGCACACAGAAGTACAAATTGGGAACACTGATTAGGCAGAACACAACTGGGACCAGGATCACCATTTGTCTAATTTACCGGCAACTATCTATTTGGGCTACAGTCATAATTTTCTATTCCCTCCTTATGTTAGAATGACCTCTATGACCTCACCCTTTGCTTCATTGACAGAAATTCCTCTACAAAACAACTCTTATAATTAATAGTAATATTAGCAGATAACTGTATTTTATTGTTGTTGTTATGAGTCATCAAGTTGGTTCCTACTCATAGTGACACTGCATAGGATTTCCAACGAGTGACTCATGGCTTTGAACCACCAACCTTGCAGTTTGCAGTCCAGTGCTTATCCTACAATACTACAATTATATTTATGACGTACTATTTCAATATATTTTCAAGGTTGGCAGTTCAAACTCACTGTCTGCTTCTTGGAAACTCTATACAGGGTTGCTATAAGTCAGAACTGAATCAACAGTGCTTAACAACAACAACAAATTTTCAATTGCTTCCTATGTATGTGATAGTTGGACAATGACTAAGGATGACCTAGGAGGAACTGATGCTTTTGAATTATGGTGTTGGTGAAAAATATTGACTACACAAGTATTGCCAGAAGAACAAACAAATCTGTCTGGGAAGAAGCACAGCCAGAATGCTCCTTAGAAGAGAGGATGGAAAGACTCTCACATACTTTGGACATGTTATTAGGAGACTCTCACATACTTTGGACATGTTATTAGGAGAGAACAGTTCCTGGAAAAGGACATCATTCTTGGTAAACTAGAAAGTCAGAGAAAAGGAAGAAGACCCTCACCAAGGTGAATTGGCACAGTTGCTGTAACAATGGCTCCAACACACCAATTGTGGGGTTGGTGCAGAGCCAAGCAGTATTTCATTCTGTTGTAGATAGGGTTTTCTGAGTTGGAACAAACTTGATAGTACCTAACAACAACAAGTTGTTGTTGTTGTTGTTGTGAAGTGTCGAGTCGGTTCCAACCCATAGCGACCCTGTATAGGATTTCCAAGGAGCAGTTGATGAGCTCGAACCACTGAACTTGCAGTTCAAATGGTTTACAGTCTGGCACATTAACCCACAGTGCCACACAACAACAAGTAGTTCCTACTATATATGCTATAGGGTTGCTGTGAGAATGAATCTACTTTACAGCAATGGATTCTTGGCCAGAAGGCATTGGTGGTTCTGTAGGAAAACTTTCAGCATTCCTACAGGAGACCTCAGTTTGATTCTCAATCAATGTACCTCATGTTCAGCCACCATACATCTGTCAGTGGAGTATCCAGATGAAGATGAGCTAGAAACAAGGTGTTATCTACTTCTAAAAATCAGCCAATAAGAACTGTATCCAATCTGTAATTGACTATGGGGATGGCACAGGACTAGATAGTACTTCATTACACTATGCATGAGGTCACCTTGAGTTAGGGCCAACTCAAAGGCAGTTAATAACAATATGAGTATATGTCAAGAACTGTTATAAAATTTCTTATATGCATTAGCTTATTTCATCTTCCCAATAATTCTATGG
>NW_006408575.1:5841285-5848722 GCF_000296735.1 Chrysochloris asiatica | reverse complement strand
CAGGACCCTACCCAGAGAAGCCGTGATGGCAGAGATGATGACGTGGAGAGATGGAGAAGCTGGGGACTCTTGACCAAGAGTGGGAGAGGGGCTGTGTGCTGACGACCGAGGGGCAGGCTTGCAGGGTATACACTTTGGTTGGAGGGGATTGTAACCATGGCAATGAAAACGATACACAATAGGATGAATGTAAACTAATGTTCTTCCATGTAAACTATCACAAATTCACAATAAAACATTTTTTTTAAAAAAAGAGGTGAGGCGACCCAATGGAAATCATCAGACAATATCATTGATATCTCATGCAAGTAAAGATGTACTAAAGGTAATACAAAAAAGGCTGCAACCATACATTGACAGAGAACTTCCAGAGGTTCAAGCCAGATTCAGAAGAGGAATTGGAATGAGGAGTATCATTGCTGCCTTCAGATGGATCTTGGCAGAAAGATGTCTACCAGTGTTTTATCTACTGATTTTGATTGTGTGAATTATGACAAGCTATGGACGATATTGCAGAGAATGAGTATTCTGGAACACTTCATTGTGCTCACAAAGAACTTGTACATAGATCAAGAGGCAGTGTTCAAACAGAAAAAGGGAACACTGGTTGGTTTAAAATCAGGAAAGGTATGTGCCAGGGTTGCATTCTTTCACCATACTTATTCACTCTGTATACTGAGCAAATAATCCAGGAAGCTGGATTATATGAAGGAAAATGTGGCATCAGGATTGGAGGAAGACTCATTAACACCCTACGATCTGCTGATGATATAACCTTGCTTGCTGAAAGCAAAGAAATCTTAAAATACTGATGAAAATTAAAGACCACAGCTTTCAGGATATGGGTTGCACCTCAATATAAAGAAAATAAAAATCCTCACCACTGGACCAATAACATCCATATCAATGGAGAAAAGAATGAAGTTGTCAAAGACTTCATTTTGCTTGGCTCAACCATGAACACTCATGGAAAAGGCATTCAATAAATCAAACAGCACACTGTATCAGGCAAATCTGCTGCCCAAGGCCTAGTTAAAATGTTAAAGAGCAAAGATGTCAGCAGTTTGAGAATTAAGTGCACCTGACCTAAGTCATGGTATTTTCAATAACCTCATATGCATGCTAAAAGTTGGACAGTGAGTAAGGAAGACCACAGAAGAATTGACGTTTTGAGTTATGGTGTTGGAGGAGAATATTAAAAGTACCATGAACTGCCAAAAGATCAAACCAGTATGTGTTGGAAGAAAAGTACAGCCAGAGTGCCCCTTGATAGTCATGATGATCTGACTACATCTCTCATACTTTGGACATATTATCAGTAGGGACCAGTCACTGGAGAAGGATATAGAGGGTCGGAGAAAAGGAGAAAGACCCTCAACAAGATGGATTGGCACATTGGCAGCAGCAAAGGACTCAAAAGTAGTAATCATTTTTAGGTTGGCCCAGGAGCATGCAGCATTTCATTCTGTTGTACATAAAGCTGCAATGAGTCGGTACCAACTGGATGGACCTAACAACAAAAACAACTTAAACATGCCAAGTAACAGAAGACTCATGACCTACTTTGGCAGCCTCTCTCTTTGTTAATAGTAGCTCTCGTGATTAAAAATATTTTTTCCTCACATGATTAGGCAACTGGCTCTCTCTTTAAAATTAAGTGCACCTGACCTAAGTCAGGATATTTTCAATAACCTCATATGCATGCTAAAAGTTGGACAGTGAATGAGGAAGACTGCAGAAGAACTGCCGCTTTGAGTTATGGTGTTGGAGGAGAATATTATAAGTGCCATGGGCTGACAAAAGATCAAACCAGTCTCTGTTGGAAGAAGTACAGCTGCAGGAGAAATTGTTCTAAGCTCTGGAATCAGAAAGATCTGGTTCCACTCCTTCACTGCCACCAATAGCCATTTAACTATTAAGCAAAGTCACCTCACTGTACAACAGGAACACAAATACCTACACCTCATAGAGTTCTGGAGAAGGAAAAATAAATAGCATGGCTTAGGCCAGTGCCTAGAAAATAGTAAGCGGTCAAGAATGGGTAGTTGTACCATTCTTTTACTGAGTTGGGTCCCTCTTCCTCATGACAGCACAACAGAGATTTGTAAAGAATCATCCCTCCCTTCCAAGACCTTTCCAAGTCAAACACCCACACAATCTTTAATTATTCTTTACAGGTCAATTTCAAGTTTCTTTACCACCTCAGTTATTCTTTTCTGGACTTGCTGCAGCCTGTTGATATCCTTTTTAAAATGCAAGACCTACAACTGAATATAATAAATTATTCAAGATTTGAAGTGCAGCCTGCATGTGGTATTTCTTGCCATACTTGCCCCTTTCAGTCTTTAGATTCTTCAGAATTATTGTTTAACTTCTTGTTGTTGTTGAGTGCCGTCAAGTCGATTCTGACTCACAGCAAGCCTGTATAGCATTTTCCAGGAGTAGCTGGTGAGTTTGAACCACTGACCTTGTGGTTCTAACCGACCTTGTAGTCTAGTGTTTATCCTACAGCATCACACCAGGCTGTCATAAAATTTTTAGTGAAGAATATTTAAATTATTGAAGGGAAACTTTCATTTTAATTTTATGTATGAAAAAAACTAACATACTAAAATGCTTTTTATGTGTCTGGCATTGCGGTTAGCACTTGCAGCATATTTTCTCATTCAATCCCAACAATCTTAAGAAGTAGCTCTCTTAATAAGGAGTCCTGGTGATACCACAGTTAAGCACTCAGTTGCTAATGAAAAGATTGGTGGTTGGAAGAATAAGTAACTCCATTAGAGAAAGACTTGATCTGCTTCTGTGAAGATTAAAGCCAAGAAAATACCATGGGGCTGATCTACTCTGACACATGGGGTCACTCTAAGTTGAAAATTAACTGAAGGGCATCTAACAACAATATCAAATCTCTACTATTATCCTTATTTCACCAATAAGGAAACATTTAAAGAGGTTAAAAAGACTTGCCCCCAAACCACACAGCTAATAAGTAGCTGAATTAGATTTGAATTCCCCAGGCTATCCCACCTCCAATTTCCAGCAAACATTTTTTCAGGTATAAAAAAATTTGAATATGATACAGACAGAATACACAGACAGGGCAAGTTAACAGAGAAGGAAACACATTGCAACAAGTGATGTTTGTTGGCCTTCTAAACTACACATCTCTCTTCTTTTCCAGCACAGTCTAAAACTTAAAGTTTATTAGGGCAGTAGGAGACAATGACTTAAAGAGGGAACGATTGAAACAGCCATCTCCCTTATTTTAACTTGGACTTACTCACCGCTGTCTTTAACCCTTGCCCCTAGCAGAGTATGTCTTATAAAGAATTAACTTTCAATGAGGAGTTAAGTTGTTAGTTTTGGGAGATGGGAAAGGCAGGAGCTACTGCAAACTGGTATAGCTTTCTGTTTTGGAAATATTCATAACCTTTGACTTAGCACTTTGCATCCAAGCTATAACCAGGTTATATCTTGCTTGTGACCAAGGGGGTATTTCACAGCATAATTTTTCATATAATTAAAAAATGATAGCACTATAAATGCCCATCAATAGTGGTGATGGCTGAATGAATAGTGATACAGCTACACACTGGCATATTCTGCAGTCACGTAAAATTGTGTTTCTAAAGATTTAATAACAACAGAGAATGCTAATTTTGAATCTTCAATAAAAAACAGATAATAAAACCAATTATAATCTACATGGGGTGAAAAGAAAGACAAAAAGAAAATTAACCAATAGTTAACAGTAGGTACCTAGACAGTGACTTTTGTTTTTTTCATTGAACTTCTTTGTATTTTTCCAATGTGAATTTATTGCTTTAATCGTCAGACAAAAATGTTATTTTGTCAAAGGGTTTAAGGATTCGGGTCTGAGGGCAGCCAGCCAGCTTGTAAAAGAACAGTTTTTTGCTACTGGAAAGTTTCCATCTGTACAGCAGCAAATACTACTCGTTACCAACAGATCATCTTAATCCTATTGATTGAAATGCCAAAGTAATGCTATTAATTCACTACTTAAAAGATAAAGTACTAAGTACAGCAGAAGAATTACCTGAAAGTGCTGTGATACTTTTCTAAGTATGAGAGTGGGTGGCCCTTGTAGACTTTCAAGTAAAAAGCACAAAGAAGCTTCTAGAAGTTAATGTGCCCACCATCCATCAGAGAGCCTTAATTAACCAAATCTTTTGAAGGTACCTAATTGAGATTCTTTTGAATTATTTTTCAGTTAGTTCCACTACCTTTTCTTTCTCAAAAACATTTTCAGGCTTTGCATCTTGGTCATTTGCTTGAGCCATTTTCTTTTCGTGTGAGTTAAAATTGTTTGTTGTCTCCAGGGCATTTTGGGCTTCTCATATTTATAGAAACAAACAGTGCAGTTGTTGGACCCAGAAGGAAGTAATCTCTGGGATCTCCTGTAATTCACGAGGTGATTGTGGAATGGATGTGATAGCAGAGTTCCTAGCCCTAGATGGAGTTTCTACTGGCCATGGTGTTATAGATGTTCAGGGCACTCAATCCGGAAGTAGTTCATGGAGGCTCCTGATGGAGGTAATTTCAGTGTCTGTTAAGACCAGAGGGAAGCTGGGGACAGTGTGACTGGTTAAATGTTGGTCTGGTGGTTCTTGGGGTTTTGTAGGTCTGGAGCTGATTCCTCTGAATCCAGGCACCAAAGCATCATACCAAAGTGGTGTAGTTGACTCCCATCTCACAATGGCATGGCTCCCAACCACATGGCTCTGAACTCCTGGGGAGCAGGGTCTTCACTGGAGGTAGATGAGGGTGGGAGCTGGCCACACTTCTGGTCACCACGGGAGCATAGGGAAAAAAGAAGAGATCGCACCTTTTCCGTCTTACGATGCAAATCTACCCTGCCAGGTATCCCTCCACTACCAAAGCTGCTAACAAGATGGTTGAGCCATGTTGGCCAGCAATTCATAAGACATCGCCCACTCTTGCTGTTCCTGCTCAACCAGCCTCTCCTTCCAGCAAGCCCTCCATCCTCCTCTCTTAGTGTTTCTTCTGAAGTTCAGGGTACCAGAATTTTCATCTGTGTCTGTTTTGTCTCTCGTATCTTTGTTGTAGAGGGTCCGTGTAGTGCATATCTGCAATCTTGCCAGAAGTCCTAACCAAATCTTTTGAAATAATAAAAATCAGATTGAACATTTGCAATGTGTGAGGCACTAAGCTAAGCACTGCAAAAGAATTGTTTGTTCTTCAAAACAACCTTATGAGCAGCAATCACTATTGTTCCCATTTTACAGATGTAGAAACAAAGACTTAGATTAAGTGCCTTGTTCAAGACTACACAGCTAGTAAATGACAGGGTCTGGATTTGAACCCAGGCATACTGATGCCGTGCTCTTACTCTACGGCATGTTCTATTTCAGTCCAGATTATGTAATTATTTTGTGTTGTAGCTTATGCTTTCTTTGATATGATTTCAAATAGTGATTTATGAGTTAGGGAAGGAGGTATCTACTTTACGGATGTCAGCTGGGACAGTAAAGGAAGTAACTTGACCGAGATCACCGGAGAACCAATTCAACAGGTAGAAGTCAATGCCAGGATTTCTAGCTCCATATTCATAACCTGGTCCTATTTTCTAGATTGCTTCTTTTTGCCCATGAGACAAGAAGCAGGAGACGGGAATTCAGGGCCTCATCTGGCCCACCAAAGAGGTGCCTCGGCTAGAGAGTTGCGAAGGTACTGGGCAGGAACGAAAGAAACCACAGGAGCAGAAGAAAGGTTCAGCAATAGCCCATGTAATTAGCAATCCATGGCTGAACTCTAAGCCATGGGTGTGAGTTCACTTCCAGACCTTAAGGAGGAGTAAGAAACATAGTCTTGGGGGTTCCACCAGTCTCTATCCAACCAGTAAACCTGGTCTATTTTATGATTTTGAGTTTTTTCCAGATTTTTCTCCCACTCTACCCAGCACCTTTTTTAATGTAATCCATTTCAGAGTAGTAGGTAGTGGTCGCTGGGTGCCATCTACTTCTTCTTATCTCAGGGTTATAGAGACTGATGTTCATGTGGTCCATTAGTTCACTGCACTAATGGTTTCCATGTATCTTCAGTATTTATCACTATTTTATTCTCCGGACAAGGAAAGAACAAAAGTTGCACCTTAGGTGGTTGTTGATTAGTTTTTAAATCCATGAATGATTTTTAATAAATTAATACTATCTTAAGTAAGGCAATGATTACCTCAAAGCACCTAGAAAAGAAATGTATTTCTGAAGTATTTGTAAAATAGCAGTTACCACTCAAACAAAACTTGAAGTTGGAAACGGCAAGTGATTTTTTATAGATATGTGAACTGAAAGAAGAATAAAATCAAAGTCAAGTTAACTACAAAGAACTTCTGAGAAAGGCATTTAATAAATACTCAAGAAGGGTTCAACTGCCTCCATTCTTTCTTTTAGAATGGATACATTATCCAACAGAAGATGCCTAGACCAGATCTGGAGACTCCGGGTCACGTTATGACTCTACCAACCATGACACTCAGCAGGTGTCTTAACCTTTCAAGGGAGAGCCTCAATGTCTTGTACATGAGAATGCTGTCATGGGAGGTGATAGGAGGACCATACACAGTGATGGATTTGAAAATGTCATAGAAACTGAAAGTAGTAAGTGTGTGAGAATGATTATTACATTATTCTCAACCCACATTTCCCAATTCCCTGAACTCCATGAATTCTCACTTCTTCCAAAAAAATCTTGCAAATATTTATATAATGAATTGGAGCAGGATCCTCAGAAGGGTTTTCTAAATCACGAACACTTGGAAGTTAATAGTGTGAGAGTTAATAGCATGGGCGTTAGAGACCAACTGATGGGTGGCTTCTGCCACTTACAAGTGGCATGACATTGGCAAAATTTCTGAAAATTCAAGTGTCAGCTACCTCATCTCTAAAATGGTCATAACGAATTGTTGAGAAGATTCAATATAGTAACAGTTACGGTTTGAAATGTATCTCCTCCAAAATACTCATGGATATGTTATAAATCCTAACTTCTATGCCTGTGTTTATAATTCCATTTGGAAATGGGTTGTCTTTGTTATTTGAATGAGACAGGATTTGTGAAGGCGTGTCTTGAGTTCATCTGTTTTCAGATATAAAGTACATTAAACAAGCAAGCATAAGCAGCAACAATAGGGTAAAAGAGATGCCAAGACACATGGAGATCACATGGAGATCTCCAAGGAGCCAGGAAGCAGAAGCTCAAGAGATAAGGACCTTCCAAACCTAGATCCAGAGGGTGTGGAGGAAGGTAGACTCTCCAGTGAGTAGTATCCAACCTGTCTAGGAGGGGCTGATGAAATGAAATGCAGATGGGTCTCTTGTGGTGCAATAGTAAATAATTGTTATCAGGACTGATTGTGAGTGTTGGAAATGTAAAGGTGGACATTTTATAGCAAGG
>NW_006408575.1:5824563-5839091 GCF_000296735.1 Chrysochloris asiatica | reverse complement strand
TAGCGTAGTGGTTACGAATCGGGCTGCAAAGTGCAAGGTCAGCAGTTCGAAACTACCAGCTGTTCCACAGGAGAAAGATGAGGCTTTCTGCTCTCCCGTAAAGATTTACAGAGTCGCTATGAGTTGGAAGCGACTCCACGGCACATAACCACCACCACCTAAAATGGGGGGGAAGGGGGGACAAAGGGTTATTAAGGCAAAAAATGACTGGCTTACAAATTTTCAAGAAAGAGTTCAATTTCAGAGTGTGCGGGGGAAAGTAGAATGCCCACTGAATAGTATTCATTTTATCTAGACGAGTCTGGTGAAAGGAGATGGGGATACGATTCTTAGAATTCAATAGCAAGTAATTGCTGTCATAACTAATTGTGACTGTCACAACTGTAAAGGTAGAAGTTTTGTAACAAAAACAGGGGTGTAGTTAATATTGCATTCCAGGAATAGAGGACCCTAGGACCATCAAGGGAGAAGAGCACAAGCAGAACGTGGGACCCTATCCAAAGAAGCAGCGACTCCAGAGATGGAGGCAGAGGTGATGACATGGAGAGACAGAGCAGCTGAGGTCTCTAGACTCATGGAAAGAGAAAGTCTGGGTACTGGTGACCAGGAAGCAGGCTTGCAGAATGTGCCCTTGGGTTGTTTAAATGATTATATAGTCCTGAGTGATTTTGTGTACATCTGAGAGAAAACAAAAAATAACAGAGGGAATAGAAGCAAATACTGTTGAATAATGATGCATGGAAGAGATTGTAATCATTGCAGTGAAACAAAATGCAATCGGATGAGTATAAAACCGATGTTCTTCCATGTTAAATTATCACTCAATTCAAAATAAAAACTTTAAAAAAACAAAATTTCTTTAAAGTATTAAAAAGCAAAGATGTCATTCTGAAACTAAGATGTGCCTGACCCAAGTAATGATATTTTCATTTTCCTCCTGTGTCTCATATGCATGTGAAAGCATGAGTAAGGAAGACCAAAGAAGAATTGTGCATTTAATTTATGGTGTTGATAAAGAATATTGAAATATAAAGTAGACTACCAGAAGAATCAATAAATCTATCTTGTAACAAGTGTGTACAGTCAGAATACTCCTTAGAAGCAAAGATGATAACACATTGTCTCACATACTTTGGACATGTTATCAGGAGGGACCAATCCCTGGAGAAGGACAGCATGCTTGATAAAATGGAGAGTCAGCAGAGAAGAGAAAGAATCCCAATGAGATGGGTTTACACAGTGGTTATAACAATAACATAACCACAATTGTGAGGGTGGAGCAAGATCAGGCACTGTTTTGTTTTGTTGTACAGAGGGTTGCTGAGTCAGAACCAACTTCATTTTACTTGGATCAACCATCAACACTCATGGTATAAGCAGTCAAGAAATTAAATGATGTATTGCATTAGGCGAATCTGCTGCACAAGACCTCTTCTAAATTGTTAAAGAGCAAAGATGTCAGTTTGAGGACTACCGTGCGCTGGATCCATGCCATGGTATTTTCAATAACCTCATATGCCTGTGAAAGTTGGACAGTGAATAAGGAAGGCCGTAGAAGAATTGATGCATTTGGAGTTATGGTGTTGGAGAAGACTATTAAAAGTCTCATGGACTGCCCACAGATCTATGTTGAAAGAGGTAAAGCCAGAATGCTCCTGGAAGCCAGTCTTCATGTCTCATACTGTGGACATATGATCAGGAGGGACCAGTCCCTGGAGAAGGATATCATGTTTGGTAAGGTGGAGGGTCACAGAAAAAGAGGAAGACCCCCAACGAGATGGATCGGCACAGTGGTGGCAGCAATGTGCTCAGGCATAGCAACAATTGTGAGGTTGGCCCAGGACCAGGCTCTGTTTCGTTCTGTTGTGCATAGGGTCGCTATACATAGATACTGACTCGATGACAATTAACAACAACAACAACATATGCATGAGAAAGTTACACAATGAATAAGGATAACAGGAGAAGAATCCATGCGTTTTAACTATGGCGTTGGAGAATATTGAAAGTATGGTGGTCTGCCAGAAGAACAAACTAATCTGTCTTGAAAGAAGTACAGCTAGAATACTCCTTAGAAGCAAGGATGAAGAGACTTCATCTTTTGTTCACTGGACTTGTCAGCAGGGATCAGTCCCTACAGAAGGATATCATGATTGAAAAAGTGAAGGGTCAGTGAAAAAAAGGACGACTGCCAACTAGATGGATTGACATGTAGCAGCAGCAGTAGACTGAAAACTTAACAATAAATGTGAGGATTGTGCAGGAACAGTCAGTGTTTCATTCTGTTGTGCATAGGGTCACTACAAGTTGAAACCAACTTGATGATACCTAACAACAAACACAACAAGGACTTTTTACCTTAGTGAAGAAATAATGGTTAATGGCTCTTCTGAACTAGTAAAACTATGAGGGAGGAGTTAAGCCTTCAAGTACAGAAGGACCAATGGTTACCAGAGCCACCAGGTGGCCTGTGGTCCAATGATTTCCTTAAAATGATCCTTCTAGTCATAGTCTTTGTGACTCCCACAAATTGACCTGGTTGGGTTTTGCAAATGAGGAGCTTTTGGCCCATCAAGAGGATTGAATAGCTTGGTAATAATGTAAATAATGTGCATGGCTCACTAGTATATAGAATGCTAACTAGGGAACTGGTCAGTTTTACAATCTCACTAATCTCAAAATGAGCCATCCCAGAAGCAGAAAGGGGGACCTCACAACTACCAAGAAAAAATAATACAGAATTCCTGTACTAAACACCTCCTAGACAAGGAGACAACAAGAAGAAGCAGCAGAAAAACTCTGGCAACAGAAGAAGCAGAACCAGGAGACTGGTACAGTGGGTTTCGCGATACGCGAAGTGAGAAGGCTGCCTGCCATTAGACAGGAGGATTGCTGGCATAGTGGGTGCCTCTTGTCACTTATTGGTGGAACTAAACAGCATTATAACACTTAGCCTAGAAGGGCAGAGGTCCAAGGACTGAGAGACTGAGGGCCAGAGAGAGGCATGTGCTAGCATGAATAGAAGAAGCTCTCTTGTCTGAAGAACAATGTACTAAGTCATTTTTGATCCTGATTCGTAATTGGTTACTTCCCTAGGAAGCCCGGTAATCACAAGTATTGTCTGAGAGTTCTGTGTGGCCATGACAACAAATTATCAAACCCAGCAGCAAATGAGAATTAGTATCGCCTGTGACTATAGGAATCAGCCCTGTGCTGTTGGTCTTGATTTGTCTGTCTTATAATTCATGAAGTTAGAGAAGGTGAGGTGTATTGGTCATTCCATTTTTACCACATCCCTATTTCTCAAGCTGTTGGGAGACTGAAATGTGATTAAATATAGACTGTGCACTTTAGATGTAGTAGGTGATTGTAGTCAGCTGACAAGTCGATTCTGCCTCAAGGTGACTCCATGTGTGCAGAGCAGAGCGTCTCCATAGGACTGTGGTTTTGTGGAAACATACCACTAAGCCTGTTTTTTGAGGTACCTCTGGGTGGGTTTGAACCACAACCTTTACAACTGGTAGACAAGTACCTAACCATTTGTGCCACTGAGGACTCCATCTAGGTACTCAGTTAATGTTTCTTCCCACCAACAAAGTGGTAGGATTGTTTTTTGGAAATAAGCTGATGTAAGAGGGAGAGAGACTCCCTCTTCAGATAAGTACACTTGACGACTCTACAAATCATTCTATTCTAGATTAACAGGGCTTGAGGATTTATAATGCTGTAACAGGGCCAGAACTAGGGTGAGGCAAGAACCTAAGACACAAAATTTAAGGAGGCACTCACTCTCAGGGCACTATAAGTTCAGGGTTGGCACTTGTAAGATCCTGAGAATGAGTGCCTCCTTAAATTTGTTAGGTACCTCACTTGCCTCACCCTAGTTCTGGCCCTGCTTTGTAGGGATCCAGAAAATAAAACAGGAGAGATGGTGAATGGAACGCCATCCAGAGGAATAGGCTAGAATCGACAAGTAGGTACTTGTGGGACCCCTAAAGAGCAAAGGCAGAACCAGATGAAGTCTCAAGGTTCCTTCCAGGCTCAAGAACCCAGAGTTTTATCTTCCTAGCAGAAGAGAATCCTATGCAAACACATGTGTTTCTTATTTAGACATGAACTCTAGTCTGGTAGTTATTACTGTGGGAGGTAGGACCAAAAGAGGGAAACATATCCTGTCTCATTTTACCCTGAGCAACATTGGGCTCAGGGAATGCAAATTGTGACAATCTGCTCCTAGGGATGCTTAGCAGATCATGCAGTGACAGTAATAAATGGCAGGCACTCCCCAGCCAACCATCCCCCTATTGCAATCAAATCAAAATGGAATTATATGGCTGGACAGGGGATGTCAGATGTCAGCCAGCAGATGCAACCCAGGCAAAGCAGAGGTGACCAGTAGCACCCTGTCTGTACAACAACCCCAAAACCTTCTGGACAGAGAGTGTCACTAAACCCCACCTCTTCCCAGAGACCCAGGACAGAGCCCTCCCCACCTCCTCTCTATTCATTCCCAAGGGCAACTTAACAGGGAGCAGGGAAGAAGAAAGCTTTCTCTCACAAACATACAACTTGGACAATGGTAAATGTTGGGTCTTTCTACAAATACACAGAGGCTAAAGTTAATTAATTAAACTCAGAACATTTATCTGATTCATGCATGGCCCCACCTACCTACCAACCCCCAAATACCATCTTCCTTCTCTGAATCATAGCAGTTCAATTATAGCACCTAACAAAGATGGTAACCTCACATTACAGCTGTTTACCTAATCTCTCCTATCTGCTGAACAAAAACAGAACAGAGGGCAAAGGTCAGGCATCAATAAATAACTACTAATTGCCTCCTACATGCCAAGCACTGAATTGACAGACCAAACCCTACCCACATGGAGTGTTTTTTCTGACAGGTAGTATCATACTTGCCTGTGTCTCCCCTACACTGTCTTATTCA
Source organism: Chrysochloris asiatica (assembly GCF_000296735.1). Lineage (NCBI taxonomy): Eukaryota > Metazoa > Chordata > Mammalia > Afrosoricida > Chrysochloridae > Chrysochloris > Chrysochloris asiatica. The sequence goes on along the minus strand of NW_006408575.1, from coordinate 5,834,140 downwards.
GAGTGGATGTTTCATAAACCATAAGGATCATAGGATTTTAGACTTCTGACAAGATGTCTAACAAGGTAAACAGACTACTTGCACCGTTTACAACAAAGATACGAGAAACCAAATAAAACAGATATAAATGGAAATTCTGGAACCCAAAACTTCAGAGGAAAGGTTAGAGCTGTGGATTGAGTACTTGCTGGGAGAAGTTGGGCAGGGATAGTTAGAGAGGAAGAGTGACTTGTGAATGGCTGGCCAGACGGTGTGACTATCTTGTGAGCAGCTTTGGCAACAAAAAGGAGGTCTAGGAAAGCAGATTCACACATGGGACAGGAAAGGTGTAATTCCTTCCCCACACTTCCCAGGTGACCAGAGATGTGGCCAGCTCCCAACCTCATCCACCCCCAGCACAGAATCGCTTTCCAGAAGCTCTGAGCAACATGGTTGGGAGTCATGCCAGTATAAGGCAGAGGCCAACTGTGCCGCTTTGGTACAGCTGGTGCCTGGATTCAGGTGCAATTGGCTCTAGATCTACAGAACCCCAAGAGCCACCAGACCAGCATTTAATCAGTCACCCTGCCCCCTGTTGCCATGTAGTTCTAACAGACAATGAAACCAGCTCCATCAGGGTTTCTAAGAACTGCTTCTCAACTGAGTACCCTGAATATAGATAACAATGAGGCTGTCAGAAACTCCATCAGGAACCCCAGGAACTCTACTGTCACATCCCACCCAAACCCATTTCTGAGCTTCTTGGCTTCCAGAGGCCCCCAATGTTTTCTTCTCTCTGGGTCCAACAGTTGCACTATCTTTTGGGTTTTGGATTTGGTTTGGGTTTTGATTTTGACCTTTTGTTCCTTCATTGTCTTTGTTTATTCTTTCTCTTCCTTCTCTTTCCAATCACTTGAATTTTATCCTTTCTATCTCTGCTTTTGTTTTTCCTTCTTTTCTTCTGTTTCTCATTTCCCATCTTTTTTGTTCTCCCTTTTGATCTTTCCTTATTACTCTATAATCTCTCTTTTCATCTTTCCTTTCCCTGTTTTCACTAAGTGTTTTGTTTATTATTGTTGTTATTCTTCATTCCTTTTATTTTCTCTCTTATTTTTCTCTTCTACAACTCCATTTTCCTGTCCCTCTTTTCTCTTTTTATTTATTCTTAAGTGGTTTTAATTTTTTCCCCTTTTGTTTCCTTATTTTTCTCTTCTATTGCTCCATTTCCTTGTCCCTCTTTTGTCTTTGTAGTTGTTATATTCTTTCTTTCTAGTTGCTGCTTATTTTTTATTCCTTTATTTATTTATTCTCTTTATTATTTCTCTTTTTCATTGTTGATTGCCTGCTTCTTTCTTCTGTTTTGTTTATTTATCTGTGAAGAGGGAGAGGTTTTCTCTTTCCCACTCGACATGAGACAGCAACCATACCCATGCAGCCCAGCCACAATCAGAAGCTCCACCCACAGGGAAAGAGTTAATACCAGCTCCTATACCACCTGGGACACCTGGTGTGGTGCTGTAAGATAAGCAACTCAATCACAAGGTCGGTTTGAACTGCAAGTTTCATGGCTGAAACTCAAAAACTACTCCTCAGAAACCCTATGCAGGGTCGCTATAGGTCTGAACCAACTGTACAGCACTTAATAACATCAAAAACATACCACCTGATCAATAATAGACAGCAGCCAACACCAGCCAAATACAACATAAACTGAGGTGGACAGAGAACAGAAAGGGTATACATGCTTCTATTCTCTACCTACGTCCACAGGAGACTGTTGGTGAAAGCATAAGAACATATCAAAACAAAATCATCAATTAAATACAAATATTACATCCCCACAATGCCCTGAAAACAACAGACAATTTTATGATGAAAAATGAGAATAGCTCAAACAAATGATAAGATGCAGAGTCAGAAAATATTTCTGATGTAGAAAGGTAATAGAATTAACTAAAAAACAATTCAGAAGTCTGATAACTGGGTACCCTTAAGGGATCAACAGAAAGATCGAGGCAAGCAAGGAAAACACAATAAAAACTTTAGAAGAATTCAGGAAAAAAACACTACAAGAACAGACAAAATAAATGCAAATCGTGAAACAATACAAAACCTGCAATTAGAAATCCAGAAGACTAATACTGTTGTTGTTGTTAAGTACCATGCTGAGATCTCAAAATGGACAATATATTGAAAGAACAAAAAGTAGATGTGAAGCAATGGAACCCCAAATTAGTGAGCTTGAAGATAAACCTATCAATATTAGTATGCTAGAAGAACAATCAGAAAAAAGAATGAAAACATCCAAAGAAAGCCTAAGAGTTATGTGAGACACCATGAAGAAGAATTTACAGATAATAGGAATTCCAAAACAAACAGAGGCAAGCACAGAGAAAATTGTCAAAGAGTTGTTGGAAGATAACTTCCCTAACATCGTGAAAGATGAGAAGATACGCATACAGAAAGCTGGACAAGTCGCAAACAGGATAGAACCCAAAACAAAATCTCCAAGACATATCATAATCAAACTTTCCAAAATCAAAGACAAGGAAAGAATCCTGAGAGCAGCTTGGGAAAAATGAGAAGTTATCTACAAAGCTCTGATTTCACAGCAGAAACCATTCAGGCAAGGTGGCAATGGGATGACATATACAAAACTACAAAAGAAAAAATCGCCAATGAAGAATTATATATTCAGACAACCTGTCCCTCAAATACAACACCAAAATTAGGACATTTCCTGATAAACATAAGTCAAAGGATATTGGAATGACAAGAACAACTTAACAAAAAATACTAAGGGGTGTTTGTTCTTTGCAATCAGAACCACCAACAACAGCAGACAACATTCTGAGATTACTATACATGACACTATCCAAAACTCAATTCAGATATTTGTTGTTGTTAGGAGCCACTGAGTCAGGACCAACTCATAGTGACCCTATACACATCAGAATGAAACACTGCCCAATCCTGGGCCAACCTCACAATTGTTGCCACGCTTGAGCCCAGTGATGCTGCCACTTTGCCAGTCCATCTCGTTGGGGTCTTCCTCTTTTTCTCTGACCCACCACCTTACCAAACATGAGATTCTTCTCCAACAACTGGTCCCTCCTGACAATGTGTATGAAGTATGAGAGACGAAGTTTGGCCATCCTGGCCTCCAAGCAGCACTCTGCCTGCACTTCTTCCAACACAGATCTGTTGGTTCTTATGGCAGCCCATGGCACTTTCAATATTCTCCTTCAACACCATAACTCAAAAGCATCAATTCTTCTACGATCTTCCTTATTCACTGTCCAGTTTTTGTATGCATATGAGATTAATTAAAATACCATGGCTTGGGTCAGGCACACCTTAGTCCTCAAGTGGACATCTTTGCTCTTCAATACTTCAAAAAGGTCTTGTGCAGTAGATTTCCCTAATGCAATACATCATTTGATCTCTTGACTGCTGCTTCCATGAGTGTTGATAGCTGATCCAAGAAGAATGAAGTCCCTGACAACTTCAATCTTTTCTCCATTGATAAGAATGTTGTTTATTGTGAGGATTTTTGTTTTCTTTACATTGAGATGCAATCCATACCGAAGGCTGTGGTCTTTGATCTTCATCAGTAAATATTCTAAGTCGTCTTCACTTTCAGCAATCAAGGTTGTGTCATCTGCATATCGCAGGTTGTTAATGAGTCGTCCTTTAATCCTGATGCCACATTTTCTCTTCATATTACCCAGCTTCTCAGATTATTTGCTCAGCATACAAATTGAATAAGTATGGTGAAAGAATACAAACCCTGTTTCACACCTTTCTTAATTTTAAACCATGTTCCTATGTTCTGTTTGAACAACTGCGTCTTGGTCCAGGTACAGATTCCTCATGAACACAATTAAGTGTTCTGGAATACTCATACTTCACAATGTTGTCCATAGCTTGTCATGATCCACACAACTGAAAACCTTTCCATAGTCAATAAAGCACAGGTAAACATCTTTCTGATGGTCTCTGCTTTCAACCAAGATCCATCAGACCTCACTAATGATATCCCTTGTTCCATGGCCTCTTCTGAATCTGGCTTGAACCTCTGGAAGTTGTCTGTCAATGTATGCTTACAGCCGTTGCTGTATTTCCTTCTGTAAAACTTTACTGGCAAGGGATATCAAAGATATTGTCCGATGATTTCCACATTCCATTGGATCACCTCTCTTTGAAATGGGCACAAATACGGATCTCTTCCAATCAGTCAGCCAGATGTTGTTTTCCAAATTTCTTGGCAGAGATGATTGAGTGCCTCCTGTGCCACCTCACTTTCTTGAAAGATTTCAATTTCTATTCCATCAATTCCCAATGCCTTTTTCTTTGCCAATTCCTTCAATGTACCTTGGACACCTTCCTTCAGTATCATTGGCTCTTGATCATATGCTACCTCTTGAAACTGTTGAACATGAACCATTTCTTTTTGGTACAGTGATTCTGTGCAGTCCTTCCATCTTCTCTTGATGTTTTCTGCATCATTCAATAATTTCCCCAGAGAATCCTTCAATAACGAGAGTTGAGGCTTGAAATTTTTCTTCAGTTCACATTGAGAAATGCTGAGTGTGTTCTTCCTTTTTGGTTTTCTGACTCCAGATCTTTGCACATTTTCTTGTAATATTTGGCTTTATCTTCTCAAGGTGATCTTTGAAATTTTCTTTTCAACTCTTGTATCTCCTCATTTCTTCCATTTGCTTTAGCATCTCTATGCAAGAGAGCAAGTTTCAGTGTCTCTTTAGACCTTTTCCTTCTTTCTTGTCTTCTTAATGACTCTTTGATTTTATTTCTTCCTGTATAATGTTCTTGATGTCCTTAGTGTTTAATGTATCAAATCTGTTCTTCAGATGATGTCTACATTCAGGTGGGATATATTCAAGGTCATATTTTGGCTCTCGTGGACTTGTTTTCATTTTCTTCAGTTTGAATTTGCATATGAGCAATTGAATCTGCCCCTGTCCCAGTTTTGACTGATGATATGGAGCTTTTCCATTGTCTCTTTCCACAGATGATTTCTATGCGTTCCATCTGGTGAGATCCATGTGTATAATCGTCTCTTATGCTGTGTAAAGAAGGTATTTGAAATGAACAAATAAATCATTGATTTTGCAGAATTCTATCATGTGTTCTCCAGCATCATTTCTATCACCAAGGCCATATTTTCTAACAACTGATTCTTCCTCTTTGTTTCCAACCTTTGCATTCCAATCACCAGTAATGATCAATACATCTTGATTGCATGTTTGGTCAATTATAGATTGTAGAAGTTGGCAGAATTCTTCTATTTCATCCTCACTGGCTTTAGTGGTAAACAATTCAGATATAGAAGTATATAAAGAAAAACAAACCTACAAGACTAAAAATAGGGACCAGAGATATCAATTTATAATGAAGTCAACTACAGAGCAAAAGAAATAACAGGTTTAGATACAGAACTGTCAAAAGGCAAGGAAGTTAAATAGATTTCAAGATAAAATAGACTGTTTTAGATAGGAAAAAAAAAACTATCCATTACAGGGTAACCTCAAAGAAAATTAATACACCTGTGCATCAAATTTTTTTTAAAAAGAGGAAAGCCAGAAAGATTTAGTAAATGTTAGCACAAAAGAAATGAAGAAACTGAAAATTCCCATCAACAGAAGAATGGTTAAACAAACTCTGATGCATACACACAATGGAATACAATGCAATGTAGAAGAATAAAGACGAATCTGCAAAACACCCAACAATATAGATGATCCTGGAGGACAGTACACTGAGTGAAATTAGTCAATCATGAAAGGACAAATATTGTATGAGATCAATATCATAAAAAGTTAAAAGGTTTTCTTAATAAAAAGAAGCAACTATGGTACTGGGGTAATGAGGGAGAGAAAATTACTCATGGGCTAAAGGGTTGTTGTTGTTAAGTGCCATTTAGTTGGTTCAGACCCACAGCGACCCTGTATAGGGTTTCCAAAGAGTAGCCGGTGAGCTTGAACCGGCAACCTTGCAATTCAAACAGCTTTGCAGTCTGGCGCATTAACCCACAGCGCCACACCAGAGCTAAAGGGTAGACGCCTGTTTGCATGGATGAGAAGGCAGGCAATATACAAGAGGGAGGTTAGCAGAGGAAAAAATGAAGGCAGTGGGAGACACAGGGAGGAGTACAATAGTTAAAGTGAATAGAGTTAAATGCTGTTAACTGTTGGTACAACGAGGGGATTGCAGCCATTGTCATATATATGATATGCTGAATGTAAAACTGATGCTCTACTCTGTAAACCTTCACTCAATTCACAATAAAACTTTTTTGAAAAAAAGGATCTTAAGAGCTTACAGACTACTTCTCCATGGTCTGGTACGTTACACAAAACCCAAAACAGAACCATTGCCATAAAATTGATTCTGACTCATAGCAATCCTATATAGGGTTTCTAAGACTTCAAACCTTTATGGGAATGAACAGCCTCATCTTTTTCCCCAGTAGCAGCTGGTTAGTTTGAACTTCCGACTTTGTGGTTAGCAGCTCAATGCCTAACCCACAGTGCCACCATAAACTGACAATCCATCCTGTATACTCTTCCCTGCTGGCTCAGACAAAGCCTTGGAACCCTTTTCTGGGCAACCATCATCAATTGAATGGAGTTATCACTCTAGATAAAATTATTGGCTGAGACTGATCTAATCCCAAACGGCCATTTCAAAAAAGCAGAAACTGAGGACTGTTCTAGGGAAAAGAATTAGCCCATGATCACATAGAAAGTTAAAGACTGAGGAGTCAAGACTAGCACCTAGGTTTCCCAGTTCTCATCATAATGTTCCTTCCCTCTGTTTCACAGTAACCTTCATAACAGTGTATTAAGTAATGTCCATGGGAATCCAGGAAAGACCTTCAAACTAATCAGTCAGGTACTTTCTGTACAAAATAAATGTTAGCTCTTGGAGATTAGGAACCCTGGCATTAGGCTGCTAACAACAAAGTTGGTGGTTCAAATCCACCAGTGCTCCATAGGAAAAAGATGAAGCTATCTGCTCCCATAAAGATTTACCAGCATTGGAAACCCTAAGGCATTGTTCTACTCTGTCCTATAGAGTCTGTATGAGTGATTAACAATTCAATGGCACTGTTTTTTGGGACTCTTAGTCAGCAATAAAGGAGCTCTGGTAGCATAGTGGTTATGAATCAGGCTGTGAGCCGCAAGGCCAGTAGTTCGAAACTATCAGCTGTTCCGCGGGAAAAAGATGAGGCTTTCTGCTCCCATAGAGATTTACAGCCTTGGAAACCCTGTACAGGGTCGCTATGGGTCGGAATGGACTCCGCAGCACATAACCACCACCAGTCAGCACTGGACTTTGAACCATAAGGTCGGCAGTTCAAACCCATCAACTGCTCCTCTGCAACCCTACACAGGATCACTATGTGTTGGAACCAACTCAACAGCACTTAACAACAACAGCTGTTACACGAGTTCACTGGGCTCCCTCTCCGACAAGGCAAAGGGGATAATGCTGACCCAAATCAGAAGACAAGTTGGACAAGTTGCCTAGAAACCAGATCCTGACATTTGGAGGGTCACTTTCCCAAGCTTAACCAGGCAACAATTCAATTTACTCCACAGCACATAAACACCACCAAATTCGAAAGTAAATCTTCCTTGACTATCAGACCCATTGCAAGTACACAGACAAGGAAGTCTAATCCTTGCTATTCGTTCCCCCATAGGCCCAGTGCCCCTCCTCAACCCTCATAAGTGCCCATTCTCATGGTTCTCTCTCACTGTCCTGTCCTAATTTTCTTCTTCTCTTCCTCCTTCCCTCAGTCATGCACAAACTACACTTCTTTCAGTTCTCAGAGTTCTCTTGTACTTTGAGGTCTTTACGCATGCTGTTCATTCTACCTAAAACACTCTTCCACCACCGTTTCTCCAAGCCAACTCCACACCCAACCTTCCATCTTCAAATGTTACTGGTAAAAGCCATTTTCTCCACAAAGCCTCTTGGGAACCTTCAGGTCCTCCCCCAAGTGCATTTTGGCATCTATCCTCCTCTGTGCTCAGTGAATTCCCCAATTTTACTGTTACCACACTTCAAACTGTATCTGTTTTACATAGGGCCACTCTGAATTGGAAGTGACTTGAATGTACCTAACAATAAATAATACCTCAAACACCTCCACTTTCACACTTTCCTCCTCCTACCCCACCACCACCACACACAACACACACACATACCTCTGACCTTTTTAATCAGTATCTCCAACCTCCTCCTCTAGCCTATGGATCCCATCCTGCTGTTCTCAGCATCCTATTCCTCATGTCCTCTCCTGCCCTTTCCTTTAGCTTCTCCCCCTCCCATCTGTGACTTCCTTGATTTCTGTGCCCATGGTGAACTGGGCAGATAGACTCTTTTGGGGGGACCTCCTGTTCTAGCCCTGAATAACTCAGACTGTGTTGGTGTTCAGGGTGCAAATGAAATTGTTTCTAACCAGTCTCATTGCCAATCTCAGCTGATTTGAAATTCAGATTGACAGTTCCCTATCGATTCCCTATTTTCAATTGACGCTGCAACTGGAGAATGAGAATCTAAGCATCGATCTGGTTTTTTCTCTAAAAAATCTATACACAGCAGATTGGCTTATTGGAGAAAAATCTTCAGAATGTAGAGGGGAGAATCATGGCACAAATAACACCTAGCACCCCAAAGGAGTTGAAACAAATTCAGATCCCCAGGAATAAGAAAGAAAAACAGAGTAGATATGATAGACATAGCTTAAAATGACGTCTAAGGTCTGGAAGGATACTTAGAGATTATTTGGATCCTACCATTTTATAGCTTAGAGAACTTGAAGTCAAAAAAATTGACAATGACTCACCAGAGGTCACACAGTCTTCACTTAACTATGTCATCTAGATTCCAAATTCCATGCTGAGCTGTTTACTCCTGGGCTTTTTCATCAACTCTGTCATTTGACGTCACAACAGAGGTAATTTCTACTTTTAATTAATTAAATCTTGGCACAAAAGTACACAACAAAACACACACTACTTCAACAATTTCTACACGTACAGTGACATGGGTTACATTCTTCAAGCTGTACCACCTTTGTTGACAATCTTTTCCAAAATATTTCACCATCATTAACACCTGCCAAAACTTCTCATTTATTCTTTCCAGCTGCTGTCGTTGCTTTGATCACATATAGATACTTCTTTAAGAGTATACAAGGGGACTTCAAAAAGTTCATGGAAAAATGCAATGAGAAGATAATGGAATTGTTCCATGAACTTTTTGAAGTCTCCTTGTATAGGCAGTCTATGACTTACGATGGCTTCCATGGTTCCATTCCAATTGATGCTATAGTAACATGGTTCTGAAGCAAGTTGAATACTTCTTTTTCTTTTTTAGCTTTCATTATTATGCCTTTTATTAATAGTATCTGTATAGTCTTTATTTGTTTTTGTGACTGGAAACATTACATATAAATATTTGCAAGTGAATTCTGAGAATGGTAACATCAGAAAATTACTTGCTGTGACATTGCATATAGCGTATATTACTAATCATAAAATGACATTCCCCCCCCCCAAAAAAA
>NW_006408575.1:5822588-5824463 GCF_000296735.1 Chrysochloris asiatica | reverse complement strand
AAAAAAAGAGAGAGAGAGATAAGGACCTTCCTCCAGAATCAACAAAAAGAAAAAGACTTCCCCTAGAGCCAGCACCATAACTTTGTACTTCTCACAACTGACCTAATAAGCAATATCATGATAAATGGCGCAAAAAAAAAAAAAATTGAAGTAGTCAAAGATTTAATTTTACTTGGATCCACATTGTACACCCATAGCAAGAGCAGTTAAGAAAATAAATGACATATTGCACTAGGCCAATCAACCTTTCTTGAAGGGTGGGAGGGAGAGGACAGTAGAGCACAGAGTAGGGGATAGAAACATCATAGTTTGGGTATTGAGAAGGGCAATACACAAGAAGGGAGAGGAGGATGGAAGAACAAGGTAAATAGGGGAACACTTAGGTAGGTTTGCATGGGCTAAATGGGACAGAGGTAAATAGTGATGTATGCTCAACCTTGAAACAGCAGGGCTCTGCAATACAGGGATCAAGGCATACATAGTATGAAAGAGTAAAAGAGGGGAAATAATGTTAAGATGCTTGACTGTCTTATAAATATTGTTTTACCTTGCATACTATTGTAAAATAGATAGATACTGGAGTGGGATAGAAAGGAATATCGGGAAACATGATTACAGAAAGCTTGTAAATCCGTCTTCAGCCTATAACTCATTGGAATACCTAAAAGGGGTTCTAGAACTTGCCCAAAGAAATAGGCTTCTTGTGAAGCCTTTGTGGTATATAGGACTTTAGGTGGTATCCTGATCCTTCTGAGGTAGGACATTTCCACTTGAAAGGACAAGCAGAGCATCCTGGAACAGCTAGAGGAACAGAAGATACTTCTTGAAAGAAAGACCAGAAGGAAAAATTAAAAACAAAAATGGCAGTGTGATTGGCTACTACAAGAACAAGCCAGTTATTTGCAGGAGGGCCATCAGGACAAACACCCTCCAAGACTGAGACTCAAAGGGATCACACAAACAGGCATGTTGACCACGCTGGTCTACTGGTGAGTGGAAGAGAGGGAAAGGCAGCAATGAAGATATGGACTGAATTTGACCACGTTCCATAGACCTGTGTTGACCTGAAGATAAGAGAAAGAAAAGGAAGGGCTGGCTGGTCCCTGGTGGTGAGACCTAGGGACTCCTGAGCTCATGGACAAGGACATAGCCTCAGCGGGCTAGAGTTGAGAGTGAAGCATCCAGCTGATAGGAAGTGAAGGGAGCCGCACAAGAATGCCCAAACTTGGAAATGTAAAGGTAGACATTTTGTAGCAAAGAAGGGAGTGATTAACTTTTCAGTCTAGGAGTAGAGGTCCCTGGGACCATCAAGGGAGAAGAGTGGAGAGCTGGACCCTACCCAGATAAGCAGTGATGCCTGAGATGGAGGCAGAGACAATGATGTGGAGAGATAGAGCAGCTGGGGACTTTAGACACAGAGAGGAAGAGGGGCTGTGTGCTGATGACTGGGGGGCAGGCTTGTAGTGCATACCCTTTGGTTGGCTGATGATGCATGGAGGGGATTGTAACCATGGCAAAGAAATGATATATGATAGGATGAATGTAAAACTAATGTTCTCCCATGTAAACTATGACATAATTCACAATAAAAAAATTTTTTTTTAATTTTTTTAATGCCCAAACTTGCAGATAGTACCCGTTTGGCCTAGCCTCAATGGCTTGATGATCAAAACTCTACTAGAAGATATAAAAAATTAATAAAAGAAACAGATGCAAATTGTTACAATTTGATGAACTTGACCTAGCTCAAAATACCAACTGAGAGGGAAGGAGTCTTCATATCATGGATCAAACCTACCTACTCTGTACATAGGGCTCATAGGGACAGGAAACTTAGACACTGGTAGCGTAGTGGTTACGAATCGGGCTGCAAAG
>NW_006408575.1:5800568-5816321 GCF_000296735.1 Chrysochloris asiatica | reverse complement strand
AAGGAACTCTGGTAGCATAGTGGTTACTAATGGAATCGGCTGCTAATCTGAAGGCATTATTTTCTAATTAGGCTGAACAATTATTGGTTCAAAGATAACTTCAGAGGACATTTTCTGTTAAAGGTTTAAATATTTCCTCAGGGCAATAATTTGGGGACAAGGGTTATCATCCAGCCTCAATAGCTCTAGGAAGTCTGGATCCCAAATAAGAATACGAAATTCCACAACATGTGCTAGGTTGTTAAGTGCAGTTGAGTTAGTTGTGACTCATAGTGACCATAATTAAAATAGAACAAAACATTGCCCCATCCCACACTCTTTCCTATGTTTGAGCCCATTGTTGTAGCCACTGTGTCAACCATCTTAAGCTGTCTACAATTGTTGCTGTTGTTAAGTGCCATCGAGTGGATTCCAACTCATGGAGACCCTGTAGAGGGTTTCCGAAGAGCAGCTGGTGGGTTTTAACTGTCAACCTTGTGGTTCGCTGGGCAGTGCTTATCCTAAAGCGCCACACCAGAAGTTCAAGGTGTCTACAATAGAGGTCTTTTAAATACCAAAGTTTCCTAGTGTGACCAAGAATCCCCAGACTGGAAGGTGACAGTTTAAAGTTCTGTCCAGTCAACACATCTATTGTCGAAGCCTTCTCCATGAGGGACAGAAAACTTGGTCCCAGAAGAGCACACTGTCTTTTTGAAATTTTCTATTAATTAAATCTTTCTAAACTGAGTTCGATTCACTGATGGCATGTCAGTGATCCCTAAGACAATTTGTTTCATTTCCAAATACTCTTCTAGGGTCAGCAACTTTTTAATTATAAGAGTATTCCGTTCTCAGATTTCTTCTCAGCTTCTCTACCTAGCAGCTCACAAATGCTTCCTTTTACAGAGGAAGTCCGGACCCCTTCATGCATATTTACTCTACACAGATGTACAAAAGCCCAGATTTACCAAAAAGGACCCTCAAAGTAACTGAACAAAATGTACTGTCTAAATATAGACAGAGCTGAATAATTATTATAATGAGGGGAGGGGAAGCTGTGGCTATTTTACCATTAAAATGAAGCTTTTGTATTTAGCAAAAACTTTGGAACTACTGAACTAGGGCAGTGAGGGAGTGAGATATTTGTAGGTGGTTAGCATACAAAAACTTGGAGAAAGGGTAAATTAAGCTCTTTTCAAATCTCTTTGCAATCTTTCTATTTACATCAGGAAGAAATTCTCAGTCAGGTGTTAGTATGCCACTAACGGTTAAAGGAACTTAACACTGTGGGTTAATTGCACTGGACTGCAAAATCAATTTGAACTACACGTTTGGTGGTTCAAGCTCACCAGCTGCTCTTTGGAAACCCTATACAGGGTAGCTATGGGTCGGAATCAACTCGATGGCACTTAACAACCACAACAAAGGTGAATTCATTTGGCTGATAACTGAAAGGTTGGAGTTCCAGTCTACTAAGCAGTGCCTCTTAAAAAAGGCCCAGCAATCTACTTCCAAAACATCAGGCATTGAGAACTCCAGGGAGCATAGTTCTACTCTGGCACACAACCACAAGGGGTCACCTCGAGTCAGGTGGAAGACAATTGGTGGAAACCCTTGCAGATCTTCCTTTGTTACTTAGAGTGAGCCTCAGGCTCAGAGTATGGGCAAGCAGCAGCATATAATTAGAATTCTAAACTCTTCACTTTGGGGGTTATCGTCATTGTATTCAGCATTGTGGTTACCTTCTCTAAAGGCAAGTAATACTTGTTTTCCATTAGTGAGTAGTGATATAAAGTTTTCTGCCAAAAAAAAGTTTAAAAGAAATGAGGCAATATGAGGAAAACTATCAAGTGACTAATAGAAGGGATAGGTGAAAGTAGAGCAAAAACTAAAAGTGAAAGCCAGGAAATCATTCATATATGGTCCGTGGAAGAGGCTAGACAAGAGAATTCCAAAAATTTCAAAGAATTCTGCTGGGAATCACTTGAAAAAACAGAGACTCATTTGGCGACTCACAATGATTCTCCATTTCTTAGTGTAGATGCTGTCCTGGTAGTGCTACCCAAATGGTTGGTGGTTCGTACCCATCAGCTGCTCTCTGGCAGTCTGCTTCCATGTAAAGGTTTACAGCCTGGGAAACCCTATAGGGCCAGTTCTACTCTGTCCTATAGCATTGCTATGAGTCAAAAATGACTCAGTGGCCATGAGGTTGGGACTGGTTTTAGTGTAGCAAATTCAAAGGCATATATATCAAGGTTTCTGGAAGTTAGATAAATGTTATTTTCTTGAATGTAACATAATATAACAAGATTAAAAAACAAACAGTAATAATAGCAATCATCATGATTTATACACTTCACAATTTACAAAAGATTTCCCATACATCTTTGCATTGAGATGAGACTACTCTTGAAACTTTGAGTTCTAGGCGCTCTCTCATTAAAGCGCTGTGTGGCCTGAGGCCAGTCACTTAACGCCTCAATGTCTTCCTTTCCTCAAGTCCATTTCACCTTGCCAGGGTTTTAGTGAGCCACGGGTCAGATGACCAGACTGCAAATTCCTTGCTGCAGACAAGCAAACTAGAATAACCAGAGGACTCTCCCCTTAGGGAGAGTTCAGGTATTAAATGGCACGTTATGCTAATAGCAAATGGTATGGGATAATTTGGGGCGAATTCATTCTCCCACTGTATGCTTTAATAAGATTCAGGCTTATGAAATAGGCCTAAGGGCCAAGAGATAGCTTGTGCTCTGGTAACTGCTGGGAGGGAGTACTATGTTCCCAAATCTTATTATCTGAGAGGAGGGGCCAGAGGGAGAGCAGGAGCTTATGAAAGCTTCATAACTGACACTCCTAGATAGGTTCTAGAAGTGAATTATAGTAGCAGGAAACTCATAAATCACCAGTGGGTGCCTGTGGTTCCCTTTACTCACACCAGAGCTGCACAGTGGTCAGGAGCCTTGTGCTGAATGAGGAAAAGGCTGGAACTATGGTGTTACCAGTGGACATGGCTGTATCTAGCAGAACTTCCCAGACATGTGGGACCCATGACCCAGTTGGAAGCAGCAACAAGATCAGAGCAGCCATCAGACTGACTCTGAATATCTGAAACACATGTACACATATGCATGCATGCATGCATACACACCCAGCAAGAGGCAATGTACTAAATGCCTATTATGTTCCAAGAGCCACCCTATGTATTTTTTACATACGCTATCTTAGTTACTGGAGTCCTGGTGTGGTGCAGCGGGTTAATGCACCAGTCTGCAAAGCCATTTGAACTGCAAGGTTGGAGGTTCAAGCTAACCAGCTGCTCCTCTGAAACCCTATACTGGGTCGCTATGGGTCAGAACTGACTCTATGACACTTAACAATAACAACATCTTAGTTATTCCTGGTGAAAACTCAATTGACAGATGAGAAAACTAAAGCTAAGATAGATTAAGGGCACATAACCAGAGAATGACTTAAGACAGAACTGATTCCTAATCATCTGCTCTTTTTATTCCTCTGTACTAGTCTAGATTATATCCCACAGTAGCTTTCAGAAACACATGCATGCAATATATGCACACACATCACATACATACATCCACAGAGATATTTTCACGAATTCATGTCCCATATACTATATACGGGAGTCTTGGTGTGGTGCTGTGGGTTAATGCGCCAAACTGCAAAGCCATTTGAACTGCAAGGTCAGTGGTTCAAGCTCACCAGCTGCTTCTCAGAAACCCTATACAGAGTCACTATGGGTTAGAATCGACTCAATGACACTTAGCAACAACAACCCCATATACAGAATCCTGGTGTGGTGATGTAGGTTAAATGCACTGGATCACTGCAAGGTTGGTGGCTTAAGTTCACCAGCAGTTCCTCAGAAACCCTATATAGGGTCACTATGAGTCAGAACCAGATTGATGGTACTTAACCTCATATACACATATATCCTACATATACATACAAAAATGTCCATCCGTAAATACCATGCATACTTTTACATGAGCACATGCATTCACATTTCTACACATGCAGTTCAGTCTACATACAAACATTCTGTGCACACCCTAATTCCAGCACACATCCATATACATCCATGCATCCTGCATATAATACATGCATACACATAACACCTAAGAACTAACCCACCTCATACAAACTCACAAACTTCCATAGTGACAGACATAAAAACAACAAAATGCATTTGTCCCTCATCCAGTCTATCAAAAGTAGTTCTTTAGGGTAGGAAGAACAAAAGCTCTTTAGATCACAGAGTAAAAGTGTCTAAACAATCTTAAAAAAAAAAAACCTTCTGAATTTTCAAAAGAACACCAAATTAAATCCAGTATTTTTTTTCACTACTGAGTATTTTATAAGACTAATTATTTTTTAAGTGTTGATCAATATATAAAATATGCATGAACGCTTCTAGTAACAAGAATATTTGCTCACTTAAAGTTGCATATTATTCACTCATTCATTCTCTGAATAATTGAGCACCAATGATGTTTGAGATATGGTAAACACTGGAGATTTAAAAAATAACAACAACCACAAATAAATAAAACCATGATTTCCATTGATAAAAAACAAGGAACTCTATTTCAAGGTAGCATGAGCCATGACTTGAGGTGGCAGGACCTGCTGAGCAAGGGGCTTCCAGAGGAAAGCCGAACAACAGACAAGGCTTGCAGTCCTAAGAAATAGAGACGTATCAGAGCTGTATGTGCGTGGAGTGAGTCTGAGACCAAAGCTGTTGCATTCAGTTTGAGAGTTGAATTTCAGGCACACACAAGACCACTATAGGAGCACATCCTGCCCCTAAATGAGAAAAGTCGTTTAAATGACGAGGCCAGAGTGGAGATAGAGATTTGAGAGTCATCCACTTTACAAATTACAGTCGAGGATAAACAAAATTTGGTGCATCTTTGCTGTTGGGTGCAGGTGGTATCCAACTCATAATGGCCCCATGTGACAGAGTAGAACTCCCCCACAGGGTTTTCTAGACTGTGATCTTTGCGGGAGCAAATCATTAATTAGGTATTTCTCCCACTGAGTCAAACCATCAAACTTTTTTGCTAGCAGCGGAGTGCTTAACCTTGGAACCACAGGGTTCCTAGGTATGGGTATACAATGGATTGTTATTCAGCCAAAAAAAAGAAATGAAAAACCAACGTGGACGTTACTCTCCGTCAACACAACATGGCAGAAGTAGAAGAGAAGAAGAAACCGACCTTGAAAAGTTCACCTACCCGTGCTAGACTTGTCCTAGGAGCGGCTGGGGCAGCAGAAGAGGCAGCTGTGTGAGGAAAGCAGCACTTTCAGAGGGAGGGGCTACGCAAGGCCAAAAAAAAAAAAAAAAAGGAGGCACCGCCCTCAAAGAGTCCAAGGAAATCTTCGGATCAAAGATCAGGGGCAACAACGTGGGAGAGCCTACACTGGCAAGGCCATCAGTGGCGATTAAGTACTCATAAGTAGCTACTACCGACTGAGTTTTCCACAACCAACATGGCATCCGGGCCACCCTCTCTCACACACACACTTCATCCTTCTCAAGTAGATTTGCTAGCCAAAGCAAAAGAGAAAGAAAAATAATAATTATATTGATACATATAGAGAGAGGGAGAGTCTGTGGGTTAATGCACTGGACCGCAAGGTCGGTTTGAACAGCAAGTCGGCAACTCAAGCTAACCAGCTGCTCCTCAGAAACCCTATAAATGGGTAGGAACCGACTCCACGCACTTAACAACAACAAACATACAAAATTACTCTGTACAAGGTTTCCAAGGAGCAGCATGCTACAACATGGATGGGCCTTGATAACATCGTTCTGAGTGTGGAATCAGACTCACAAAGACAAATATTGTATGCTCTCACTTATCTGAAATATCTAGAAAAGGCAAGTGAATATAAACCTAAGTTTTTATTAGTGGTTGCCAGGAGTCCTAGTGTAGCGCTGTGGGTTAATGGGCTAGACTGCAAAGTTGGTTTGAACAGCAAGGTAGGCAGTTCAAGCTCACCAGCTGCTCCTTGGAAACCCTAAACAGGGTCGCTATAGAGCAGAACCGACTCGACGGCACTTAACAACAGAAGTGAGTAGGAGGGAAGGGAAAGAGGGGAACCACTAATCTTCTGATAGAAAATAATTGAAAATACATAACAGTGATGATTGTATAGCATGATGAACACAATAGTGTCATTGAATTATACATGTGATAAATATCGAATGACAACTTTTGTCACAATTTTTAAAAAAAAGTTACAGGCATTTTTGGGTGATGCAAATGGTTTTGATTTGAACCTTCCCAGAAGCACCTCAGAAGAAAGGCCTGGCAATCTGCTTCTAAAAGGTCCTAACCATGAAGACCCTATGGAGCACAGTTTAGTTCTATAATGCAATGTATGAAGTCATCAAGAGTCTGAACTGACTCTACAGCAGCTGGTGTAAGTATTAACCAGTTTTAAAAAAAATAAATTTTTTTAAGACAATTCGTCACCTTGGAAAAAAATTTAACGGTAATCACAGCATGAAATCAATCCATCAGGAAGAAAAGTTTAAAGAAAAAAGTTACAAGTGATGAGATCAAAGAAGGAAAAGGAGGCAAAGAACAAAAGAGGTTAAGTACAAATCCTTGGAGAACACTATGTCCTATTGGAATAGGTAACGGAAGATTCCATTGTCCACAAACATACTCATATCTTTCATACACGCACAGCCTCCAACATGCCAAAGCAAAGCACACCAAATGATTGACTCCTCTAAGTGTTTGATCCTTGAGCTTCCAATATGAGCTCTTACTGATTCTGTATACTTTTAAGAATTTGGGGCACAGGGAGCAGATGTCCCACTATCACTGTTCTTAACATTAGCAATTCATACCATGGTATGAATGAGGACCTGAAACCCCTTTGGTTGGTGATGGAGAGTGACAGAAACAATGTGAAGCATCCCCAGCAATATGATTTCAAATCACCCAACTCTTGAAACGTTCAGACAGGTACCACTCTGAGATTTACTCTAGGACCTAGGTCTGTCCCTTCAAATGGGTGAGCCTCTATTTCCCCAACTGAGCATCTTCTGAAGTATGTGTTTCATGGCACAGTCATCCCAGGGTTTCATAGGCATACATTGTTGTTAGGTGCCATGGAGTCGGTTCCAACTCATAGAGACCCTGTATAGGGTTTCCGAGGGGCACCAACCTTGTGGTTCAACCTGACCTTGCGGTCCAGAGCATTATCCCACAGCATCACACTTCTTTGGCATATATACACTTGTTAAAGGCTAAGAAATTCCTGCCTATGAAGATGCCTGATTAAATCTGTGTTCCCACACTAAATGGACTTTGGAGACTTTTTCTTTAATTAATTGACTTCTATGGTGCTGCAGAGTTATGCACTGGACTGCAAGGTCAGTTTGAACCACAATGTAG
This sequence comes from Chrysochloris asiatica, assembly GCF_000296735.1. NCBI lineage: Eukaryota > Metazoa > Chordata > Mammalia > Afrosoricida > Chrysochloridae > Chrysochloris > Chrysochloris asiatica. The sequence continues at coordinate 5,808,909 of NW_006408575.1, read as the reverse complement.
GCTGTTCAAGCTCACCAGCCATTGCTCAGAAACCCTATCGGGGTCACTATGAGTAAAACTGACTCGACGGCACTTAATAACAACAACAACAATTCTGCAAAAAATCTTAGGGGAAAGGCTGGACCATTTGGTTTCTAAGGTCTTTACTGGCTATATGGACATATGAAAGTGTAAGCATCCAAAGAAGAAAATTAACCCTTCCATTCCTCTTCCAAGGAAACCCAAGAACTGCATGTGATTGCTCAAAGCCCCAGAGAAGCAACCTTAAAATAGTCAGAAGCTTCTCATCATCAATCAGACACACTTGGTTCTCTGCCAGGATCCCACATTGGCTAATGTTTGTGCTAGGTAAAAAGTTTAGTCTGGACCTTGCCTCATAAAGGACCCATATTCTTTGTTTCTCAGATTAAGAACACTCTGGTGGTTCTACAGGGTCTGGACAAGGCTGACTCTGGTCACAGTGGGAAAGGGCCATGGTTAACTCTTTGCTTTCCTTTCTCCTTTCTAGCCTTGCTGCTTCTAAGGAGGCTGACGCTGCCCGCTCCGCAACCAAGCCTATGTCACCCTCGGATTTCCTGGATAAGCTAATGGGGAGAACCTCTGGATATGATGCCAGGATCAGACCCAATTTTAAAGGTAGAGAAAACTTTCTATCCAGACCCTCAGGGATATGTGTTCCTAGATTATAGAAGCAAGCATAAACAGTATTGTCTTTAATAGTGAATACATGGTATGAATCCCATGACTCATTTCCTCTACCCAAGGCAGACAGCACTAATTCTCTCCCACTGAGCCCAAACAAAGCCTCAGAGAATCCAATGCAATAGGACCCTGGTTGCTAGGAGTCAGTATGTGAATTAAGACTGATTTTTTTTTTTTTTTTAATACCTGAGGAGCCCAGGTAGCACAGCGATTAAAGCAGACAGCTTCTAACCAGAAAGTCAGATGTTCAGGATGTACCAGTCTGCTTCCGTAAAGATTTGCAGCCTTGGATACCATATGGGCAGTTCTATTCTATCCTATAGGGTCCTATGAGTTGGAATAACCTTGAGGGCAGAGGGTTTGGATTGCTATCCTTGAACAGAAACACTGATGATTCTGTAGAAGTCTACATGTAAGAGACCTGAGCTCCATTTCCAGCCAGTGCATCCTTGTAACCACCATCCGTTTATCAGTGGAAGCTTGCCATTGCTATGCTGCTATGATGCTGAACAAGTTTCAGTGAAGCTTCCAGACTAAATGAGCCAGGAAGAAAGACCTGGAAATCTACTTTTTAAAAATCAGCCAAATAAAACCTAATAATCACAACTGTCTGATTCCCCAACCAATCATGTTGGCACAGGACCAGAAGTCTTTGGTTCTGTTGTTCCCGGGGTTGCTGACTTAACAGCAAATTATAGCAGCTATGGATTAACATGGACTATGAAGAAATAAATCCAACTTCTGACTTGAGCATAAACTTACTCTCTGACCTTGGATAAGCATCTTTCTTTCTCTGGACCTATGTTTCCTCATCTCAGTAGTGATGGGTTAGCTATATTTGTGGGGTTTAGACTATGTTTCCTGGAGTTCTAGGGCATAGTGAGCAAGTCCACACTTGCATCTCCCCAAGTAGCTTCACTTTTATTGGTTTTAGATAAGGCGCTTCCAAATAAACCTCATCTGCTGAAAGGTCCCCATGGATCAACAAACAGAATTGTAGGCAGGATGTTCCCATACCAGCCAATATTCTAAAAGGAACCATATGACAAGGCATATCTGGCTCACCAATACCAGGAAGTACATGAAACTTCTTGATTCTGGTGAACCAGATATGCTCTGTCGGTAAACAATTTATAATCTCTGAGTCCTAGTGTGGCACTGTGGGTTAATGCACCAGACTGCAAAGCCATTTGAACTACAAGGATGGTGATTCAAGCTCACCAGCTGCTCCTCAGAAACCCTATACAGGGTCACTATGGGTCAGCATTGACTCAATGGTACTTAACAACAACAGTCTCGGTGTCCCAAGAATTTTCTCTTAGTTCTCACAATCTTGTGGGGACTTCATCTGTATGACAATAAGGGAACCCAAAACCTGCTGCTGTAGAACAGATTCTAACCCAGGGCGACTGCATGTGTTACAGAACAGAACCTGGCTGGAATCTTTATGGAAGCAGCTTGTCAGGCTCTCTTCCATGGTGCCACTGGGTACGTTCCAACCACCAATTTATTGATAAGCAGCTGAGTGTAAACCGTTTGTGTCATCTAGACCCCTTTAACAATGTTTTAGGATGTCATGAGTACCTCAGACTTGAATTCTGAAGCTGCTTCTTAAGGATTCTCTTGGGAGCCTGTAAGCGCTGATCTCCCTTCTAGTTGTTATTATTAGGTGCCATCGAGTCAGTACCGACTCATAGCGACTCTATGAACAACAGAACGAAACACTGCCCAGTCCTGAGTCAACCTCACAATTGTTACCATGCTTGAGCTCATTGATGCAGCCTTTTGCCAATCCTCCTAGAACTTCTGCAAAAATCTTACTCCGAGGACCCCCCAGGCAGCCTCTTAATCAATTCTTGATTCCAGATCTCCGTCTTCACTGTTCCTTTGGCTCAAGTCCAAGAATAAATAAGCTGGTAACAGCTTTCTACTATTTGCTCACTTTGTCCCCCATTCTCCAAGTCTCCTCCTCAGAGTGTTTTGTCTACACACAGCTCTTCAAATAGAAAAGAATCTGAGAAGTGAGCGGAGGCCTTTTGGGCTCACCTCTAACCCCTGTTTGCTTTGGGGCTCCTCCACTCCCCCAGCACTTGGCTCCTGAGCCCACACCTCCCAACATTGTTAGCATAACCCGGGTTCCTCCCAGGACCAGCAAGTCAGAACCAAGGTTGTTGTCACAGTACATTCAGCCCAATCTTTTCACCAGGCTCACAATCTCAAATACCCAGAGAAGCCAGGCAGGTACTGTACATGAACAAAGCTGAATAAGAAAAACAGTGAGAAAGCACAAGGCCCCTTATTTTAGAACACCCATTTCTCAGTTCCTGTGGATGGCAGTAAAGTAGGAAGGCAAACCCTGGGTTGCCAGGCCTTCTAAGAAAAGACTTAAACATGGGGTTTTAGGTAAAATCTTTCAAAGTAACAACTAAATCACATCTTTTTGTTTTTGTTTGTTTAAATCCCGTGTTTTTAAAAGCACTGTGGACTATATCAAACAGGTCCAACAACAGGTTAAAACCCAGGGCCACCAGGTTGCATCTTCTGCCCCTGGCAGTTTTCAGAAATTCCAGTCCACCCCGCCCCCTGGTGGTTTCTCTAGAAACCCCAGCCTCAGGAGAAGCACCTCCACTCATTTGGTGACTGTGCATCCAGGGTTCTTATATTAGTTACCCTTTGTGCATACCTCTGCGTTTGGCACACGGAAGGTTCTCAATAAACCTTTTGTAAATGAATGAATGAGTAAACAAAAGGATATGCTACGGTTTAGAGTGGTTCAGTGACTTTCCCAAGTCATGCTATCATTCATATGTTGTTATTATGCGCCATCGAGTCAGTTCCAACCCATAGCAACCCAGTATAGGGTTTCCGAGGAGCCGCTCGTGAGCTTGAACCACCAATCTTGCAGTTTAAACCAACCTTGCAGTCCAGCGCATTAACACACAGTGCTACACCAGAACTCCTATCATTTGTATATTAGTAATTTATTTATTTACTTACTTCATTGGCAGTGGAAATTTTTAATAACTGAAACTTCATCCAGATGATAAAATCATGGAATCAAGGCTTTTGCCTTCTTCACACTGAGAACCTGATTCATAACACTTGGGCTTGAAATCTACAGGATGAGATCATCTCTAAAGTCTCTCCCAACCTTTAACCCCTTTAACCTGGCAGTTTAAACCTGGCACTGGGAAGCAAGATTTGTCTTTCCTCCCTGTTGTTGTTGTTAAGTGCCGTCGAGTGGGTTCAGACCCATAGCAACCCTGAACAGGGTTTCCAAGGCTGTAAATCTTTATGGGAGCAGAAAGCCTCCTCTTTCTCCCGCAGAGCAGCTAGTAGTTTCGAACAAGCTGACCTTGCGGTTCGCAGCCCAATTCGTAACCACTACGCTAGGTGCCATCAAATTGGCTTCAACTCATAGCGACCCTATGAACAGAATGAATGAATCTGCCTTTTCCTGCGTCATCCTCACAATTGTTGTTACATTTCATTCCATTGCTGCTGCCTTTGTGCCAATCCATCCTGTTGGGGGTCTTTCTCTTTTTCGCTGCCCCTCCATTTTACCAAGCATGATGTCCTTCTCCAAGGACTAGTGCCCCCTGATAATAAGTCCAAGGTATGAGAGAGAAGTCTTGTCTTTCTGGCTTCTAAGGAGCACTTTAATGGTGTTCTTCCAACAGATTTGTTTGTTCTTCTGGGAGGGCTAAAATTTTGGCATGCAGGGACCTTCGATCCCTAGGTACCCCTACCCCAGTACCTTTTAAGCTTCCATCCAGACACAAATATGATGGGGTTTCAAATAAAATTTTGAAAAAATGGAATGAAAAGATCATGGAGTTTGTCCACAAACTGTTAGTAGCCCCCTTGTAAGATTCCCAAAAGCCCCACACAAACCACAGAGCTCCTGAAGAGGCTATGTGCAGATGGGCCCTGGTACAACAGAATGAAGCCTGCGTTGTATAAAAGCTCTATACAAAAAGAGTGAGCAATTAATCACTCAACAGTTCCTTTGTTGTTGTTAAGTGCTGTAGCGTCAGTTCCAACTCATAGTGACTGGTGAGTTTGAACCACTGACCTTGCGGTTAGCAGTCCAGTGCTTATCCTACAATGCCACACCAGGATTCCCAATAGTTCCTTGAAGCACTAGACCTGTCCACTGCTCCTGACTCTCCCAAAGACAGCGTAGCCTGAAACAGCAAGCACTGCCCACAGAGCACAATGACAATGCAAACCATAACAGGAAAGAGGCTGAAAACTGGACTCTAGTCCGCTCTCTGCTCACCTGCTAATGCGTGACCCTAAATAAGTCACATCATATATTGGAGCCTCTGTTTCTGCATCTGCACAATGATTCCATAGCACTAAGCCCTTCAGATCTGACAGTGTCTTCTCTAAAACTGTATATATTATAATGGTTCCCAGGATAGGGGGCACGGCCCACTGCAAACACATACACAAAAGCAAAATTAAACTTTAATATTTAATGAAATATATACATTATCCTGCTGCCAAAGGCAACCAGATTGTAATTTTCTCTAGTATAATTTAATTTCAGATTTATTTCAATGAACCGCACCTCCCCATGGGGTCCTTTTGGCTGGCTCCCTCTCGCACACATAAATCAGGATCTAATTTATATGGGAGTCACACTACCAGACACTTGCAGGCCCTGGGTGGGAACTCTGTGCACGTCATTTCAAGGCATGGAGAGTAACTCTTTGGGGGCATTTTAAAGGTATGAGTCTGAAAGAAAAGAAAAACGTTGGTCTGAGTCTAAATGAGAAAAAGGAGGGGGGATGGGTCTTTGTTTAGATGGAAGTGATACAGAGTGAGATCTCAGCTCAGGATAAAGGGAAAAGGGCTGCGTTTGCTGCTGGAGGTGTTCAAACACACTCAGTTAGGAAAGGGTAGGCCAGCGTTTTCCAAACTTAGTTGTGCACGAGAAGCCCCCAGGTAACCTGTTATGCCACACACAGACCCTGGGAGCCCATCCACAGAGATGTGAATTCACTGGTCCTGGGGTTGTACCAAGGGATACTCAGTTTAACAACTTCCCCAAGGCAACTCTACCACAGATCAGACTTTGGGAAGGCAATTGATTGTTGTTTTTTGTTGTTAAGTGCCATCGAGTTGACTCTGACCTATAGTGACCTTGTATAGGGTTTCTGAGAGGCAGCTGGTGAGCTTGAACTGTTGATCTTGCAGTTCCTATGGCTTTGCATTCTGGCGCTTTAACCCACAGCGCCACACCAGGACTCCAGGCAATTGATTGTTGTTGTTGTTAAGTACCATCAAGTTGGTTCCAATCTATAGCGACCCTGTACAAGGTTTCTGAGACTGTAAATCTTTACGGGAGCAGAAAACCTCATCTTTGTCCCGCGAAACCACTGGCAGTTTCGAACTGCTGGCCTTGAGGTTAGCAGCCCTTATTAGGTGACCTTTAAAAACTATTCCAGCCCTGAAATTCACTAAACCTGGAATTCAAATGAATGATATTTGTACAGGAATCCAAACCATTGGAACTGAGAATGACTGCTCAGATCAAGAGCTTCTCTCCTTCCAGACTGATGGGGGAAATTGAGACTCTGAAAGGAGAAGGGGTGTGCCTGAGTCAAACACCCAGAAGTCTTGACACTCCTTGGGAAAAAATCCTGCGTTCTCACTCTAGTACTGGGCCCCTTCCTCTACATCAAATTGTGAAAAGCAAAAAATCTTGTTGAGTTTGGGTATAATGCTAAAGCTACTTTTTCAAGAGGGTCCCCAAGCACACAAAGATATCTGCTTCCTTCTCTCCACAATTAGAAATTTTTGCATTCAGGTTCTGACTACATCACTTGTAAGCTCAGGGAACCCGGGTGAGTCACTAAAACTCTCTGTGCTCCACCTGTGAAGTAGGCAAACAGTCGGACCCACCTACCCCAGTACTTTAGAGATCAACAAGAAAGCAGACCTGAAAAAAATGTCAAACTATAAAACTATGATTTCAAACTGCAGTGAAGGATTATGCTCTACTATCCAAATCCTCTGGTTCCAAGGTAGAGTTCTTACCTTCCAAAAGGCCCCACGTTCAATACCTGATTAGTGTACTTTATGTTCAACCACCATCCATTAGTGGAAGGTTGGATATTGGTGTAATGCTGAGTAGGTTTCAGTAGAACTTCCAGACTAAGATGGATAGAAAGAAATCCATAGGAAACCCTATGGATCACAATGGTTCAATCTATGACCAAATATGGGAATGGTCCAGGCCCAGACATTTATTCCATTGTGTCTTGTGTTACCAGGAGTCAGGGACCAACTTGATGTCAGCTAGCAACCCATCCTTCAAAGTTGGCTCTAGTTCATCATTTTATGAAGACTCCCAAAATTGCCGTCTTCTCCAGAACCTCCTTTTGTCTGGATTCTGATTGCTTTTATCACTCTTAACCATGATCTCACATTCTTAACTGGTTATATTATGCTGACCCCTTGTCAGCTAGAGTGGGGCCCAGTGGCAATATCTGTGTGGCCTTGAGCATACCCTTTCCTTTCTTTGAACCTCAACCCTACAAGTGTAGCCATTAGGACCACAAGTACTGGACTTAGAGAAATCTGAACTCAAATACTGACTCACCCGTCTACTTTACGTGTGGCGTTGCACAAACAATCTCTGTGAGTTCTGTAAAGTAGAGACAATAACCATACCTTTTCCTGAGATGATGTTAGTAGCACTCTTAGTGCAGTATCGAATCTCATAATGCTCAGTAAATGGTAGCTGTTATAATTAATAGCATAAAATGAAAAGATTAGACTTCAACTTGATAGAACCTCTGGCATGAGATTCTAAAGTTAGAATTATAATCATTTGTCTGGGAAATATTTAGTAAAGATGTATGTGTTTCCCTTGAGGTTCTCTCTGAATTCCTCAGCTGGTAATCTCATCAACGCCCTTTCAGGCAATCATTCTTGGTTCATAAGTTCAAGGCATGGAACTTGCTGTTCTTTGTGAGTCCCAAGATGGCCTCCAAATGTTCTAGCCATAAATACATTTCAGCCACAAATTAGAAGGGAGCCGATGGGGTTTGGGGAAGGGATTTCAGCCATATGGCAGGATGATGAATCATCCTGTGTTAATGAAAGTACATCTCAGCTCAGCCTCTGGTGTTCTGTACCTGGTACTCACTTGGGGACCAAGGAGTCTGGCATAAGGATGTTAAATGGAGTCTGGGAAGCCCAGCTGCTTGGGGCTAGGGTGGAGGGAAAGCATGGGCCTTCTCCACCCAGGGGAATTCATCCCTGAAGTCAGTGCTCTCAGGAATAGGTCCTCTCCAGTGGGCTTCTTCATGGCTAATGGGCTGAACAAAAATCTCTCTCTTGACTGGCAGGTCCTCCGGTGAACGTGAGCTGCAACATTTTCATCAACAGCTTTGGTTCCATTGCTGAGACAACCATGGTGAGTGAGTCAGAGCACAGACTGCTATTCCCTGCTGGGGATCTCTCTCTCTCCCTGAAATGTTTATCCTGCAGTGGCCTTCCCCAAGGATGGAAAATTTGGTGTTTCTCTAGATTCCCAGTGGTATAGCAAAAGGCTGACGTTTTTACTGTCCTGTTCAACCAAGACATTATATCTGAAAAATGATAAAAAAAAAAAAAAAAAAAA
>NW_006408575.1:5786586-5800468 GCF_000296735.1 Chrysochloris asiatica | reverse complement strand
AAAAAAAAAAAAAAAAAAAAAAAAACCTAGCAGGTTTAGATAAGGCCAAATACCAAAGATTACAAAAACAAAATTATATCAATAGGCTAAAGTTTCAGATTTAAACAACAAAAAAAAACTGTGAAGACCTGCTCAAAGTTTAAGATTCAACTGCAGAAGACTGATAGTTGAGGAGGTTGAAATGGTCATATTGAGGTTGATTGTATCCTTCACTCTACTTTTACATGCATGCATTTAAACTTTTCCATAATAAAAGGTTTTAAATAAACCAATGATGCCAGGAAAAATACTAGAAGGAAAAATGCCAAACTGCTCACTGTGATTATCTTTGGACTTGTAAATAATAAGTAATTGGTTTGGATATCTATATTTTTGAAATTTCTGTAAAGAGCAAATATTGTGTTAGTATCACTAGAGGGCATTGTTGGTTCTGTGGTGACATTCTCAGCTTCCAGGTAGAAGGCCCAGGTTTGATTCCTAGTGAGTGCACCTCAGCACAGTCAGTGTACTTGTCTGTCAGTGGAGGCCTGCATGTTGCTGTGACATTGAACAAGCTTCTGTGGAGCTTCCAACTAAGAAAGAGTAGGAAGAAAGACCTGATTATCTACATCCAAAAACCAGCTCCAGAAAGCCCAACAAATCACAGTTGTCTGATTCTGTTGTGCACGGTGTCGCCATGAGTTGGGGCTGACCCAGTGGCTGCTAACACATTTATAAATGTAATGGTACTCTTAAGTTTTTTTCTCAAACCCTAAAAACAATAAATCAGTTGTTCCTGTGTGAAGGGAGTGATCTATCTTACACAAAATATAACCCAAAGTGATCTATATGAAAGTGAGAAGCAATAGCTAGACAGCATGTCCTATAGATTTTACTATCTTATTGTTGTTGTTAAATGCTGTCAAGTTAGTTCTAACTCATAGCAACCCTGTATGGAATTTCTGAGGAGCAACTGGTGAGCTTGAACCACTGACCTTGCAGTTCAAATGGACCTTGCTGTCCAGAGCATTAACCTTCAGCACCACACCAGGACTATCTTGTTGTTGTTAAATGCCTTCGAGTTAATTCCAACCCACAGCAACCCTGTATAGGGTTTCCAAGGTGCAGCTGGTGAGCTTGAACCACCGGACCTTGCAATTCAAACAGTTTTGCAGTCTGGCGCATTAACACACAGCTCCTAACCAGGACTCCAGGACTATCTTAAAGTCCCCTAAAACATCTAATATTTCTTGATGTCTATCTCCCCGAGTCTAATTTAGGCTACCATAGTGGCGTGCTCAGATTACTACAGAGGTGCTTGTTGTCTTCCATGTTGCCCACCCCAAACTATCTTTTCTCATGTAATAGACTCTGCAAGAGAAAAAACCTTGTCATCTTTACTACCTAGAAAGCCCTATGCAGCAGTTATACTCTATCAAATGGGCTCACTATGAGTTGGAATTGACTCACTGTCACCAAACAACAACAAAGCAAATCCTTCTAATATATCAATTTAAATGTGTTACTCTTATGTTTTAAAGCCTTCCTGTGTCTTCTCCTCCCCTTTGACATTAATTCCAAATTCCTTTGCAAAACTTGGGAGGCTGTTTACAATTCTAACTTGCTTCATCTCTCCCCTCTCCCACGTTATGTTCTAGTTATGAGGATTGTTCAGAATTCTCCACACAGATGGTGCTCTCTATCTCTCTCTGGTTGATGGTGCTTCAACATCCTTTCCCTTTTCAACTCCCATTCTCCTTCAAGACTCTACTTAGAATTGTCATTATAGGAAGCCTTCACACACCATTGCATATACATGTGTGTGTGCATTCATATGTGTGCTTGACCCAGTGTTACAATACATACTAGTTACTACACATACTAGTGACACATTTTACAATTGTTATAATGACACTTAACATTTAACAGTTACCACTATTCTAGTCTATTTATCTGTCCCTCCATTCACTGTAAGTTCTCTGAGATCAGAGATCCTGTTTCATTTTCTATGGTTAGCACAGGAAGATCACACAGCAGCTAGCAGTGATTCAATAACAGCTACTCTATCATTTTTTGAAAAATAAATAAACCAAAGTTGATACATTGTTTATTGAGTCAAACAATTATTTGGTTCAGAATAATTTATGAGAATTATGTTCAACCTTTCAGTCCTAGAAAGGCAAAACCACTGTGCTTTGTAGATCGCAGGGCAGATGGGCCAAAAGCTGTCTGAGACCCTGCCCCAATCCAAAAGACTCTCTAAAACTGTTTTCTCCAAATGGAAATGAGCCAACCAACTGACTAGAAATAAACCTAGCTATTTCTTATAGTCTGGTCTATCCAGGTCAAAGTGCCAAGTTTTCCATACTTTGAATGGATGCACGCATTATAAGCATTCCCAATGAGCTACTCTACTTTACTATTTTTATCTTCCAACTAAGAAATATATTGGTATTGGTACTCTTCATTATCTTCGTCCACTGAGTGTTGCTAGTTCATATGGTCTTCCTTCATCGTAAATAGTTCTCATAAATAGATCAAGTCAGGGACCAGCTGGTTATAGGAAGGACCTGGTGATTAAGGGCAGGGGCATCTGCACTCATTCAACTTATTTCCTTGTAGGAACCACTAAAGCTGTCAAGTCAATTCCAACTCAGAGCAATCCTATAGCACAGGGTAGAACTGCTCCATAAAGTTTACAAGGTTTTTTGTTTTTTTTAATTAAATTAAATTAAAATAAATTTTTTAAAAAACATTTTTCTCCTGTAGACTAGCTGGTATGTTCAAACTCTTGACCTTTTTTGTTAGCAGTCAACCTGAGCACCTAACTATTGTACCACCAGCATGCCTTATGATGACCACATACAGATTTCCTGAATGCAGATCCTAAAAGAACAACACTATGCCCTTATAGCATGTAGTGGTTAACCATCCAGACTCTGGAGTCCGAGAGCTGGGCTCACTCACTATGAGGAGCTTATTGGCTTTGCTTCTTTAAGCTTCTGTTCCTCATCTGTAAAATCCCAGAAGTATGGTGTGTGTTACTCAGGAAAGTGCTGAGTAATCAGTGGTCTTCTCTGAGCTTTATTCAGTCCCTCTCCTGGCCCTTCTACCTCTCAAGGCTTCAAACAAGCTGTACATTGTCTTCTACAAAGACAGTGTAGGAGAGTAATTTGATGCAGTCTTCAGTGCCCAAGTAAAATTTAAGCTTAGACAACTGTCTGTCAGTTTACTCATCTGTAACTTGGGGATACCAGTAGCATGTACCTCGGGTCTGAGCTTGGAAAGTGCTCAGCACAGTGCCTGACAAAGTACAAATGTAATGAATCTCTAGTATTATTGAAAAACACTTTGAGTTTACCAGACATTTTCACATTCACTCTCACATGTGATTCCTTTGCCAAACACTTGGTCCTTACAACCACTCTGCACAGTAGACATGACAATGTAGTCCCCGTCGTACAGGCAATGAAACTGAGATTTGAATACATCATAGAGCTAATTACTGACTTAGCAGACATTAGAACCTAGTTCTCATAATCCATAGACAAGGACTCCTATATCACACTGCCATGACATCAAAGATTGAAGACTCAATCAATCAGGGATCCCAGGGCCCACAAAGCATATTTAATAATAACCTAACTGTTATCAAAAGTATAAATCCAGTCCATGTCATGCCAGGCTCAGCACATCTCAGAGTATAAATATGGTAATAGAAATAACCACCAAGGGGATCCCACAGGAGATGGTACCCTAGAGTGAAAATAAATAATCTTCAAACAGGAAATGAAGGATCAGCATTTACATTCATTTTGTGGAATGGTCCACAGATTCCTAGTGTGCTTCTTGTTGTTGGTGTTATGTGCTGTCGAGTTGATTCTGATCCATAGCAACCCTGTATAGGATTTCCGAGCAACGTCTAGTGAGCTTAAACCACCACCCTTTTGGATCAAACCAATTTTGCAGTCCAGCGCATTAACCCACAGCACCACACCGGGACTCCTTGTTGTTATTGTTAGGTGCCATCAATTACGTTTTAACTCATTACACACCAGAATGAAGCACTGCCCAGTCCTGCACCTGCCTCAGAATCATTACGCTTGAAACCACTGCTGCTGCCACTATGCCAATCCATCTCATTGGGGGTCTTCCTCTTTTATGCTGACCCTCCACTTTACTAAGCATGATGTCCTTCTCCAGGGACTGGTCCCACCTGATAATATGTCCAAAGTCTGAGAGACAAAGTCTCACCATCCTGGTTTCTAAGGAACTGTACTTCTTCCAATACAGATTTGTTTGTTCTTCTGAAAGTCTGTGGTACTTTTAATGTTCTCCTCCAAAACCATAACTCACATGCATCAATTCTTCTACAGTATTTCTTACTCATCATCCAACTTTCACATGCATATAAGTCTGTTGAAAATACTATAGCTTAGGTCAGACACAATTCAGTTCTCAAACTGACATCTTTGCTGTTGAACACTTTAAAGAGGTCTTGTGCAGTAGATGAGTATAATGCATTCCACTGTTTGATTTCTTGACTGCTGCTTCCATGAGTGTTGATAATAGATCCAAACAAAATGAAGTCTTTGCCAACTTCTATCTTTTCTCCATTTATCATGATGTTATTTATTTGTCCACTGATGAGGATTTTTGTTTTCTTTACACTGAGGAGAAACTCATACTGAAGGCGGTTGCCTTTTATCTTTATCAGTAAGTATTTTAAGCCCTTTTACCCTTTCCGCAAACAAAGTTGTATCGTCTGCACAATGCAGGTTGTTAATGAGTCTTCCTCCAATTGTTGTTGAGGATGCCATGTTCTTGTCCATATAATACAGATTCTTGGCTTATTTGCTCAGCATACAGATTGAATAAGTATGGTAAGAGGATACAACCCTGGCACACAACTTCCCTGATTTTAAACTGTTCAGTGTCCCCTGGTACTGTTTGAAAGACTGCCTCATGGTATATGTACAGGTGCCTCATGAGCACAATTAACTGTTCCAGAATGCCCATTCTCTGCAATGTTGTCCATAGTTTTTCATGATCCACATAGTTGAAAGTCTTTGCATAATCAACAAAGTCCAGGTAAACATCTGCTTTCAGCCAAGATCCATCTGACATCAGCAATGATATCCCTCATTGCACATCCTCATCTGAATCTGGCTTCAACCTCTGGCAGGTTGAATTATCTTTAGCAAATTTTTAAATTATCTTTAGCAAAATTTTACTTGCATATGATGCTAATGATAGTGTCTGATGATTTCTGCATTCCACTGGGTAACCTCTCTTTGGAATGGACACAAATATGGAGCTCTTCCAGTTGGCCAGGTAGCTATCTTCTAAATTTCTTGGCATAGATGAGTGAGTGCCTACAGTACTGCATCAGTTTGTTGAAAGATTTCAACTTGCTTTCCATCAATTCCCAGAGCCTTGTTCTTTGTCAATTTCTTCAGTGCACCTTATACTTCTGCCATCAGTACCATTGGCTCTTGATCATATGCCACCTATAGAAATAGTTGAATATTGGCCATTTCTTTTTGGTGCAATGACACTGTGTATTTCTTCCATTTTCTTTTGATGCTTTGTACATCATTCAACATTTTGCCCATAGACTTCAATATTGCAAGTTGAGGTTTGAATTTTTTCTTCAGTTCTTTCAGCTTAAGAAATGCTGAGCATGTTCTTCCCTTTCGGTTTTCTGACTCCAGATCTTTGCACATTTCCTAATATTTGACTTTGTCTTCTCAAGATGCCCTTTGAAATTTTTTTTTCAGCTCTTTTACCGCCTCATTTTTTCTATTTTTTTTTTTTTAGCATCTCTACACTGGAGAGCAAGTTGCAGACTGTATTCTGACAAGCATTTTGGTCTTTTTCTTTTTCTTGTCTTCTTAATAGTCTTTTCCTTTCTTCCTATATGATGTTCTTAATGTCATCCCACAACTCTCTAGTCTTTGGTCATTAGAGTCAAATGTATCAAATCTCACCTTGAGATGATCTCTAAATTCAGGTGAAATATGTTCAAGATCACATTTTGACTCTGGTGGACTTGTTTTAATTTTTGTCAACTTCAGCCTGAACTTGCATATGGGCAACTGCTGGTCTGTTCCACAGTCTTCCCTGGCCTTCTTTTGGCTGATGATATGGAGATTTTCTACTGTCTGTTCACACAGATGTAATCAATTTGATTTCTGTGTATTCCATCTGGTGAGGTCCATATTCGCAATGAAAAAGTGATTGGTCTTACAAAATTCTTTTTATAACTCAGAAGGGATTTGATTGTTGCTATCACCAAGGCCATATTTTCCAACTACTGATCCTTCCTCTTTGTTTCCAACCTTTGAATCCCAATCACCAGTAATTATCAATACATCTTGATTACATTCTTGCTCAATTTTAGACTGAAACAGTTGGTAGAATTCTTTTCAATTTCATCATCACTGACTTTACTGGTTAATTTGTAAATTTGAAAAACAGTTGTATTAACTGGTATTCCTTATGGATATACACTTATACTTCAAGGATTATACTTCAAGAAATGATCTTGAAATGTTCTTTTAGATTATGAATGTGACCCCATTCCTCTTCAATTTGTCATTCCCAGCATAATAAACCATGTGATTGTCAGATTCAAAATGGCCAATGCCAGTCCATTTCAGCTCGCTAATGTCCATGACATTGGTTCCAACCCATAGTGACACAGTATAGAGTTTCCGAGGAGCATCTGGTGAGCTTGAACCACCGACCTTGCAGTTTAAACTGACTTTGTAGTCCAGCGCATTACCCACAGAGCCACACCATCCCATTTTACAGGTGAGGAAACTGAGGATAATAAAAGTTAGGTTGCTTGCCTGAGGACATAGAGCTAGTAAGTGGCAGAGGTGGGATGTGAATTCAGATCTATCTCACCTCAAATCCTATGTTCTTCTGAGTCAAATATAAATAATTCCTGAATGTTTGTGATTGCCCAGCCCTTGCTCGGTTTGTGTGTATTTTGGTGTTGGTGTTGGTTTGGGTTTTGCATCATAGGGAGTCAGAGCTGAAAGAGAGCCTCGTTAAACAGACATGGAAACTGGAAGCCAGAGAAATAATGGCACTTGCCCATGGCCTGGTGGCTGATTAGTGACAGAGGCAGCCCTCTGTCTCCCCAACTACACAAAGAACTGATGGTGCATCTTTGGTCCATGGTAATATGGGCAGAGTCCCAAGGCCAGAGCCTTTCGGACTGTTTGTTTTCCAGCAGCAGTCAGAACGCACAGCAGTTCTATAAACAGCTGGAGTCCCCAGGCCTGACTGTCTGCCTCCCAGGGCCCAGCTTTATTCACCGGAGCTAATAGAACTGAGAGCACAGAGAGGCTGCCAGCAAAGCAACAGGGGTCTCTAACCATTCCTGACAAGGGGAGGACTAGGGCTGCCTGTCCTTCTTCTGACCTTTCTGGGAGCTTTCTTTTAGCCTATGCAGCAAAAGAAGTCAAAACAGTAAAGAATAAGAAAGCAGAGGGGAGAGGGGGTCAAGTCCATAGCAGTCCCTTCGCAATCTATAAGAGAAAGATCTGGAGCTAGGCTTTAGAGGAACCATCCAGATTGTGTGGACACAACACTCAGGAATATGCATAGCATGGACACTCCAGCATTCTCTGGGTCTGTCTGTGTAGTACAGATATGCACACGTGAATGATGGGATTGTGTGCTTGTGCAAGTACACATGTGTGTATGCTAGCTTGAGTAAACATAGACATGTAACTTCAGAAAGAAATGTATATGCCCATGTATAGAAGTAGATATAAGTATGTGTGTTTATATATGTACATGAGGATATGTGTAAGGGTATGTATATATCTGAGGGTATGAGTGTATGTAAGAATATGTGAAAGTACTTAAGTGTAAATCACATGGAGTGTATTGTTTTTGATTATGTATGTATGCATGGGTAGCTGTGAATGTATAAGAACATGTTTACATATCAGCATTTGAGTCAGCATATTTATATATGAGTATCAGCATGTGAATGTGTGTTATATGAATGCATGCAAATAAGAGTATTGAAAGTGAAGCAGAATGTGTTAAGTCTATACATGTTTGGGTATACATATGAGTGTGCACTTATCTGGGGGCAAGAATTATAGCTGAAATTCATGAGCATATGGAAGAGAGAAAAAATGTGTTTGTGTGTGTGTTGGCATCCTGTGGCATGAATCACAGTATGAAAGGGCTTCAAAAGGTTTGCGGAAACCTCCATTATCTTTTCACTCCTTTTCCCATAAACTTTTGAAGCCCCTGGTATTTCCATTATTAGAACATGTACTTGAATCTCTTGACAAGAGCAGGGCTAGACAGGCACTCTGTGGCCAGGCTCCTTGGTGATTAGTAACAGCCAAACCTGCCACAGTCCACAAGTATGGTCTTATTTGTAGACATTAACAGGCAAAAAACACAGCCCTGAGCCTAGAGTCAAGGGGCCAGGGTTTAAGTGCTAGTTCTTGTTTGTTCTTCAGAGATTCACTTTCCCATAGGTATCTGACTTTTCAGAATGGTGGGTAGAATCACATAGGATCTCAACTGTCAAGAAGCATATTGTCAATTGGAGAAATTGGTGTGCAATCCTTTGTGAATCTATACAAATGTAAAGGATGATTAACTGGTAATCTAATCAGCTAAGGCCAGAGGAAATCTCTGCTGATGGTTGTTAGTTTTTTACTGCTTCCTGTTTCTTCATTTATTCTTTCTACCTCATTTATAAAGGTTCTATATATGCTAGAAAGGAGCTCTGGTAGCGTAGTGGTTATGAATCGGGCTCTGAAACACAAGGTCAGCAGTTGGAAACTACCAGCTGTTCTGTGGGAGAAAGATGAGGCTTTCTGCTCCTGGAAAGATTTATAACCTCAAAAACCCTATGCAGGGTCACTATGAGTCAGAACCAACTCCATGGCATATAACAACAACAAAAATGCTAGAGGAACCCTGGTGGCACAATGGGTTAAGCATTGGGCTGCTAAATGAAAGGTTAGCAGTTTGAACCCACCAAACACTGCATAAAGGCAAAAAGAGGAGGCAGCTTGTTTTAGTAAAGACTTAAAGCTTCAGAAACCCTATGGAACAGTTTTATTTTGTCTTGGAATCAGAATTAATTAAATGCCAGTGGGCATATGTGCTGGATATGACATTAGGTTCTAGGACAGAAGTCTGTTTTAGTCATGGTAGGTTAGGCTTTGCTGCAGAAACAAACAACTCCAAAATCTCAGTGTCTTAAAACAGCAAAGATACATTTCTCACTCATCTAAAATCTGCTACAAATTTGGAGGTCTCTCCAGGACAACCATCCTCCATGTGATGACTTAGCATTGCATTTCCATGTTTTCAAGTACATTCCATTTACCATGCAAGGGAAGGATGCATGGAAGGGTTGGCAAATGAATGCTTAACACCAAAAGTGGCACATACCACTTCTACTTACATTTCAGAACCAAAGCATGCCACAAGGCCTTGCCCAATTACAAGTATAATCCTCCCATGTTCCCAAAAGTAAACCAGAACCAGACATAAAAAGACAGTAGGGCTCCTCTGCATGACCCGCAATGTCTAATTGTTTACAATCTGACCGTTATAAAATTGGTTGCTGATCTCTGGCCTAGATCCATTACCTGAAATGTTTGTTGAAGATGAAGGACATATTGAATGGATGGATAATGAATGCAGGTAGTTATAAATGCCCTGTATCACCAAGTGACCATCTGCAGAAGTGAGAACTATAATATTTACCAGTATTGCTCTATTTTTATATAAATCTATTCATTGACCAAAAAAAAAAAAAAAAAAGTAGTAGGTCTCCTTACAGCTGAATTTATACCATTTTATAAATTCTAAAAAAATAAAAATAAATAGTAGGTCTCAACTGTCAAGAAGCATATTGTCAACTGGAGAAAGTGGAGAAAGAAACCAAAGACAAGATCCATGTGAAGAGAGATCCTAGAGGTATGTACAGGGCACTATAGGAGCACAGAGAATAATAGTAACCAGGAATAACATGAGAGAACCTTTGCTGGACATGTACTCGGTGACAGGTACTGGGAAATCGCTTTTGTGTGTTTTAAATGGTTTTTCTAAAGTAGAAATCTGATCATGGTTCTCTCCCTGTGAAAACTTTCCAATGAAGTTAGATCCAAGGATCTGAGGATTGAAGTGACCACAGTGTCATATGAGGACATCCACATCCTAGTCGTATGCACTGTGGTTTGGCTAGCGAGGGACTGAGAACAATTTGTACATTCCTATCAAAACTTGCATCACAAAAAGTTCTTGGCCATTCATCCTATTGGATATTTGGCAAATGAGACCTCAAGATACAAGAATCAGTTACCACATAAGGAGATTAAAAGCCCATTGTGTCCAACCATAAATGTTAATACATTAGTCAGAAAGTAGTTGCTTTACAATGCCAACATTATTGTGAGATGAATTGGCTGAATTCAGCAGATGTATTGACTCATAGAGCATAAACCCATCCACTGTTTTCCCAACTCTACTGTTGTCCTCTCTAGTTGCCATCCACATCATCTCTCTCCAACTTGGCTGAAGCAGCCTCCTAACTGGTCTCCCTGCCTACACTCCTCATATCCTCTACCACTCTCCAGAGCATCCAAGGGGATCATCTTGTTGTTAGAGGCCATTGAGTCGGTTCCAACTCATAGCACCCCTAGGCACAACAGAACCAGTCACTGCCTAGTCCTGTGCCATCCTCATGATTGTTAGTTTTGAGCTTATTGTTGCTACTGCCATCTCACTGGAAGGTTCCTGTTTTTCATTGACCTTCCACTTTACTAAGCATGATATACTTCTCCAGGGACTGGTCCCTCCTGACAACATGTCCAAAGTACAAGAGACAAAGTCTCACCATGCTCTCTTCTAAGGCGCATTCTGGCTGTACTTCTAAGAAAGATTTGTTTGGTTTTCTGGCAGTCCATGGTACTTGTAGTATTCTCCACCAACACCATAATTCAAATGTTTCACTTCTTCTACAGTGTTCCATAAGAGGAGAGCATGTTGTTACTGTTAAGTGCCATCTAGTTCTAACTCATAGCAACCCTGTATAGGGTTTCCAAGGAGTGGCTAGTGAGTTTGAATTGCCAACCTTGTGTTTAGCAGTCCAGTACTTATCCTACAGCTCCACACTGGGACTTCAAAGGAGATCATATTAAACCCTTTTAAATCAGATCCAAGCATTGTCCCTCATCAAACCTTCCAACAATTCCCTAATGCTTTTGCCATGTTCTGTTCCTGCTGCACAGAAAGGGCTTTGCATGAATGGTACCTTCTAATTTCAGCTTAGATATCTCTTCATAGAGACCTTCCCTGACTCCTAATCTGAAATGGACCCCCTTCAGACACTCTATCACCACCATGTTCTGTTGCCCTTGGAATAATAGCTCAAATTTTAAAACTCATTTGTTTGCTATAGTGTTTTCTTCTTTGTTGATAACAAATACCAGTGTATTTCTAGTATTCCACATACTGCCTAAGTCATAGAAGCTAAATCAATTGAAAGAATGAACATTGCAGGTCCTTTAGTCAACCTCCCAACTGTTGCTGGAATCCCTGCCACAAATATCATGACCAGGTAGTCTCTGCTTGCATTCCTCCAGTGAGGAAAAACTTACTACCTCTCAAAGTAGCTTGTCTCATCTTTGGATGACCTTGGAATCTCTATTTACCTGTGATTTTATTCCTGATCCAAGTGCCACATCTATCAATCTCTCACAAAGATTATAATCTAGGAAACACTATGGGCATTTTACTCTGTCAGATAGGGTCACTGTGAATCAGAATCAACATGACAGCAAACAACAACACAACTAATGCCACACAGAGTCTATCAGCAAGCTCTCTAAATCACTGGCTTCAACTCTTTTGTCCCCTCCACAAACCTGGTTTCCTTAACCATTCTATTCTAATTTTCAGTCCTGCCATCTGGGGTGCTCAGCTCTGAGTGTATTCTAGTCCACAGATATCCAATTTGAGACGGAAAGCCAAGAAACTAACCCAGTCTCCCAGAAGTGAGTACGCAGAGCAAAGCAGGAGCCAGCACCATCTTTACTCTGGGTTATTGCTGTTAAGTGACGTTGAGCTGGTTCCAACTCATAGCGACCCTGTATAGGGTTTCCAAAGAGCAGCTGACCTTGTGGTTCACAGTCCAGTGATGTTCTTCATCACCACTCTGAGTTAATGGACTTCAAAACATTGTTTTTAACAGAAACCCGACCTCTACAGTTCATTTCAAACTAAATAGTACGTGTTGTTGTTGCTGTAAGAGCCATCAAGTCAGTTCCCAGTCATAACAACGCTATATAGGGCTTCCGTATACAGGTGGATTTGAACTCCTGACCTTATGATTCACAGTGCAATGCTGATCTTATAGCACCACACCAGGAGTCCAAATCTTCTGTAGCATTTTTATAAACATACATTAGAAAGTGCCGGCGCTCTTCTTGCTGGAGTGGCAGGAATCTCATTCTCTGCCTCTTCCTCAATCCTCGCCTCCCCAAGGCAGCCCATGAAGAACATTCCTCAGGAGCCTGAGGTCATATCTACACATTGCTCTCCCAAAACCTTTTTAATCTGGTAACTATATCACAGTGTTAACTCACAGTAGGCTAGGGACAACAAAACTCTGGAACATTGCTTTGTAAATGCATGAGTAATACATGAAATCAAGCAAGAAAAAAAATAACAGAGCAAGAGAGAAATAGGAGAATGTTCTTTGCATTCTCCAAATTCCATTGTCCTATCCTCAGTCATTGTTGCTACTTGTTACTAAGTGCTTTAGAGTCTGTTCCAACTCATAACAACTCTGTATGAGGGTTTTTGAGGCAGCAAATCTTTGTGGGAGCAGCAGGCCTTGTGGTTCACAGTCCAGTGTTTATCCTACAGAGCTACTGCATTCCCCATCATGAGCTAGCCACTACAAATAAACAATTTAGTGTACATCATGCTAGTCTGCTTTCCTTATGCATGCATACATTTATAAACAGACCCACTGCCAATGAGAAAAACTGCTCCCATAGGGTTTCTGAGGCTGTAATTTTTTTCTTCTTTAACTTTTTACTGTGTATTGAGTGAAGGTTTACAGAGCAGATCTTTTTGTATTTAAGAAATCATATACTTTGTTTCACCTCAATGATTACAATCCACTCTATTTAACAACAGTTATCCGGCTTCCTCCCTGTGGTTCCTATTTCCATTCCATTCTCCTTCCCATTCCTTTCCAGCTTTGTCCTTAGGGAATTGTTGACATTTTAATCTTAAATGGGTTGACAATTCCAAGGCAAGCATAGAGGCTGTAAGTCTCTACAGAAGCAGACAGCCTCATCTTTCTCCCACAGAGAGCTGGTGGATTCAAACTGACTTAGCTAGCAATCCAACCCTTAATTCACTGAGCTACCATAGCTCCTATTTATGTACATAGACGCATTTTTATGTAAATGTTGTTGTTCTTGTTAGGTACCATCCAGTCAGCACTGACTCATAGCGACCCTACACACAGTAGACCAAAACACTGCCCGATCCTGGGCCAACCTCACTACTGTTGCCATGCTTGAGTCCACCAATGCAGCCACATGACCAATCCATCTCATTGGGGGTCTTCCTCTTTTTCTCTGACCCTCCACCTTACCAAACATGTTATCTTTCTCCAGTGACTAGTCCCTCCTGACAATATGGCCAAAGTATGAGAGACGAAGTTTGGCTATCTTGGGATCCAAGGCACACTCTGGGTACATTTCTTCCAACACAGATCTTTTGGCAGTCCATGGCACTTTCAATATTTCCTCCAACACCATAACTCAAATGCATTAATTCTTCTACGGTCTTTCTTATTCACTGTCCAGCTTTTGCATGCATATGAGGT
>NW_006408575.1:5770054-5783544 GCF_000296735.1 Chrysochloris asiatica | reverse complement strand
GGGAATGACAAATTGAAGAGGAATAGTATTGCGTTCATGGTCAAAAAGAATATATCCAGATCACTCATGAGGTACAATGTGATAGGATAATATCCATGCGCCTACAGGGAAGACCAGCTAATATCACTATTATCCAAATTTACACACCAACCACTAAAGCCAGTGAGGATGAAATAGAAGAATTCTACCAACTTCTTTAATCTGAAATTGATCAAACATGCAATCAAGATGTATTGATCATTGCTGGTGATTGGAATGCAAAGGTTGGGAACAAAGAGGAAGGATCAGTAGTTAGAAAATATGGCCTTGGTGATAGAAATGATGCTGGAGAATGCATGATAGAATTCTACAAAACCAGTGATTTGCTCATTTCAAATACTTTCTTTAGACAGCATAAAAGACAATTATATACATGGACCTCACCAGATGGAATATACAGAAATCAAATTGACTACATCTGCAGAAAGAGACGATATAAAAGCTTCATATCATCAGTCAGAACAAGGCCAGGGGCAGATTGTAGAACAGACCATCACTTGTTCATATACAAATTCAGACTGAAGCTGAAGAAAATGAAAACAAGTCCACAAAAGCCAAAATATGACCTTGAGTATATCCCACCTGAATCTTGAGATCATATGAAGGAAAGATTTGATACATTAAACACTAAAGACCAAAGACCAGAAGAGTTGTGGGATGACATCAAGAGCATCATACATGAAGAAAGCAAAAAGTCAATAAAAAGACAAGAGAGAAGGAAAAGATCAAAATGGATGTCAGAAGAGACACTGAAACTTGCTCTCCCACATAGAGATGCTAAAGCAAATGGAAGAAATGAGGAGGTCCAAGAGCTGAACAGAAAATTTCAAAGACAAAGTCTTATATTACAGTGAAAATTGCAAAGATCTGGAGTCAGAAAACCAAAAAGGAAAAACATGCTTAGCATTTCTCAAGCTGGGGGAACTGAAAAAAAATTCAAGCCTCGACTTTCGTTATTGAAGGACTCTCTGGGCAAATTATTGAATGATGCAGAAAGCATCAAAAGAAGATGGAAGGAATGCACAGAGTCACTGTACCAAAAGGAAATGGTTCCTGTTCAACCATTTCAAGAGGTAGCATATAATCAAGAGCCATTGATACTGAAGTAAGAAATCCAAGGTGCATTGAAGGATTTGACAAAGAACAAGGCACCAGGAATTGATGGTATAAAAATTGAAATCTTCCAAGAAAGTGAGGCAGCACTGGAGGCATTCACTCATCTATACCAAGACATTTGGAAGACAGCTATCTGGCCAACTGATTGGAAGAGATCTGTATTTGTGCCCATTCCAAAGAGAGGTGACCCAATGGAATGTAGAAATATTCAGACAATATCTTTGCTATCACATGCAAGTAACGTTTTACTAAAAGTAATACAGAAACGGCTGCAAGTATACATTGACAGAGAACTTCCAGAGGTACAAGCTGGATTCAGAAGAGGACATGGAATAAAGTATATCATTGCTGATGTCCAATAGGTCTTGTCTGTAAGCAAAGAATACCAGAAAGATGTTTACCTGTGCTTTATTGACTATGCAAAGGCTTTCAATTGTGTGGCTCATGACAAACTATAGACAACATTGCAAAGTATGAGTATTCAGGAACACTTAATTGTGCTCATGAGAAATCTGCACCTGGACCAAGAGGCAGTTGTTCGAACAGAACATGGGAAAACTGAATCTTTTAAAATTAAGAAACATGTGCGACAAGGTTGTATTCTTTCACCATACTTATTCAACCTGTATGCTGTGAAAATAATCCGAGAATCTGGGTCTAAGAAGAAAAACGTGGCATCAGGATTAGAGGAAGACTCATTAAGAACCTGTGATATGCAGATGATACAACCTTGCTTTCTGAAAGTGAAGAGTACTTAAAACATTTACTGATGAAGATCAAAGAGCACAGCCTCCGGTATGGATTACATTTCAATGTAAAGAAAACAAAGATCCTCACCACTGGAACAATAAACAACATTCTTATCAACGGAGAAAAGATTGAAGTTGTCAAGGATTTCATTCTTCTTGGATCAACTCATACTTTGGACATATTGTCAGGAGGGACCAGTCTCTTGAGAAGGATATCATGTTTGGTAATGTGGGGGGTCAGTGAAAAAAAGGAAGACTAAGTGAAATAGCTTGGCAAAGTGACAGTATCTATGGGCTGAAGCGTGGCAACATTGTGAATTTGGCCCAGGACCGGGCAGTGTTTCATTCTGTTGTGCATACAGTCGTTATGAGTTGGTATCAACTCAATGGCACCTAACAACAACACAAGTATCTGTTCGTCATTTTTAATAGCATTATAGTATCAGTATAGAACCTAAATCTCTTCTACACCATCTATGCTAAGTCATGTCTTAAATTCTTAAATTCTTGGGTTTGGGGCATTAAATGCCATCCAGGTCTGCAAAGTCTGTGGTTCAAGCCTACCAGCCACTCCTTGGAAACTTTATACTGGGTCGCTGTGAGTCAGAACTGATTTGACAATACTTAACAACCGTTAGACATGGCTCAGCAGTACAGAAAACCTTAGTGAACTGAATACCATGAGAGGGCCTAGGAAAGAGGACTCAGAAATTCCATTTGAGTCTCTTACAAACAGAAAATGGGATTCTTTCTCAATATACCTCCCAGAGTGACATCAAAATACTGAATGACAACCCAGGATCTGACTCTCAGCCAGATCAGACTCAGACTCATGACAACCAAATCCACAAAAACTGACTTAGATAAATGAAACTGTTTTTTCAATTTATGTTGAGGCTGCTAGTCTACAATAGCAATGTTCATATTCTCCATGAAAGCTACCCCTATCCAAATTTGACACTATCCAAATACCTAAGGAGTTAACCAAGGTTGGCGCTCACATATTTGGAACTGAAGATAGAGGAGTATATAGTCTTTTGGGGAATTTCTTCTAGATTAGAGAGAGATTTAAGGCACATTCTTAACAAAACAGAAACCCTTTCCAACCACCAGAAAGCAGGTGTTTTCCAGATGTATTGACCCTATGCCTCAGTTGATGGTAGGTTAACAACTGCCAAACTCATCCTCAAACAGTCTTTTCTATACTCTAGACTGAATGTTCCCCAAGTTTATAAAATAGTTCTCCAAACAAGGCATGATCCTGATGGGTCTGATGAAAGGAGATGGAGATAGGATTCATTGATCCAATAGTGAGTAATTGTTATCATATCTAATTGTGATTGTCACAACTATAAAGGCAGAATTTGTGTAACAAAAAGGGGGAGAATTTAACCTTACATTCCAGGAACAAAGGACCCTAGGACCATCAAGGGAGAAGAGCATGAGCTGAAGGTGAGACCCTAACTAGAGAAGGGGCTACTCCAGAGATGGAGGCAGAGGTGATGATGTGAAGAAATAGAGCAGCTGAGGACTCTAGACTCATGGAAAGAGAGAGGCTGTGTGCTAGCAGCCAAGAGACTGGCTTCCAGAATGTGCCCCTTGGTTATTTAAATGATTGTATATTGCTGAGGGGAAAAAAAGAAAAGAAATTATCCCAGCTCACATGAGAAAGTCAGATGTCATCAGAACACTAGTCTTTTTTCAGTTTGCCTAAATAAATTCCAAAACTTGAAGAGAAAACAAAAAAACAGGCATGATGCAATAAATTAGGGTTCCTCTTGCCTGTCCTAAATCATTGTGGTTACATGTGGGTTATTGTGGTGGGAACTGCGTCATTGTCAGACCCCTCTATTGCAACCTCTAGGTTCTTGTTTCTATTTAACACCCAGACAGCTATCTTGTTTCTCATACTTCCAAGATTGTTAGCAGTGCATCTCATATTTTGTGATCTGACCTGGCAACACTGCCCTTCCTCATTTTTCCTGGTTATGATCCACCCTTTAATGTACACTCTTTGGCAGCCAGTCATGATTCCACCTCACCAAAATCCCCACCTGATACTGACTATAAGGATATGTATGGGCCATCTGGTACAAGAGCTCAAAGAGATCCTAGTATAATATTGTCCTTCATATAGTTCTTTCATCTATATAGCTAGGAACATGGTTTAAATGGGTTTAAATGCCTTAGAATAAAAAAAGAGTGTGAATTTGAGAGTCAGAGAATCTTGGATTCATGTCCCTGCTCTAGCACTTCTAGCTGTGTGACCTTGGGCAGCACATTTAATCTCACTTTAACCTCTCTGAATCCCCCATTCCCATGCAAAATGAGTATAATACCCAGTATGCTAGCTTAATGAAAGGTTGAGAGATACTAACCATATAAAGTTCTGGCAAATGTTGCACACCCAATAAAAGTAGCAGCTATTAGCATTTTGATGTAATTATTAAACTCACACTGGGCTTTAGTGATCCCCTAAAGACAAGCAAAGTTGCTCAGCTCCACTGGTCCAAACCATCTACTGTTCTTTACAACAAATGCAGCTCTGATTGTGTGGTATCCAGATGAGAATGCATCAAGAAGCAAGGTGGCTTAGGAAAGGTTGAAGGCACAAAGTAGGCATTTGCATCCATGGAGGCATTGAGTCAGGGATCTGGGGAGTCTGTCAGCACCAGACTTAAATGTACAGCAGACTCTGGGTCAAATGAAAGGGTCAAATCAGGAATGAGGTAGGAATACCAGTGGACCGATGGGTCTCATACAAAAGCTTTTTGTCCTTTGCCCTTTTTAATACATTTTAATACTTTTAACGTTTGCTGTGATCATCTACAAAACCCACTGTATATAACAGCAGCCAGAGGCAGTATCCAATAGCATTGCACTAACATCATACTTTTACTCAGTTCAGTTCTTGGAGAGTTTGGGTTGTACAGTATGTGTAGTGTAGTTGTTAAATGCATAGCTCTGGAATTGACATGCTGGTTTCAAATCCTACTTTTATCATTTATTAGCTATGTGGTATCAGGAAAGACATCTGTGTGGCTTGACTTCCCTATGTGTAAAATGGGGATATAGTCCTGGTGTGGCACTGTAGGATAAGCGCTGGATTGCTAATCACAAAATAGGTGGTCCATAATCACCAGTCATTCCTCAGAAACCCTATATAGGGTCACTATGAGTCAGAACTGACTCAAGGGCACTTAGCAGC
Source organism: Chrysochloris asiatica (assembly GCF_000296735.1). NCBI lineage: Eukaryota > Metazoa > Chordata > Mammalia > Afrosoricida > Chrysochloridae > Chrysochloris > Chrysochloris asiatica. The sequence goes on along the minus strand of NW_006408575.1, from coordinate 5,778,432 downwards.
AACAGCAATAAAATGGGGATAAGGAATCAGCATTGCAGGGTTATTGTGCAGAAAAAATAACACATGTAATGAATGCTCTTGGCATCATTCTTTGCATTGGTAAATCTCAATATATCACTACCATTTGCATTATTGTGGATTCTGCATCTATCAGTAACTAGTGTTGGAAACATGAGTTTTTTAGAGCTTTTGTCTATGCATCTATACAATGGGATAGTAATTTTCTCTTTCATTCCAAACCTCACAGGACAAAATCTAATGTGAGGGTGCTTTGAAAACGAAGGCAGTAAGTAAATATAAGACAATAATAGGAGACAATAACATGTACTACTTAAAAGCATAGGACATTGGGATCAGACTGGCCTGGCTCTGAGTTCCAGCTCAGTCACTAACTGTAGACAAAGCACTAAATATCCCCAGGGTCAAGTCAGGAACAAAGTAGGAACACTGGTGGACTGCTGGACTTGTAAACTGGTGCTACCATGAAAATTTGGAGGGAGGGCTCACATAAAGCACTTAGCACAGTACCCAGTTCTCAGTCAGGATTTAGTAAACCCTACATGTGCCAGCTGAACCAGATTCCCACTCTTGCATGACATGAGGAGACTGGGCCTGACTCTTCACATTCACAGACAATATTTATGAGTCTTTGGTTCCATGGTATTTCTCAGAGTTCCAGGAAACTGGTTGGGTTAAAAAACAACAAAGCCTGATTGTCCCCTACTATGAGTAGGCAAGTCCCAGACCTCAGAAGATTAGCCCCACTCTCAATCTCATGCATCTCAATCCCACCCTCTCCAAGCTGCTGAATGGCAGAGCATCTGCAAGGAAAGTCGGACATTTATATTGCCACCTGCCCAGTGGCAAGTCGATCTTGACTCTCCTCCTCCTGGCCCTCAGGCTGCTCTCTGAGATGTATAATGTGGATAGGAAAAGCAGTGGGATGGGGATCAAGATTTCTTCATGAAAGTCCCATCTCAGTTACTGAACTGCTACGTGTGTCCCTAAGAAAGTCCCTTCATTCTCTGGTCCATCTGTAAAGTGAAAAAATGGAGACACAAGACTCAAGGTTCTTTCCAATTGAAATATTTGATGATGATAAAGAACTGTGATTCTCTTATCAACACCCACTCTCTATCTCTACCATATAACTTCAGATCTCCCTTACTTCTCAACTGGACCATCACAATAGCCTCTCTACAGGTCTTTTGGTATCTGATTTCTGTAATTTTCAGTACCAAATGGTCACTCCTGACATATTGATCTTCCTGAAACCACACCATGATCATATTGCTCCACTACTTAAGTCCTCACTGGTGTCCAATTGGTTACAGAATAAAATTCAAATACCTCAGCTTGGCAAGCCATAGTCTCAAATAATTTTATAACCTTATCATAACAGATTGTTTGAGAGCATAAGTTTTATAGCTAGACAGACCAGGTTCAAATTCTAGTCATACCTTTTACTAACTGAATTTGGGCAAACTCTTTAGCCTCCCTGAGCTTCCTTCATTGTCATCTTGAGTTGAAAATACCAGTGTCATAGGGTTGTTTTAAAGATGACATTAACTAAAGTGTGTAGTGTATTAGCATAATGCTGCTACATTATGGCCCTCAATAAATAATACCTGCTGAAAATGGACAAGATGGCGGAGCAGGTAGCAGTGCAGTAAGGAGCTCCATCAGCAACAACACAGAATACTGGACCAAGCAAGCTCAGGTCCCAGAACTGAACCACATATAAAGGAATATTCAGAAAGCTGGAAGGCTTACAGCCAGTGAAATTTATAGTAGCTGTAAGAAATCCAGTGCTTTCTAATCCAAGGTACTCAGCTGCTCCCTTAGTGGCCATCTTGGGTGAGACCGAATGGGGGAAGGATCAGAGCAGCCACAGACGACTGACAGAACCGTGGAGATAAAGGTGTGGACATTCTTTTTTTTTTTTATATCTGTTCATTGGTCTCTTGCTATCTGCACATCTCCATTCTGGTGACTAGAGGGGGTGGCTGAGCGAGTGGACATCCCCTTGTCCCCCGAGGGTTTCACTACACATGCACACAGATCCTCTTAACATTTAGAGGGACAGATTCCACTTAAAACCAAACAGCAGCACAAAATGGCCACAGCGGGGGAAAAAGGCCTGAACGGGGGTTGTGGAGCAGGAAAGGCAGACTAAAAAGGAAACAGGACAAAAAATAAATCCTGAGTTATGTCATAACAACCAATAGTTGTTGTTGTTGTTGTTTTAAGTGCCGTGGAGTCGGTTCCGACTCATAGCGACCCTGCACAGGGTTTCCGAGGCTGTAAATCTTTACGGGAGCAGAATGCCTCATCTTTCTCCCGCGGAACCGCTGGTAGTTTCGAACTGTTGACCTTGCGGTTCACAGCCCGATTCGTAACCACTACGCTACCAGAGCTCAACCAATAGTGGCATCTTGAAATTTCTCAGGAAGAGTGAAAGGGGAAGGCCATCTCCTGATCATGTCTACCTGGATGCAATCAGAAAGTATAAAAATTACCAAAACACACACCCATCCGAGTATTAAGGCCACATCTAACTAGTGAATTTTGTTGTTGTTGTTGTTAAGTGCCATCGAGTCGGGTCCGACCCATAGCGACCCTGTACAGGGTTTCCGAGGGTGTAAATCTTTACAGGAGTAGAAAGCCTCATCTTTCTCCCGCGGAGCGGCTGGTAGTTTCGAACCGCTGACCTTAAGGTTCGCAGCCCCATTCGTAACCACTACGCTACCAGAGCTCCTTGGGTTTGTTGTTTGTTGTTATGTGCTGTGGAGTCAGCTCCGACTCATAGCAACCCTGTACAGGGTTTCCAAGGCTGTAAATCTTTAGGGGAGCAGAAAGCCTCACCTTTCTCACGCAGAACAGCTGGTAGTTTCAAACTGCTGACCCATGAGATTAGCAGCCCAATTCGTAACCACTACGCTACCAGAGCCCCTTGGGTGGGGGAGTTCAAATATTGGTTCTGGGGCCCCTGAGCCTAAACACAGACCTCCAGCATGTTGAACATGACCTATATGCGCATAGCACCAAGTAAGCAAAGCAGCACTTAGCATTTAGCTTTCAGCCTATTACACCAATTACATTGATTTTTTACAAACTGCATTTCCCACTGCTATTTACCAACTAGGGAGGATAAAATCAATGACAGTAAGTTGTTTGGGTAGCAGCTGCAGAGGGGAAGAGCCAGGCCAGGAAAGCAACAGGCTACCTGAAGGCAAGGAGAGGCCGTCTCCAGGTCTCTTGCTCCAGCTTGTCATTAGCCATTTCACCAGGATCCTACAGCTTTTAACATCTCTACTTTTAGATGATGTACATTTATATATTTTATGACCAATATGCACTAATTCTATAATAACAAAAAAATAATTTTTAAAGATCACTTATGAAATACTAATATAATAATGTGCTTTCTCTGCTTAAAACTCTTCAATGGGGCCACTATACCTTCGGGATAAAATCCAAATTCCTCAGTATGACTTGCAAGGCTCTGTGTTTCCTCATATCCTCCCACTACTCAGTGACTTTGACTCAACCATATTTCACCTCACCGTAAAGATCACTTCATCCTGGAGCCTCTGTACTGATTACCAGCCCCAAGTCTATTAGGGAACCTGTCTCTTACATTTCCTTAGTATCAGAGCCCTTATATCAATGCAGTATAATCATGCAGGTTCAAGCACTGCATTAATTTCTTTGTCATTCCCATCAGATTACCCAGTGGTAGAACAGTGTCTGCACTTAGTAGATGCTCAGCAAAATATTGTCAAAAAAATGAAACTAATTACATCTAGCTGTTAGATTTGGAAAGATTCTTACAGACCATCTAGCCTAATTTCTCTTTTGAAAGTGAAACCCGCAGAAGTAAATACAAGTTCTAATTCCAAGTGTTTTTACCAAATTGCTGTGTAACCTGAGAAAATGCCTTTCCTTTCTGAATTTCAGTCTCTCCAGCTATAAAACAGGGAAGCCCTTTCTGCCCCAATATTTTCTGGCTTTGCCTCCCACTCATCCTGGGTATTGGGTACCCTGTAGGTGCACTGACCTGAAGAGGGGTACATAGCTAGAGAAATATAAGATCTGGTTCATCCCCTTAAATTACTGCCAGTTAAGACTCGCACACAGTGAGGAAGTGCTAAATTAAGTGTTTCTAGTTTTTGTTAAAGGAGCTCTGGTAGTGTAGTGGTTACAAATCGGGCTGTTAACCTCAAGGTCAGCAATTCGAAACTATCAGCTGTTCCATGGGAGACAGATGAGGCTTTCTGCACCCATAAAGATTTACAGCCTCAGAAACCCTGTACAGGGTCACTATGAGTTGGAACCGACTCCACAGCACATAACCACCACCACCACCTGTGATTGTTAATAATAGTTGTCACTGAGTTGATTTTGACTCCACAGGGAAGTGAATCGTTCCGCCTTTCCTCCAAGGTGCCTCTGGGTAGACTCAAGCTTCCAAACTTTCATTTAACAGGCTAGCATATTAACTGTTCACGCCACTCAGCAACTCTTCAGTTGCTAAACCCCTACCCCACAAGAAAGAAACCCAAACCCACTGACAAAGAGTCCATTCTGATTCATAGGGACTCTAAGAAGCATTTCTGAAGCTACAAATCATTATGGGAGCAGACTGTCTCATCTTTCTCCTGACAAGCAGTTGTTGGGTTTGAACTACAACCTTGAAGTTAGCAAGCCAGCACCTAACCCCTAGTGCCACCAGGTCTCCTCCTCAATCACAAGGAGATCTGAAACAGAAGAGATTAGGCATGCCTGGGGCATCAAGACTTCTCCAGGAAATAAAGCTTAAATTAAGCAGACAGAATTTGACAAGGCAAAGAAGACGAGAGTCTCTCCAGCAACCATGAGAAGTACTGAACGAGCGCTAACTGGAGCAGCAAGTTGCTGCAAAGTCAGATCCCAGCCCTGCCACTTGCAAGCTGTGTGTCTTGGACAAGTTTCTCAAACTTTCCAAACCTCGGCTCCCTCACCCTCACCACGGAAACCCAAATGTCTAGCTTGCAAGGTTTTTGAGAAGATTAAATGCATGTGACAGTATCTAGAACAGCGCCTGTTGCCTAACAGACCATTTTAAGAAATGCCACTTCCTTTTCTTCCTTGCAGCCATGTAAGTGGGCTTGATGTATCCCTGGCAAGAACATCAAAAGGGCAGTTGTAGTTTGGAAACTGAAGGTTCTTTCTGCCCAACCATTCATTTCTGTCCATTCTGAGTGACTCACCCAGTGCCTTCCCATCACACACACACACATACACACACACACACACACGTGCATGCCATGTAATGTGCAAGAGAGGAAGAGAAACTGTTTCTAACCCCCAGATCAAAAAGTGGACCCAAAATAAATGCTGTCCATTATTGTCAAAAGAAAAATATAAAAAATCAACATCCAGTCTGGCCTGAAGTTCTTTTCCACCAGGGAACTTATAAGGTATGAGATTAGGTGACCAAATGTTATTTTTTATGGGGTTGGAGGGAAAGGCTTCAATTAAATTACTGAACAATTCTATGAAATACCTTGGAACATGTTCTAAACCTATTGATTTTTTGGAGGCAGGTAGAACAAGGTATGCACTGTGAGAGGAGCTGACTGGGGTAAGGATGGGTGTAGAAAGGAAGGTTGTTTGTTTTAGTCACCCCTGCTGATGACAGATTGATATTGATTAGGATTTAGAAACAGCATCCCCAAACAAAATCCAGCAAGACCTCATTTACCCCACATTCTCAGGGAAACAGCAGTGGCACGCTCTCTCTCATATGTGAAAGTTATCCGCTTGGGCTAAGGTTATTAGTCTCTTGGGAAATTACAGACCCTTTTGGGAATCTAACACAGAGAGCGAGGTCCCTCTCCCCTGTAAAACACAAATACACCCCAAATTCACTTGTAATGTCATAGCATTCATGGACCCCAGGTTTGAAATGCCAGTCTTGTACATACACACACACAGCTTTCTGAATGGAAATGTTTCTTAACAGTGTTCCACAATTTCCTACCATCAAGACCTACCCATACTTGCTTTTCAGGTTATGAATGGGAACTAAAGGGACCCTTTCAGTTCCTCCAGAATCAGCAAAGGCAGTTGAACAAACCCTCAACTAGGACTGAGTATGCTTGGGCCCCAGAGTCATCTCTGCCCCTGTCACTTCAGTGACAATGAACCTGTCTCAAATCTCTCTGGACTTCAGTTTCTCCACCTGGAACAAAAGGGTTTTTTGCTAGGACAGCAATTCCCAGCTTATTCTCTATAGAAGACAAGCATCAAGCACAAAATAAAACTTGCATGGTGAAAATAAATCAGAAAGATATTGAATATTCCATTTCCCTTTTAGAGATTCACATAACTTCTTAGTGTCCTGGAGCAATAGAATATGGAGAGTCCAGAATAGGAGGAGGATGGGAATAAGTGGCTAGCTTTGCCATGAGACCAGAAGAACTAGATGGTGCCCAACTCCCATGAACGAATGTTTTGGTCAAAGATTGTATATAAGAATCCTGATCAAGAGGGAGAAAATACAGAATAATATTTCAAATCCTCATGAACTTCAGACTTTCTGGAGCCATGGAGACTGGGTGAACCCCTGAAACTATTGCCCTGAAATAAATCATTAAACCTTAAACCAAAAATATCTTCTGAAACCTTATAAAACCAAACGATAGTTTCAGTTAACAAGTCAAGAATGTCTGTGGTGGGCATTATGTTCTTTTAAGAACTCTCTCTGTGGGATCCAACTGAAAATAGTAATTCAAAAGATTAAATAGAAGCCTCATAGGGAAGTGAGTTGATGTTAATGGGGGAGGAACAGCACAGGAAAGGAGAGTGAGAGTGATTGTACAATTCAAAGAAGACAGTCAATGTCACTGAACTGTACACATGGAAACCATTGAATTGGTGTGTGTTTTGCTAGTATAGTCTCAACACCAACAACAAAATAAATAAATTTTTAAAAGCTATATTAACGTAGAAGTTTTATAACATAAAGGAGGGAGTAGTTAATCTTACATTCCAGGAACAGAGGACCTTAGGGCCATCAAGGGTAGAGAACACAAGCAGAATGTGGGATCCTATTCAGAGAAGCAGGGACACCAGAGATGGAGGTAGAGATGAGGACATGGAGAGAGACAGCAGCTGAGAACGCTAGACTCGTGGAAAGAGAAAGGCTGTGTGCTGGCAGCCAGAAGGGGATTGTATCATTTCAATTAAATTAAATATGATAGGATAAGTGCAAAACCGATGTTCTTCCATGTACACTATCACTCAATTTGCAATAAACGCTTTTTAAAAAAACAAAAACATATTCGCAAATGAAGGTCTCTAAAAAATTCTGCAATAAAGAAACCTCTTTCCTTTGGTTTAATCTAACATTTCCCTATTTATTAGGTTCATGAATTTTTTTTAGCACAATAACTATGCTGCAGTCCTATCACAGAAACATTTAATTAACATTTAATTAAGCGCTGAGTTTAGAACCCAGCAAGATGTAACTTCACTACATGGATAAATTCTCATCAAAACTAATCAACACATGTGAAGGTTGTAAAGGCTGTCAGTAAAGCAAAACATCACCTGACATTTTACTGTACTGTGGGGGCTTGAGTGTAGTTTTTATGCTGGAAGCTATGCCAGTAGGATTTCAAACACCTGCAGTGTCACATTTGGTGGAGCTGTTTCAACAGAGCTTCCAGAGTAAAACAGAGTAGGAAGAAAAACCTGGCAATCGACTTCTGAATATTAGCCAATGGAAACTTCATGGATTACAACTCAATATTATCCAATAGCATATAGGAAGATGATCCCACCACAGCAATGGGCTCCAACATGCCAACTATCATGAAGATGGTAAAGGACCAGGCAGTATTTTGTTACACGGTGTCACTATGAATTGGAGTCAACTCAATGGCAATGAAAACAGCATTAATGCAAAGTGGTGTGTGACCTAGGAGCTGCAAGAGAGCTATAGAATTATCCTGCCCTTCCTTCCTGGCAAGGCAACTAATTGCTCTTTTTAGGCAGAATAGTTTGAATCCTCCAGGCATCACCTTTAATCTTTCCTTTTGTTCATTCCAGCTACCCTTAATATACAGAAGAATCCCTAGAGCAGTGAGATTAATGGTAAAAAAAAAAAAAAAAAAAAAGGGTGCCTTCAACTTTATCATAATGTTTTCTTTCAGCTTCAAAACAAACTGAGGAAAACATGACAAAATATTAACAGGATGGTCAAAAAAACTAACAGGTTGTTTTTTATATCAGTCTTTGAACCTTTCTTTGGTTTATATTTTTAAAGTTAAAATGAAACAATGTTATTAACTTAAATACAATCATGTATAACGTCCATTGGGACAACATCC
>NW_006408575.1:5754189-5769909 GCF_000296735.1 Chrysochloris asiatica | reverse complement strand
TATGTCTCTTGTATACAAAGTGATTACACTACCAAGCATATAATGGTACAGTACATACATAATCTGTAATATGTATGTCTTGATTGCTGTTGTTGTTAAGTGCTGTTGAGCTGGTTCTGACCCATCGCGACCCTATGTAGGGTTTCCAAGGAGCAACTGGAGAGCTTGAATCACGGACCTTGCAGTTCAAACCAACTTTGCAGTATTAACCCACAGCTCCACACCAGGACTCCTATGTCTTGATAGTCATAGTAAATGCCTGTTACTGACTTTTATATATGTACTATCTATATATACAGTACTTTCTACCTAAAAAGTTTACTGTAAACAGAGTAATAGGCAGTAGCACCCAAGCTCATGCATCTCGTGTTGTAGCATTATCTTTCTGTTTTATTTTCTTTAAAAAATTCTGCCATGAAGTATGTCATGGCTTTAAATGCAGCAAAACCAGTGCCAGTAACAGCAGCAGAAAGGGACAAAAGAAGAGTGTCACTATGGAAATGACATATAATGTTATAAACATCACAAAGGTGGAAAATCTGTGAATGCTACTGCTCACAATTTAGGCATGTTGCACTGAACAATCATGACAATCGTCAAAAACAATGAAAACACTCTCCAAGCTGTTAAAGGATCACCTCCATTGAAAGCTGCCAGACGAAGTAAAATGTGTTGTCGTTGTTAAGTGCCATCAAGTCAGTTCTGACTCATAGTAACCCTGTATAGTGTTCCCAAGGAGTAGCTGGTGGGTTTGAACCATCGACCTTGCTGTTCAAACCGACCTTTCTGTCCACTGCTAGCCACACCAGGACTTCAACATTTTCACTGTGAGAGGGACCTACATCAGATATGAGGAAAATACTAATAGCGTGATTAAGGAGCAATACAAAAGGAAATCTCTCTCAGCATGTTGACAATCACTTCTAAAGCACAAGCTTGTTTGATATGTTTAAAGAAAACGCGGGACCAGACTACAATATCAGACTACATCTAAATCACAGAACATACCTTGGACATTAAACTGTAACCTGAATCCAGAGTTGAATCACTTCATGGAACATTTAGGGGATTTCTGAGGGCATTTATGAGTCATAAGGTATTTGATTCATGCATGTTGTTGCTAAGTGCTGTGGAGTCAGTTCAAATTCATAACAACCTGTATAGGGTTTACTGGGAGCAGCTGGTGAACCGCCAAGCTTGCTGTTCAAACTGACCTTGTGGCCCAGTGCTTATCCTACAGCGTCAACCCAGAACTACTGCCTCATGTGTAGACCTTATAATCTCACCCACAGGTAAGATGAACCACACTCCATTTAAACATTCTCCAGGAAGGACTTTGGGGAACACTGGTTAAGAGCAACAGAGCCTCCCAGAGTTGACATCTGGCTTAACCCTGCCTCCACCTCCTTGTTTCCTGACTGTAGGACTATAGGGTCAACATCTTCCTGCGGCAGCAGTGGAATGATCCCCGACTAGCATACAACGAATACCCTGATGACTCTTTGGATCTGGACCCATCCATGTTGGATTCCATTTGGAAACCTGATCTGTTCTTCGCCAATGAGAAAGGGGCCCATTTCCATGAGATCACCACAGACAACAAGCTGCTCAGGATCTCCCGGAATGGGAATGTCCTCTATAGCATCAGGTGAGTTCCATACAGTTCCTCATACCTGCATCCTCAATGTGACTGGCCCCACATTCACTGTCTGGGAGCAGACAATGAAAAACAGAGGTAATGGGCCCTGGCAATCCAACACCTTTGCAGAACAGGCAGACCCAGCTCTGTAACTGATACTCAGCAAGTAAGAATTAAATATTATATGAAGTCCTATGAGGAAGTGATTCATTAATAGCCAGAGAAACCAGGGAAGAGTTCCTGGAGAAGATGGGATTTAAATTAGGCCCCTAAGGTCATACAGCACTTCAATAAAGTAAGATGGGAAAAGGATACTTAAAGTTAATGATCAGCAGCAGGAGCCAAGGCAAAAAGACTGGAAAAACACAGCAACCTCAGAAAGTGATGAGCCTGCCTACTAGTTGATGCTAACCTCGGGTTATAAGCCACGGATGGTCTGTCTGCCCCTTCTGTAGACCCTTACTATCCATCCCCCCATACCTTGTATTCTGAGTCTAAGAGGCTGGGACCCCTTTCTCCAGCTGAAAGTGATTAGATGCACGTAGTGATAGAGACAAAGCTTTCACAGTCCCCAGCCACCATCTCTCCCCACCTAGTCCCCAGTCTCCTCTCCTGGGGCATGGGGAAAATGATGAATATACAAGAGGTGGAGAAGTAGCTTACAAAACCACCACCATTACCCATGGCAGACAAGTTGATTCCAACTCATAGCAACCCTACAGGGCAGAGTAGAACCGTCTCCTAGGGTTTTCAAGGCTGTAATCTTCATGGAAGAGGATTGCCACATCCTTCTCCCAAAGACCAGCTAGTGGGTTCAAACCACTGGAATTTCTGTTAGCAGTCAAGTGCTTTAATCATTGTGTCACCAGGGCTCCAACCCCATGGAGTGGCCTTCCACAGGAAATAATAATAACCACCATTCCTTGGGAATTTCCTTACTAACCTGGATACTTTACGTATTTTATTTTTAATCCTCCTAACAACTCATTAAGGAACTCTAGTAGTGCTGTGGGCTAGGAGTTGGGTGCTAACTGCAAGGTTAGCAGTTCAAACACACCAGCAGCTCCACAGGAGAAAGATGAGGCTGTGTGCTTCTGTAAAGATTCACTGTTTTTGGAAAATCTATATAGGATAGCTATGAGTCAGAGTTGACTTGATGACAGTTGGTTTGGTTTGATTTTAACAACCCCATGAAGCAGGTTTTAGTGTGACCCCTTTGCAGATTGTACAAATTAGGACCTGAGAGTTTAAATGTCTTGCCAAAGTTCATACAGCTAGTTAGTAGAAGCATCTAGATTATAATCTGCATTCATGTGGATCTGATGCTCACTCAGTATATAAGATCAGAGGCTGGCATTCAGTACCTAAAACCAAAACCTAACTTTCTGCCATCAAGTCAATTCTGACTCATAACAACCCTACACAGGCTTTCCTAGACTGCAACTTTCTGAAAGCAGATCGAAGCTGACAGCCTCATCTTTCTCCCATGGAGTGGCTGGTGGGTTTGAGCAGTTGATCTTGCAGGATTAACAGTCTTACATCTAACACATAGTGCCACCAGGGCTCCTATTTGATGAATAAATCAATATGCTTGTATTTGAAAGGACTAAGAAAGTCTTGATCCTAAATAGATATAATATCCCTGCCTCTCCACCACTTTCTCAAAATGAATAAGCCTTTTTATTTCTCATCAGGAGATGAGTCTACATGTTCTGGTGAGGACGGGAGGTAGGGGACTATATACAGGTTCTAACAGTCAAGTTTGACTGAGCCCAGAGCCTCACCCAAAGCAGGCTGAGTGAAGGAGGGGCCCTAGAATTCTCAACAGGGAAATGAAAGTGCCAATGAAAGGTGGGCTTGGAGGACCTATATGATGATGTGCCTTCTCACCCTGAAGCCCATCCTCACCCAGACTGGAAGGGTGCTGGGCTCAGGGGGTGGCCATCAAGACCCGACTGGGGTGGGGTGAGGGATGTCACCCTGCTTGGATTTTGCTGCTGCCATGCAAGATTCCCATCTACAGGAAGCTCAGCCTCAGTGTAGCATGAAAGGAGGACAAATCAGCAGAAAGTCATGTTCCCAAGGTCATTCAACTTCAGGAAATTAACCTAGTGTGACAGCTACCCCATTTTGGAGTTTTATCTTCAGAAATTCAACTCCTTTCACATTCTCTCTCCTTCTCACACTCCCTTCTTTTTCCTCCTCTTTCTTTCCCGCTGCCTTCCCTTCCCCCTCTTACATGTGGCTATGTAAAAGGCTGTGAGTTTGGAGGGATGGAGTTCACACAGGTCTGTGTGCCTCCAGAATTAGAGTCTTTAGGCAAAGGGGTGAGTTTTTCAGGACAACAATGCCAGGGGCCAACCAGCAATCACATGAGCCAATCTCTTTGAGACTGAGACTGCAAAGTCCAGGAGTTTGGGTCTTGAAACCTGCTGATCCATCAAGTTGGTGTGTGACCTTAGGCAAGTCCCTTCCTATCCATCTCTGCACCCTAATTTTTCACCTGTCAAATAAGGAAGTTGCCTGATGACCTAAGGTTCTTTGGGCTCTGAGATCCTGAGACTCTGAGACTCTTGTCTCTGTTCCTTGCAGCAGGCACTCAGATATTGGCAAAGACTTTCAAGCTGAAGCTTTGTAGCCTCGTCTGGGCTATAGCCTCAGATTCTGTGAAAAGTACTCTTTCTAGCTTTGAGGCTGCAACCTCTGGAAAGGATTGTTGTTATTGTTGTTGTTAAGTGCCATCAAATTGGTTCCAACCCACAGTGACCCTGTATAGGGTTTCCAAGGAGCGGCTGGTGAGCTTGAACCATCAACTCTGATGATCAAGCCGACTTTGCAGTCCAGAGCATTAACTCATAGAGCTACACCAGGACTGGAAAGGATTAAACAGCATAAATTAAACAAACCTAGGGTACCCACCACTTCCCAACAGATCCCAGCATAAGTCCACAGATGTGAGTCAGCTGTGTATGGTCACCCAGAAGACTGGGGGCTCTTTGAGATAACTTGTAAAGAGCCCAGTGTGGGGGGAAGGCAGCCAGGAAACACAGGCGGTACCTGCTGTCAGTGCCCTTGAGGATGCCTGAGGCCTGGTGCTCCTCAGCATAAAATCTAGGTTCTTCCCCAACCTCAGGACTCCACAGAAATGTGGAGACAGGGGCAGGGTAGAGTTTGGCCTTTAGGCCTTCAGGCAAGTTGCTAAACACAAGTTTCTCAAAGTCAGAAAAACTCCAAAGAAACCCAGAAATTCCACTGCCTCTGCATGGCCTTAGACAACCTGCTTCACTTCTCTGCACTTCCATTTCCATATCTGGAACACAGAAATACACATACATTTATTCAAACTAAATAGTAGTTCCATGACCTCCATTGCCTCCCCTGAACAAATGATTTTCCAGTGGTGATAATAATACAGGCATAGCCTCCCTGGTTTTGGATTCAGCATCATTCAATTCTCTTCTCTTCCCAGAATTACCCTGACACTGGCCTGCCCCATGGACTTGAAGAATTTCCCCATGGATGTCCAGACATGTATCATGCAACTGGAAAGCTGTAAGTTTTCTTTCTCTAGAAAGAACCCAGCTCCCATTTACCCACGAGACAAGGAGAAACTCCCACTCAGTTACTCCTAACTGGAGCCCCCAGGAATTGTTGGAATTGCCTAAAATACTAGATGAGGGGTTTTACTTTTAGAAAATGCATTAGAAATAGAATTCCTCTTACACTGTCAGACTGAGGCCCAAACTGAGGAGTTTGCAGCATTCTCTACAGAGGCGCTCACTGTTCCATGTCCCTGCGAATGTCCTCTCCAGGAATGGAGGAGAAATAACTTGAATAAGTCATGCTCACAGGGATGTTCACCCTAGTGATGGCTGCACAAAAAGTAACACAGGCCAACAAATAGTAAGAGTGCTGTCAGAAGTACAAAGTGCTATATGATCTCTTGGCCAAAGGAATGCTTTCTTTTGGTTGGGAAAGAAAAACACTATTTGAGAAGGAGTTCACCTGTAGACTAGGATTTTAACAGATGGGGTAGCTGACTTCATTGATTACAAACACAAAAACTAATCTGACTAATTTTAAACATGTAATGAAATGGAAGGATATAGAAACTGCTAATGGACTTGAAGGGAAAGCTAAGACAGGAGCCAGAGCAGATTTCAGGCACAGGAACTAAGGGCCATTTCCTCAGAACATGATCCCTGAGGGAATCAGCAATTCTAAACCTTTAGTCACTTCACTCAAGAACCAAAGTCTTGGGGCACAGAGTCTGACTGGAATTGCCATCCCAAACCTTGGTCCTCACTGTCAGTTCCACCAAAATAGCAAGCAGAGGAGTAGCTCCCTGAGGAAAACAAGGGTTCTCATGGATGGTGTGCAGCCAAAATAACAGATTTCGGCTGCATTTGACCATGTGGGTGATGGGTGGGGATAATAGAACACCCCAAAGTGGCATGCTGGAAGAGGTAGAAGGAAAAGTGGCAGGGTTATGGGATAGATGTTAACAGTTAAGCCAGCTTTCATTTCCTTTGGGGAGATGAAAAAGCAAAATGTTCTCATGATTTCCATCAAGTTCTTCTAAAACCTGACCAACCCTGAATGCTTCACATAAGTGCTTCTGAGTAGTGATTGTTCCTCCTCTGATCCCATCCCAGTTGGATACACCATGAATGACCTCATCTTTGAGTGGCAAGAGCAGGGAGCTGTACAAGTAGCAGATGGATTAACCCTGCCCCAGTTTATCCTGAAGGAAGAGAAGGACTTGAGATACTGCACCAAGCATTACAACACAGGTAGGTGCAAGAGGTCACCTCTTGAACTAGGGCCAGAGGTCATTTCAAACATTCATTCAACAGTCCTTATGAAGTACCCCTGATGGGCACATCTCTGTATTACTGTTGCTAAAATAATAGGCTTTGAAACCAAAAATTGTGCCTAATAATTTGTTTCTGTGAATCCTGGGGCAAGTAACTTTAGATTTGTTGTTAAGTGCCATCAAGTCAGTTTGGACTCACAGCAATCCTGTATAGGGATTTTATGGGATGTCTGGTGGGTTTGAATCACCAGTCTTGTGGTTAACAGTCCAGTGCTTATCCTACACCAAGATTAGGCTACACCTAATTATAAGGAAAACTAGTAAATATATTATTGATTCCATATAGCAGTAGTCCCCAAAAAACTGGGGTCCTTATTCCTAAGGCAAAAAAAAACCTACTGCTTTTAAGTCAATTTTGACTCATAACAATCCCATGTGTTACAGAGTAAAATTATTCTATAGGGTTTTCTTGGCTTTAGTCATTACAGAAGCAGATGACCAGGACTTTCTTCTGTGGTACCACTAGGTGGGTTTAAACTGCCAAGCTTCAGGTTAGTCATCCAGTACAAACCATTTTTGCCACCCAGGGAGGATTCATAAGTAAAACTGAAGAACTGATATTTAGAGGCCATCTAAAAGAAGAACTGGTCTTTCTGGTAAAGCAAAAGAACAAAGCAGAGAATGCTCGCATTAGACCTCTGCAAGAGGGAGGTGAGAGGTGACAAAGAAAATTAGTAAATAGCAGTCCACTAGACTGTGAGCTCCAAGAGGAAAGGAAACCAAAACTATTTAGCTCAGCATGGTTATAGCAGAGCACTAGCCTACAGTTTATTAGCAGTGAAAGCAACGAGTTGTATTAAAATATAGCAAGATTCATGACTCAGGAGATACACTAACACCCAGGAAGGAGACTATAGTGTTCCAAGTTTCAACAAAAAAGTGAGGTTTTTATCAGGTAGAGTAAACAAAGGACTACTTGTGCATGGGTATGAGTGAGTGCTGACAAAAAATTACAAGGCAGCTGTTAAACTAAAATCTTTTAGCATTATCATTCCTATTTTTCAACCTCTTGAAACATGCTCATCAAGACATTCTTCTTGGATGAAGCTATGCAAACACTCTTGAACGTTACAGAAGAAAGTCCTGGTGATGTGCTTCTATAATGATTAAAAGCCAAGATAACCCTATGGAACTATTTTATAACACATGGGATTGCTATGAGCCAGAATTGACTCACCTTTTAACAAACAATTCCTCACACAAGTTAAGATCGTGATCCTGGCTTACAAGCAGTTAAACTTTTACAAGAAGCTGAATTATCTCTTCAAAACAGCAGGAATAGAGGTTTCAGACCAAGCTACAATTTGATTCAAAATAGAGTTTAATTTAGATTGAGGCAGCCATTATTGTCATGCTAAGTGCCTTGCTTCTAGGGTTTGCTTACACATTTTCCTTCTTTTGATCAAACTACTGCTATGGGTACATATCACCCACAAAGGAGTTAATCATCTTTTGCAAGGATTTGGCATATTAGCAATGGCTGCTATACTTGAACTAATTTTAAAATCTATAGGTGTTACACAAGGTCAGCAGTTCGAAACTACCAGCACTTCGCGGGAGAAAGATGAGGCATTCTGCTCCCGTAAAGATTTACAGCCTCGGAAACCCTGTGCAGGGTCCCTATGAGTCGGAACCGACTCCACGGTACTTAACAACAACAACAACATAGGTATTAAGCAGAGTGCAACAATTTTAAAGTCTGGCATAAAGAACAAAACACTTGATTTATTGGGTTAAGGTTAAAAGTATTCAATGATTAACAAAGTTACTAAGAAATAATTGCAAAAATGGCTAAAAACAGCCTAAATTATTGAATATCAACTCTTAAAAAACAAAGTCCAAAAATTTCAGCAGCTAGTATGTAATCTTGTTTCATGTTTTTTAGCATCAGCTACTTGCTAGTGATCTTCTGACCCCTAGGGTATTTCCGACTGAGTTTCAAATCTCCATTTTACTCACAAATTCACTAGGTACTTTAGCTTTCTTTAGTTGTGATCATCTAATTCAAGGATTAATTCCTCCTAATTTCACTGCATAAAGGTTAGTTGAAAGAACTAGAGAAGATTTCTTCCAGCAGAGTTCTAAGAAATCTTGTTGTTGGTGCCTTTTCCAAAAAACATAGTCATCTGGCTTAATGAAGTAAAGGAGGAGAACCAGGTTTTTGTTCCTTAAATGCTTCTTTACTTTGTGAAGAATATTTCTTAGAGTATTGCATTAGAGATTGAAAATAATTCAGTTTTTGCTAAGGGTTAGTAGAGGCAATGCAGGAAAAATCCAGTAATTATTTCATAAGGAGTTAGTATATGAGGTACAAAAGGAGGGCTTCTTAAATTTAAAAAGGACTAATAGCTGCACAAGACCTTTTTAAAGTGTTGAAGATCAAAGATGTCAGCTTGAAGATTAAGGTGCGCCTGACCCAAGCCATGGTATTTTCAATAACCTCATATGCATGTGAAAGCTGGACAGTGAATAAGGAAGACTGTAGAAGAATTGATGCTTTTGAGCTATGATGTGTGGAAGGCAATTTCTCTGAGAGGAAAAAGAGGTTAGGGATCGGGTTTTTTTACCTTGTTACTGGGCGCCCCCCCCCCCCGGGGGGGGCGTATTCTGATTTGGAGAATCTGGGGATGCAGGGGGTTGGGGTAGAGAAGGGTGGGGGGACTGAGAAGGGGAACGAGAAAAAGACTTGGAAGTGGGGAACCTGCCATTTTGCCATTTCTTTATAGAAGTTGTCAATGTCTCTGAAAATTTGGAAGCCAAAAGTGCTGTTTTCTGGCCACTGACTAATTACAACCAGGCTATATTGCAAAAATCAATTAATTATTTTTCCGATTGATTTATATGAGATGTAATTTCTTGATTCAGAAGACAGCCTAGAGGGGAGGGGGTGGTTTGCGAAGCCCTAGGTCCCGTTTTTTGGGTGGGTCAAGGAGTCTCTGCCGAAGGTGGTGTCTGCCTTCCCACTGGTGAGATGGGAGACTGCCGGAGGTCCGACTGTGGGACTGGATGGCCTGGAGAGGTTTATGAGCTTCCCTGCGCCCTCTGCCAACGGAGTCGAAGTGATCCTCGGAGGATCAGGGGACGTGGCAGAATCTCCTGGGATCCTCAGGAGAAAGTGCCAGGGGCTGACTTACCTAGACCCAGGAATTTGTGACCGGTGTTGGATGAGGAAAGATTTGGCAGAATGGCCTCTGAGATCTGGAGCCATGTAAAAGAAAAGACCTACTACCTGGAAGTGAGCGATTAGGGAAAGGGACTTTACAAGAGTTTTGAGAACCATCGGGGTGCCCTGGCCTGAAAGGGTCTGTGATCCCTCGTAGTCAGTTGCAGAGGGAGAGAGAGAAAGAGAAAAGAGAGAGGAGAAAAGTGGGCTACTCATATATGAGCAGTCGGAGAAAGTGATCCTAGGTTCAGGAGTTTTGAGAGTCCACTCGGGTGTGTCCCAGTCAGAACCTCACAATCCTCCCAGACTGAATCTACAATCTCTCGCAGTCTGCTGGAGAGAGAAAGAGAGATGGAAAAAAGTGAAGGAGAGCCTGGCTAAATAGCTAGGACAGGTTTGGGAGCGGGTGGAGTTTAGAATGGGCTAGCTGCGTGGAGGATAAGGCCTTTGTGAACTCTTGCCAGAGGGTGGAATTTAGATGGGGCTAACTGGTGGGATCGGGAAATTTAAAATGTAAGGAAAACAGACATTTAAGAGAGTTATGGTGGTTGATATAAAAGGCTTAGAGACAAAGAAGACCTCCGACCACTTTGCGTCCAGTTGGAGGAATTTCTCTAGATCTCTGAGAATTCCATTATATAAGGTGCCGTTTTCATTCTATTGAGGCAGGAGGGAGGGCCAGATGAACAACCAGAGCGTCCCCTGTATTGTTCAAAAGGCAGGCCCTGAGACATAGAAGGAAGGCCTGCTGAGGCCTTATGTCTGGGGTCCGGAGGAGGCATTCTCTAGGTACCTTAGAGAAAACCTCCGGAGGCCAACTTACCTTTTCTGTGGGAACGTCTAGAGAGGAATCAGCCAGTGGTGGATGGTTGGAGCCGCTGGTCTGGAACGTGGTCCTGTGTTCTGCTGGAGCCAAGAGGTTAGGAAGGAGAAAAAGAGAGACAACTGTCTGGGCAGATGACCAAGGTTGTGAACGCTGCAAGTCGATTTAGAGGCTACCGGAGAGTAACCCCGGCCAAGCCTCCTCAATTGGACTTGGTTTGCTCAAAACTCTGAGATGTCTTAGAAGGAAAAGTTAATCTCACGTCTAAGGATTCGCCCGTCTAGTTTCCCACTACTGCCGCTAGATCGTAAGGTGAAGAGAAGAGGGTGTGGGGGAGCAGGGCGAAGGCAACCCAGAATCCACCGCGGAGCTTCGGCTTACTCTCCCGGGCCCCACGTTGGGCATCAAAACGTAAGGAAAAGAAAGCGAAAGACACGAAGGAGAAAGCTTGCCTTCAACAGCAGGCAGGTTTATTGAGAGTAAATCTGGGAGGAGGGTACTCTTACATCACCAAAGGAGACCAAGAGCCAGTCTGTTCTCTTACAGACTGGGGTATTTAAGGCGGTGTGGTCTGGATACAGTTCTGGCGAGTTTACAATGGGCGGGGGTATGGAGATTTTCCTGAAACCTGGAATTACTGGGGGGATGGTTTCCAGGTGTAACAAAGACCCAAGCTTTCTGGAGACCCCATTCAGTGCCATTCGGGGTAGTTGCAATGCCAGTCCGTTGATCAGGGGCAAGGTCCTTCAATTTCTCTGCTATTCATAAGGTTTTCAGTGACTAAATATTCGGATTGTTGTTGTTGCTATGTGCTGTGGAGTCGGTTCCGACCCATAGCAACCCTGTACAGGGTTTCCGAGGGTGTAAATCTTTACGGGAGTAGAAAGCCTCATCTTTCTCCCGCGGAGCGGCTGGTAGTTTCGAACCGCTGACCTTAAGGTTCATAGCCCGATTCGTAACCACAACGCTACCAGATTCGGATAGGGGTATGCAAAAGCTAAATAAGTATAATTTCAGCAATTTGAGTACTATCTATAGTTGATAGGGACTTAGTTATAGCCTGACTTTTTCCATGTCTCAATTTCATCTAAATGAGCTAACTGCTGATATCTTAAAAGCTTTGCTCTGGTGGGTTCAAAAAATACTAGTTATTTCATGGGAATAGTTTTCTATGAAGCTCTGGTAGCATAGTGGTTACAAGCTGGGCTGCTAACCGCAAGGTCAGAAGTTCAAATCTACCAGTGACTCTGCGAGAGAAAGAGATGAGGCTTTCTGCTCCCATAAAAATTTGGAAATCCTACACTATGTGGGTCATTATGAGGTGAAACTGACTCTATGGCACACAACCACCACTAGTTCTCTATAGGTTCATCTAGAGGCCCCTCTATAAACTACTGTGATAAAGAAAAGAGAAACAATAATTTGGGAATCTGTCTGTTGAGAAGTTGGAAAGGTTATTTCCCCTTATTTCTTCAGTTTGGGACACTCCCTAAAGTTGATGCAACTGTATTTTCATTACAGCAACTTCAGAAGGGAGCTATAAGAAAGACATCTAAAAGGTCTGCTAATTATTAAAGTACCATTTTTAATGCTAAGACACCAGAAGAGGTTAAATACCCTCTTTGTTCCCATAACATGGCATAATCATGAATAACTCCAAATAGATATTCTTAATCCATAAACTTCCCCTTAGCAAGTCTACAGGCTCAAGTAAGAACAATAAATTCAACTATTTGGACGTAAGTGGTTTTGGGGAAACAGATGACTTTCAAGAATGCTGGTAGAAGCTGTAACAGTGTAACCATTCTAAGAATGAAAGTCTGCTATGATATAGTTTGGTTATGTGCTGTGGAGTCAGTTCTGACTCATATTGACCCTGTATAAGTTTTCCGAGGCTATAAATCTTTACGGGAGCAAAAAGCTTCATCTTTCTCCTGTGGAACAGCTGAGTTTCGAACTGCTGACTTTGAGGTTCAGAGCCACTACACTCCCAGAGCTCCTTTGATGATTAGGAGTTGGTTTTAAATAAAATCCATCAGTTGTTGTTGTTAGGTGCCATTTAGTGAGTTCTGACTCACAGCAATCCAATGTAAAATGAAACAAAACATTGACCATTCCTGAGTCATCCTCGCATACATTGCTATGTTTGAACCCATTGTTGCAGCCATTATGCCAATCCATCTTGTTGAGGTCCTTCCCCTTTTTCACTGACCCTAGACTTTACCATTGATTAACAATGATCATAGAATACTGATCATATTTATGATGTTAGAGAAGAACATTAAAAGTACCATGGAGTGCCAGAAGAACAAACAAATCTGTGTTGGAAGAAGACCAGCAAGAATGCTGCTTAGAAGCAAGGCAAACAAGACTTCATTCTCATACTTAGAGTATATTATTAGGCGGGACCAGTCCCTGGAGAAGGACATCATGCTTGGTAAAGTGAAGAATCGGTGAAATGAGAAAGTGTCCACAATGAGATGGGTTTGCACAGTGACAGCAGCAGGGGGTTCAAGCATAACAATTGTGAGGCTAGAACACGTCCGAGCAGTGTTTTTGTTCTGTTGTGCATAGTAGGATCTCTATGAGTTGGAAGAGACTCAATAGTGCTTAACAACAACTACTTTACCAAGCAGGATGTCCTTCTCTAGGGACTGCTTCCTCCTGATAACTTGTACAAAGGAGCATTCTGACTGTACTTCTTTGAAGACAAATTTGTTCATTATTTTGGCAATCAATGATATATTCAATATTGTTCTCCAACACCATCATTCAAAAGCATTAATTCTTCTTCCAACTTCCTTGTTCATGGTTTGGGTTAAGCACAGCTTCAAAGTAACATCCTTGCTATTTAACACTTTAAATAGGTCTTTTGCAGCAGATTTGCCCAACACAAAACATCATTTGGTTTCTTGACAACTGTTTCCATGGGCACTGATTGTAAATCCAAGTAAAAGTAAATTTGATATATTCTCCATTTATCATGATGTTGCTTAGTGGTCCAGTTTCAAGGACTTTTCTTTATATTGAGGTGTTGTCCTTACTGAAAGTTTGGTCCTTTAATTTGAACAGTAAGTGCTTCAAGTCCTCTTCACTTTCTGTTATCTGCATATCACAAGTTGTTGATGAATCTTCCTCCATCTTGATGCTGCATTCTTCTTCATACAGTCCAGCTTTTCAGATTATTTGTTCAGCATACAGATTGAAGTATGGTGAAAGTATACAACCCTGATGCACACGTTTCCTAATTTTCAACCACTCAGTGTCCCCTCGTTCTGTTCAGATGACTGACTCTTGGTCTGTGCACAGGTTGCACAAGAGCACAACTGTTTCGGAATTTCCATTAGTCTTAGTTACCTAGTGCTGCTATAAGTGGATGGCTTCAACAACCAGAAATTTGTTCTCTCACAGTTTAGGAGTTTAGAAGTCCAAATTCAGAGTGCCAACTGTGGAGAAACGTCCTTGTCTCCTTTTATAATTTTTAGGCCCAGCATTTCACAATACTTAACAACAACAACAAATTGTTAGAGAGCTCCATGTGTTTGGCAACAACCTGTCCCTGCGTCTAGGAGTTTATTAGTGCAGGGATACTAGCTGTTCAGACATATCTTCCATTCACTTTAGCTTCTGTATGCTAAAGAGCAAGTTTCAAAGTCTCTTCTGATATCCATTTTGGTCTTTTCTGTCTTTCCTGACTTTTTAATCTTTTGCTTTCATCCTCTATGATGTTTTGATGTTAACCCACGATTTTTCCAGTTTTCAGTCATTAATGTCTAATGCAGCAAATCTGCTTTTGAGATGTTCTCTAAATTTAGGTTGGATATACTCAAGGTCTTATTTTGGTTCTCATGGACTTGTTTTAGTTTCTTTCAGCTTCAGCCTAAACTTGGATATTGATGGTCTGTTCCACAGTCTGTCCCTGGTCTTGTTTTGGCTGGTGATATTGAGTTTTCCCACTATCTCTCCCGACAGATGTAATCAATCTGATTCCTGTGTATTCTGCCTGGTGAGATAATGCTTACAGTCATCTTTACATTGTTTAAAAAAGACATTTGCTATGAATAAGTCATTGGTCTTGAAAATTTTTATTATGTGATCTCCAACATCATTTCTATCACCAAGGCCATATTTTTCAGCTACTGATCCTTCCTCTTTGTTTCCAACCTTCACATTCCAATCACCAGTAATTATCAATGCACCTTGATTGCGTAGTTGATCAATTTCACACTGAAGAAATTGGTTTGTTGTTGTTAAATGCTGCCAAGTTGGTTTCAACTTATGGTGACCCTGTATAGGACTTCTGAGGAGCAACTGGTAGGTTTGAACCACTGACCTTGTGATTAGCAATCCAATGCTGATCCTATATGCCACACCAGGAATCCTAAGAAAAAATTGGTAGACTCCTTCAATTATATCATCACTGGTTTTAGTGGTTGGTGTGTAAATTTGAGTAATAGTGATATTAACTGCCCTTCCAATCTTTATGAGTTCCATTTCATTTTTTATAATTTCTAATTTTCCTGGAGTCATATTCATACATTCATTCCATTTTTCAGTTATTAATGGATGTTTGCAGCTGTTTCTCCTTCTTTTGAGTTGTTCCCCACCAACAAATTAAAGTCCTGAATGCTTTCCTCCATTCATGTCATTATGGCCAACTCTACTTTGAGGAGACATCTCTTTGCCAGTCTTATTTGAGTGCCTTCCAACCTATGAAGCTCACTCATCCTTCGGCACTATAGCTGACAGAGTTCCACTGCTATTAATGAGGTTTTTAGTGGTTAAACATTCAGAAATAGTCCATCTCTCTTTCTTCCTCCTCTGTCTTAGTCTTGAAGCTCCAATGAAATCTGTCCATCATGGGTGTCCCTTCTGGTATTTAAAATACTGGTGGCACTACTCTAGCACTACAGCAATACAGAAGCCTCCACAGGACAACAAACTGAGAGAGGAGTAGATATCACGAGGATTACTACTTCTTAAATGCCAAACCACTGAGAATCCAGGCCCAGCCAAGTTGACATTAATCCTTAATTGTCACACCATTCCATGCAATGTTCTCCACAATTTACTGTGATCCACATAGTCAAGTATCTGTGTAGTTAATAAAACACAAGGTAACATCTTTCTGTTACCTTGTGTTTTATTAATTATAATAAAACTTTCTGCTTTCAACCAAGCTCCAGTGATATCCCTTATTTCACATCGTCTTCTGAATC
>NW_006408575.1:5733256-5754044 GCF_000296735.1 Chrysochloris asiatica | reverse complement strand
AATGGGTACAAACATGGATCCCTTTTAGTCAGTTTGTAGCTGCTCTCCACATTTTTCAGCACAGACAAATGAGCACATCCAACATTGCATCCATTTGTTGAAACAACTCAATTAGTGTTCAGTGAAGGAAGAGCTATTTACAAATAATGTTTGTCAAAGCAGTTTCCTTTAAGTCACCATGGGGAGTCAAAATCTGATCAGTTAAGTCATAACAATCATGGGATTTTTACAGAAAGAAGAGTGGCTAGCTTTAAAGTAACCACTGTATGTAGTTTAATATTTAAAGTTTCTAGAAGAAGGACCTCATAGGAAGTGTGTCTACTGGCATAAGAATGTTGGGTAAAGCAGAATGCAGCAAAGCAGACATAGCATAGGTTACATCCACATGTTCTTCCGCTATTAGAAAGTTCAGTGCTCCTATGAAACCTTCCGCAAGCCAAAATAGCAAGTGAAAAAGCAATAGCCATTAATTTGTATAGGAAAGTGTGAACCACAAAGGCAGCAGTTCACACTCACCAGCTACTTCTCAGAAACCCTATGCAGTGTCGCTGTGGGTCAGAACCGATTCCAAGGCACATAACCACCAACACAACTGTAACAGAAGTACCTCAAGTAGATCGTTTTAACAATCAGAATTTTATTCTCTCACAGTTTAGGAGACTAGAAGTTCAAATTCAGAGTGCAAGCTCTAGGAGAGGCATTCTTGTTATCTGTTCTGAAGAAAGGGCCTTGTCTCTTTTCAGCATCTGTTGTTGTTGTTAAGTGCCATTAAGTGGATTCCGACCCATAGCAACCCTGTATAGGGTTTCCAAAGAGAAGCTGGTGAGCTTGAACCACAGACCTTGAAGTTCAAATGAATTTGCAGTCTGACGCATTAGCCCACAGCGCCACACCAGGACTCCTCAGCATCTGTAGGCCTAGCATTTCTCAGTGATCTCCATAATTCTTGGCATCAATCTTCTCCTGGATCTAGGAGCTTCACAGTGCAGGGACCTCAGGGCCAAAGAACACCCTCCACTCTTGGCTCTTTGGTTTTTGTGGTAGTGGGTCCTCCCTCTTTCTCTGCTCACATCTCTCTCCTTTGATATCTCAAGATACAACCTAATCCAGCAGACTCCCAGTATGGCGCTGTGGGGTAATGTGCTGGACTGCGAGGTCAGTTTGAACCACAAGGTCAGTGGTTCAAGCTCACCAGCCACTCTTTGGAAACCCTATACAGGATAGATATGCGTTGGAACAACTCAACAACAGCAACAATCTAATCCAGTAGATTGCATCCAACCACATTGATATCATAGAAGTAAGGATTTATAGCACATTAGATAATTACATCAGATCTAGGCTGGCCACATCAGATCACATCATGGGCTTGATTGTATTATATTAGTTCTCGTAACACACAAACTTAACTGCTAAGCCACTGAGAACCCTGGCAGTTAATGGAAGTAGGTCTTTCATAAAAGTGAAGTTGTATAAAGTGAATTTTTGAAATGCAGAGGCTACCTGTATATCTAAAAAGATCCCTAAAACTATCTGCAGTAGCTTTTACCAATTTTGCTGTAATAACTACAGTCCTGTGGCAAAAAGGAAGGCTCTAGCTTTCCAGTTGCAGGCTTGTTTTGTAATAACCTGGAGGTTTGCTTCGTTTTTCATGTTTCTGTGTAAGAACACCTAATGCATTACCCGAAACTCCATATACAAATAAAGTGAAGACCAAACGGTAGTTAAGAGACTCTAACGCTGTCATGTTAGTCAAAGCTTTTTAAAACTTAGTTATCATCCCTTGATCTTCTGGGGTAAAGATAGGATGGGTCACAATCAGAGGTTTTTAAATATTTGCATAAAAACTTGGACATTGGCTACCCAAAATGGGGGGCTGGGGGCTACAAAGGCAAGAAGTGACTGGCTTACAAGCTTTCAAAAGGGAACCTAGATCCAGAGGGCCTGGAGGAAGGTAGACTCTACAGTGAGTAGTATTCATTCTGTCTAGGCGGGGCTGATGCAATGAAATGCAGACGGGTCTCCCGTGATACAATAGTGAATAATTGTTATCAGGACTGATTGTGAGGGTCAGAAATGTAAAGGTAGACGTTTTATAGCAAGGAGGGGAGTGATTAACTTTTCAGTCTAGGAGCGGAGGTCCCTAGGACCATCAAGGGAGAAGAGCAGAGAGTGGGACCCTACCCAGAGAAGCAGTGATGCATGAAATAGAGGCAGAGATGATGACTTGGAGCAATGGAGCAGCTGGAGACTTTAGATCCAGAGAGGGAGAGCGACTGTGTGCTGAAGACCTGGGGGGTACAGGGGAATGATTGCAGGGTATACCTTTTGGTTGGTTGATGATGCATGGAGGGGATTGTAACTATGGCAATGAGATGATATACGATAGAATGAATGTAAAACTAATGTTCTCCCATGTAAACTATCACATAATTTACAATAAAACATTTAAGAAAAATATATATATATTTGCATAAAGGGTAAGCCATGAGAAAAAGATAGGAATTCAAGTTCAACAACAGTCACAGAACTCAAAAGTCCCCTAGTTGTTTCTTTACTTTCAGTAAGTGAAAGGCCACTATAACTTCTTTTCTCTTGGAGTGCATAGACATGCCTTCAGCAGTGACTAAATGACTTAGGTATTTGAAAGAAGCCTGAGCTAGTTGTAACTTTTCTCTAGAAGCATTATGTCCACCAGCAGCTAAATGCTTTAACAACGTGATTCTATCTTCTAGGCAAGCTTGTCAAGAGGTGGAGCTCACCAGTAAGTCATAGACATACTGTAACAAAAGAGATGTATGGGGAAATTGTAAAGGCCACAAATCAGCATGTAGAATCTGAGAAATAACTTGAGTCTGGGGGAGGGAATCTGAAAAGAGAATTTGAAAGGTCACAGTAAGGTTTTGCATACGACAGTCTCTTCTTTTTTTTAATGCTATCTATCCCTAGATTTGGAGTCCTGGTGTGGCACAGTGGGTTAATGCACCAGACTGCAAAACCATTTAAACTGCAAGGTTGGCAGTTCAAGATCGCCAGCTGCTCCTTGGAAACCAGATATAGGGTCGCTATGGGTCGGAATTGACTCAACGGCACTTCACAACAACAACAACATCCCTAGATTTAAAGAGCTCTGGTAGTGTAGTGGTTACAAGTAGGGCTGCTAACCTCAAGGTCAGCAGTTCAAAACCACCAGCTGTTCCGCAAGACAAAGATGAGATTTTTCTGCTCCCGTAAAGATTTATAGCCTCAGAAACCCTGTACAGGGTCACTATGAGTTGGAACCAACTCCATGGCACATAACCACCACCATCCCTAGATTTCAGCAAAATGAATAGTATTTCTCCTTTCTATTAAATTGTAAATGGAAATTCATTTAGATAAAATATCTCTTTCTATGAAATTGACATGAATGTTGGGACTAAACAACAACAACAAAAGTATATCTCCTTAATAGGGCCAAGAACTATTTGCACAGATTGAAAAATAGCATCTATTGTTCTTTATTAGTAACCCTAGTATATACATTCCCATCCTTATTTTATATGCAAGAATGGATTTTTGTCCAATTATTGTGGGAAAGACCTTAGGAATTGCTTCAAGTAATTTTTGGCCCCTAACTCAAGCTTCTGTGAAGAGAGTTTTGGCTGTTTCACCTGTATCTCTCTTGGGGACTTTTCCATTCAGCATATTCTAACCATAATTTGACTTCCCCACAGCCAACTAATATATGGACTAATTGATATACATTAAGCAACCAAGGCCGATAAGCTTCAATAAGAACTTTAAATTCTTCAGTAAATTTTTGAGAATCCTCACTTAATTTGGGGAAATCTTTGACTGCTGTTTAACTCTGTACAAGTGTAGGGAATAAAAGAAATCGAATTGTTTAGCTTTTCTCTGGTACTCACTCCAAATTCCTGGGGCAAATTTTAAAAGGCATTTCAGGACTGGGCTTCAGACACTCTGGCTTTGAATCTTTAGCAAATTCTTCAGGGAAGAAAGGAAGTTCAGAGTGTTTCAGAAGGGTAAGAAGGCAGAGGAGGGTACAGAGATGTGGTTACTGGCAGAGAAGCAAAGGAAACTGCAGTTGGGGGTATAAATTTAGCAGAGCTCTGACTTTGTAATTCTTTATATTGCTTAGTTACTTCAGAAACTGTATTCTGTGTGTCTTTATTCTATCTAATCAATTTAGAAGCAGTGTCTTGCAGAGAGGTTATTTTACTATTTGAATATCTTTGAGAAGCTTCAAGGTGCCAATTTAAAAAGGTATTCCATTGCAATTTCTTAAAGCAGGAGGCTTTATTTTCTAATTTACTGCACAGAAAACAGGAAGATCAAATTTTTCATATAGTCACTGATCTTCTAAACTACCAGAAGATTGAAACAAAAGGTTGGCATTTTCAGTGACTAAGAACTGGATGATATACCTAATGAAGAAGTGCTGCAGAAATTTTGTCACTGTGTTTTGACCTGGACTGTGTTCACTCTTTCTGAGCAGCTTTAAGGTTCTGGAAACTAAAACCAAAGGGATTGATGTTCTGTTTTACAAAAGCAGAAACAGAAAGGAACATTCTACAATGAAGCTCAGAAAACTTTGACACAAAGAGAGCAGAGACTCAAATCTGAGAGGTATTTGCTACAACTCCTAAATCTACCATGGAGATGGAAGGTCAAAAACAAGCCAATCCAGTACCATTGGCCAGAATCCCTGGGATCTTGGAAGTTGCAGAGGCAAATTCACCTTTGGATTTCTTTTGGTCACCCAGAGAATGCTGTAGTGAAGCACTAATCTTAATTCTGTTAGAAATGAAAGCAAAGAATTTCAATGAAAGGTAGAGAGATTCACAAATTAGAAGACATACCGACACCTGGGAAGATACTATGATGTTCCAAATTGCAGGAACAGTAAAATTTTTATCAGGTGGAGTAAACAAAAGAACTATGTGATCACAGGCACAAAGGGGTATTAACAAAAAGTTGCAAAGGGGTTGTTAAACTACAATCCTTTTAACATTATAATTTCTATTTTCTAACTTCCTGGAATATGCTAACCAAGGAGGGCATTCTTCTTGGATTAAGTTACACAAACACTCTCAACAAAAATATTTTAATAATCAATTCCTTGCACAAGTTAAAATCTTGACTCGTGTTCCTTTTGGCTTGCAAGCAAGTAAATATTTACAAGAAGTTGAATTGTTTCTTCAGAACAGCAGAAGCAGAGATTTTAGACCACGCTGGTGTTTGATTCAAAGTGGAGTTCAATTTAGATCTAGGGCAGCCATTTTATTCATGCCAAGTGCTTCCAGTTTTTAGTTTCCTTATGCAGCACTGTATCTTCCACAGTATGGAAATATGCATTCCACAGTATGTATTCCAGAGTATACATTGGGCGCTTTAACACATGGATGAATTGGGACTGGATAAAAAGTGGTTTTGCACACCTTATCTGAGGCTGGGAATGTGTACATAGGAGTCATTTGGTGTAACCGCTGAAAGGCTGGGAGGGGAAAGCTATTGTCTGAACCCAGCTAAGTAAAGTGTGGGCAGAAAATAAGCTGGTGGCAAGAGACAATAAATAAGGTGAAGGAGAGGGATTGGAAGAAACCACTGTGGACTCTGATGGAAACAGAAGACAGAGTGAAAGGTCAGGCAATCTGGGTTCTGACCTGCCTCTAACAGTTCCTCTTTCCAGATAACCTCAGAGAAGTCTCAGAACCACCAAAGACATATTCTTGTCATCCCTGGGACAAGCTAAGACTCAGAATAATGTTACTCCCAGTGACATTCATTAGAATAATGGCTCTATGAGTAATCAAATGATCATATCGTATATACCACAGCCCTTTACTGTTTCAAAAAAAACTAATCTGATGCCTGCCTTTGAGTTGATTCAGACTCACTCGTAGTGACCTATAGTACAGAGTAGAACTGCCCCCATAGGGTTTCCAAGGACGGCACTTAACAACAACAACAATAATCTTAGTGGGAGCAGACTGCTACTCTTTCTGGTGGATTCAAACTGCCAATCTTTTAATTAGCAGTCAAACATTTAACCACTCTGCCACCTAGTCTCCTTTTCTTGACTGTTTACACAGTGCTTTTATTATTATTATTCATTGGCTCTTCCTGTTCTTTACTAATTATATTTACTGTGAGTCAGGCTCTCTACTAGACCCTGTAGGAAAGTGGGAGTAAGACAAGACCCTGGCCACATGGAGCTTACAGTCCAGGAAGCTTTAGAAATCTAATAATATACTTCAGCAGACAGGACCCAAATCTGTCTTGGAAGAAGTACAATCAAAATGTTCCTTAGACACAAGGATGTGAGGTCTCTCTTCACTTGTTTTGGACATTGTATCAGAAGGAACCAGGTCCTGAAGAAGCACATCATGTACGATAGAGAGTCATCAAAATAGAAGACAACTCTCAAGAAGATGGATTGTCACAGTGGTTGCAACCATGACAACAATTGTTGCTATGTGCAGGGCCACGCAGTGTTTCTTTCTGTTGTACCTGGAGTTGCTAGAGTTGAAATCAACTTGGCGATACCTAACAATAAGAACAAATAGGAGCTAACCCCCCCCGTGAGCCTGGCCCCATCCCAGATTCAGGGATTCACAGTTTGAGAGAGGTCAAGCCGCCCACAGTCTAGTGCAGAAGATAGAGACATAGATACAGTTAGACTGACTTACTTCCACTCACTGTATTACGCCTTAATGGTTCTGATGGTGAATAAAACAAACTGAAGAAACACAAAGGAGTAAAAGACATTCTGTCTGAGGGAGATTTCACTCTAAACTGCGTAGAGGGGGAGGATTTCTTCTCTTAGTTGTGGGGAGAAATAAGGACATCCCAGGCAGAGGGACTATAGAATCAAAAGCTCAGAAATATGAAAAGGAAGAGCATGCTTAAGGCAAAGGACAGTTAGGTGTGATGGAGTTTTGTTGTTGTGTATCATCGAGTCAGTTCCAACTCACTGTGATCCTGTATAGGGTTTCCTATACAGAAACCCCAAGAGGGACTGGTGGGTATGAACTGTCGACTTTATGGTTAGCAGTCCAATAGTTACCCTACAAGCCACAGCAGGACTCCCAAGTGTAAGTGTATGTAGTTGCTGTTGTTGCATGTGATTGAGTCAGTTCCGAAGAGCAGCTGGTGAGTCTGAATGACTGACCTTGTGGTTAGCAGTCCAGTGATTATCCTATAGTGCCACATCAAGAGTATAGAGTGAAGGAGGTAGAGAAAGGAGAATGAAAAGATTTAGAACTCCACTGTTATGGGAAAACTAAGGAATTTTAATTTTTCTCTATGGGTAATGGGGAACTTTCTTATAAGAAAGAAGGAAGGAAAAATATTTTTCACAAAGGAAGTAAGAGGATCAGATAACCTTTAAGAAGGTAACTGAGAAAAAGATTGCGACATGTCCACTCAGGCCCAGTGCTGGCATCAAAATAATGCTAATGATGATGACTACAAGTAATCTCCTGAGCATTAATAATGTGTAGTTACTGTACTAAGTGCTTCCTAGGTATCACCTCATTTTATTCTCACAGTAACCTTATACGGTAGAAGCTCTGGTATCATAGTGGCTATGAATCGGGCTGCTATCCTCAGGGTCAGAAGTTCAAAACTACCAGCTGCTCCATGGGAGAAAGATGAGGCTTTCTGCTCCTGTAAAGATTTACAGCCTCGGAAACCCTGCACAGGGTTGCTATGAGTCAGAACCGATTCCATAGCACATAACAAAAACAACCTTATACGGTAGGTATTATTATTATCTACAGTTTACAATAGCTGCGAAAACTGAGACACCAAGTGATTCAAGCATTTGCTCAAGGACACAGCTATTGTGAGGCTGAACTTCTAGACAAAGTAGTTGTTATATCAAAGTTCTTGCTTCTACCACTAGGTTACTTTGCCTTCTCACTGCAATTTCTTGCAGGTAAATTCACCTGCATTGAGGCCCGGTTTCACCTGGAACGGCAGATGGGCTACTACCTGATCCAGATGTACATCCCCAGCCTGCTCATTGTCATCCTCTCGTGGATCTCCTTCTGGATCAACATGGACGCTGCTCCAGCCCGTGTGGGCCTGGGCATCACAACTGTGCTCACTATGACCACCCAGAGCTCAGGCTCCCGAGCCTCCCTACCCAAGGTAAGTCCCACTGAGCAGGAACACAAATACCTGGACAGATAAGGAAGATATTCTTCTTTCAACTTTACCTGAAAAAAGTGGAGCATAAAGAATTATTCATTATTTCTTTATCTCCTACACTTTGCAGTATCCAACATTCTGATCGATCAAGCCTCCCATCAAACTCAATACTATGATTGATACTAGCTGCCAATTACACCTTCTGCTTCATTTACTATTAACACTCAGCTCCACATTCTCCTTCATTCACTTTTTTTTTTAAGTTTTTATTGTGAATTATGTGATAGTTTACATAAGAGGACATTAGCTTTATATTCATCCTATCATATTTCATTTCACTGCAATGATTACAATCTCCTCCATGCATCATCAAACAACCAAAGGGTACACCCCGCAAGCCTGCCCCTCAGTTGTTAGCACACAGTCCCTCTCCCTCTCTGGGTCTAGAGTTCCTAGCCGCTCCATCTCTCCTCCTCATCTTCTCTGCCTCCATCTCTGGTATCAGTTTCCCTGGGTAGGGTCCTGCACTCCACTCTTCTCCCTTGATGGTCCCAGAGACCTCCGTTCCTGGACTGCAAAGTCAACCACTCCTCTCTTTTTGCTACAAAATGTTTACCTTTACATTTCCAACCCTCACAGTCAGTCCTGATAGCAATTATTCACTATTGTACCGCAAGAGTCCTATCCCCATCTCCTTTCATCAGCCCTGCCCAGACAGATTGGCTACTACTCAGTGAGAGTCTGCCTTCCCCTGTGGCCTCTGGATCTAGGCTCCCTCTTTAAAGCTTGTAAGCCAGTCACTTCTTGCCTTTGTAAACCCCTCCCCCTTTTGGGTAGCCATTGTCTAAGTTGCCCATCCCTGTCTACCCTGTGTACCAAGGGGGTGGGAATGATCCTTACTGTAAAGACCTTTTCATTCACTTTTAATACGTGGTGCAATGTTCTGTCATCATTAATGGTAGAGAACTTGTGTTGGAGGGCTCAAAAACCACAACCACATTCAGAGATTTGCAAGAAAGACTCATAAGAACTCAGAATGTATTTGTGCTTATAACTAAGATTTATTACAATATCATAGTAAGGATGTACACAAATCATAAGAGGAAAAGGACAATAGCTTCAGAAATCCGTCTTCAGACTTTCTTGTTCTTTCCCTCCCATGAAGAATCACAAAGAAAGCACTCTTTCCTGCAGCAACATATGTATGGTATTTCTGCCCAGAAACCCCATTTGAGACTTGTCGAGGTCCTGTGTCGGGTTCCAGCCTTGACAAGGAAGTGTGGGTGTCACAAAGAAGGGAGATCTGGCGGCGAAAGTGATAGAGAAAGAGAGAGACGAAATATATACAAAAAAGACAGACACACAGATATGATGCAAGCTGGCAGGTAGACAGATCTGCAAACATTTTGCCTAGCAGTGCGCACAGATCTAACTCTACCTCAGTCTTTTATTCTCTTTTTTTAGGGAGGGATTTGTTACAAAGGAAGGATGTAATTCACTCACAAAGGGAGGATGTGATTAAGACAGGATATGAAACTGAAATGTGATTAATCATTCAAAACAGGACATAATGATTCACAGGAACAACTTTTAAGATATTTTCATGGTTTTTCTTAACAATCTAACATTTTTATTTTTACAGAAAAAAGGTTCAATCAAGCTGCTATATATTAATTTTTAGGCTTAAATGATCTAGAGCAGTGACGTGCAGTTTCTTAAGGATACTTAACATAAAGCAAGGTTCCTGAAAGGAGCCAAGCTGTCTCTGTACACTTTTGCAAACTTTTGTTTGTGAGCAAGATCTCAGGCACCGGGCTTCATTTATCTATATCTAAAATGCTACATTGTTCTTAATTATCACATTCCTACATACTTTCAGGAGGAAGGAGAGCATCTGGGTTAAACTGATTATATTCAGAGGCGGTTTAATGGGGCTGCCACTGATCAACCCAGGGTCTGTGTATACTGTCCCCAGAAGAGACTCAGTACCCAAGGTTTCAATTTGTTTGCTGATAGAATCCTTCAATATTGCAACTCAAAGCTTGATTTTTTTTCTTCAGTTCTTTCAGTATCAGAAATGTCAAGCATGTTCTTCCCTTTTGGTTTTCTAGCTCCACGTCATTACACATACTTTGCTTCATCTTGTAAGCCACCTTTTCAAATCTTCTGTTGAGTTCATTTAATTCATCGTTTCCATTCACTTTAGTCTATGTTCGAAAGCAAGTTTTAGAGTCTCTTCTGACATCTATTTTGATCTTTTCTTTCTTTTCAATAACCTTTTGCTTTCTTCATGTGTGAAGTCCTTAATATCATTCCACAATCCATCTGGTCTTTGGTCATTAGTGTTCAATGCATCAATTCTATTCATGAGATGGTCTCTAAATTCATGGGAGATGTTTAAGGTTGTACTTTGTCTCACATGGACTTTTTAAAAAATTTCTTCAGCTTCAACTTGGACATACATATTAACTGCTCCACAGTCTCCCCTTAGCCTTGATCTGATGAACAAGCTTTCCATTATCTCTCTCCACAGATGTAGTCAATTTGATTCCTGTGTATTCTATCTGGTGAGGTCTACATGTATAGTGTGTCATTTATGTTTTTGAAAAAAGGTATTTGCAATGAATCAGTCACTGCCTTGCAAAATTCTATCATGCAACCTCACACTTGATTTCTACAACCAAGATCATATTTTCTTAACTACTGATCCCTCTTCTTTGTTTCCAACGTTTGCATTCCAATCACCAGTAATTATGAATGCATCATGATTGCATGTTTGATCAAGTTCAGACTATAGAAGTTGGTAAACATATCCAATTTCTCCACCTTTGGCATTAGTAATTGGTGTGTGAATTTGCATAGTGGTGGTGTGGGAGTGGTAGTGGTTGTGTGCCATCTAGTTGCTTCTGACTCAAAGTGACCCTATGTAGGGTTTCCAAAGTTGTAAGTCTTTATGGGAACAGAAAGCCTCGTCATTCTCTTGCAGAGCAACTGGTACATTCGAACTACTAATTTTGAGATTAGCAGCCCAATTCATAATGCACGGTGCTACCAGGGCTCCTTAAATTTTAATAATTGTTGTTGTTAAGTGCCATTGAGGTGGATCTGACCCATAGTAACTCTGTATACATATACAGTTTCCTAGGAGCAGCTGGTGGGCTTGATCCATCAACCTTGTGGTTAGCAGTCCAGTGCTTATCCCACAGTGCTACACCAGGACTCCAAATTTGAATAGCAGTCATATTAAATAATAGTCCTTGTTGTTGTTGTTAGGTGCCATCAAGTAAGTACTGACTTTTAGCGACCCTATGTACAACAGAAAGAAACAGTTCCTGGTCTTGGGCCAACCTCACAATTGTTGCCATGCCTGAGCCCATCGCTGCCACCACTGTGCCAATCCATCTCATTGGGTGCCTTCCTCTTTTTCTCTGATGCTCCACTTTACCAAACATAATATTCTTCTCCAGTGACCGGTCCCTCCTGACAATATGTCCAAACTATGAGAGATGAAGTTTGGCCATCCTGGCTTCCAAGGAGCACTCTGGCTGTACTTCTTCCAACACAGATCTGTTTGTTCTTTTGGCAGTCCATGGCACTTTCAAGATTCTCCTCCAACACCATAACTCAAATGCATCAATTCTTCTACGGTCTTCATTATTCACTGTCCAACTTTTGCATGCATCTGAGGTTATTGAAAATACCATGGCTTGCATCAGGAGTACCTTAATCTTCAAACTGATGATATCTCTGCTCTTGAACACTTTAAAGAGTTTGTTGTCTGTATGTTAACCTATCACTGATAACACTGTATTTCAGAGTAGGTCTTCAAATATTCTTTTTGACTAGGAATGTGATGTTGTTCCTCTTCAATTTGTCATTCCTAAAATAGTAAATCATATGACTATCCTATTCAAAATGGCCAAGACATTTCAACTCAATAATGCCTAGGATATCAATCTTCAAGTATTGCATTTCATTTTTGACAGCCTCCAAATTTCCTAGATTCATACTTCACACATTCACACTTCATACAGTTATCAGTGGATGTTTACAACTATTTCTTCTCATTTTGAGTTGTGCTGCATCTGCTAATGACGGTCTTAAAAGCTTTGCTCCACCCATGTAATTAAAGGCGACGCTATTTTAAGGAAGCAGCTCTTCCCCATCATATTTTCAGTGCCTCCCAACCAGATGGACTCATTTTTCATCACTAAACAACATGATAAACGGAAACTACTGAAGTTGTGAAGGATTTCATTTACTTGGATCCAGAGTCAACACCTATGGAAGCAGCAGTCAAGAAATCAAATGACATCTTACATTGGGAAAATAGGCTACAAAGACCTCTCTGAAGTGTTACAAAGTAAAGGTGTCACGCTGAGGACTAAGGTTCACCTGAATTGTTGCCTTTGAATTATGGTGTAGGTAAAGAATGAACAAATCTGCCCTGGATGAAGTATAGCCAGATTATTTCTTAGATGCAAGGATATCAAGGCTTTGTCTCATATACTTTGGATGGGTTATCAGAATGTTCTAGAAGAATGACATCATGCTTAGTAAAGGAGAGGGTCAGTGAAAAAGAGGAAGACTCAACAAGAATTGATTGACATAGTGGCGGCAACAATTGGTTCAAACATAGCAACAACAGTGAGGATGGAGCAAGAATGTATAGTGTTTCATAGGGCCACTATGAATTGGAGGTGATTCAATAGCACCTAACAGCAACACCCAATATTTTAACTGGGGGGCTAGTCGTGTAGACCCCCTTTGCTTAGAGCAACAAACAGATCTGTGTTGGAAGAAGTACCGCCAGGGTGCTCCTTGGAGGCCAGGATGGCCAAACTTCGTCTCTCATACTTTGGACATATTGTCAGGAGGGACCAGTTGCTGGAGAAGGATATCATGTTTGGTAAGGTGGAGGGTCACAGAATAAGAGGAAGACCTCCAACAAGATGGACTGGCAAAGTGGCAGCATCAACAGGTTCAAGTGTGGCAACAGTAGTGAGGTTGGCCCAGGACTGGATAGTGTTTCCTTCTGTTGTGCATAGGTTCGCTATGAGTCAGTACTGACGCGATGCCACCTAACAACAAGAACTAGTCATTTAGACCCCCTTTGCTTAGAGCATACCAAATTTTCAGGCTCCAAGAAGGAAAATAGATACCCTACATAAGCCATATTGTTTGCAAAGTCTAGGCACAGGGAGTAGCTCTTGTCAGTTAGAGAAAGGTGGTGGTGGTGATGGTGGTGGTTAGTTGTGTGCCATTTAGTCAGTCCTGACTCATAGCGACCCTGTATATAGTTTCCGAAGCTGTAAATCTGTATGGGAGCAGAAGCCTCATCTTTCTACCAGTAGAAATCTACTGGTAGATTGAAATTGCTATCCCAAAGGATAGCTAAAGGCCAACCCTGAAAGCAGAGATTTCAAAAGGTAGCAGCCTCGTGCCTACTATGGTAACCCTTTTCTGCACATACTGCAACCTGATTCTTTCACTTCTAATGTGAAACAGAAAATTTTGCTACATTCAGCATTAACTCTTGAGCCACATTCTGCTATGTTCACTATGAACACAAGAGACAGCATTTTGTTTGATTCACTATTAATGCCAGATATCCATTCTGTTCATTCACCCTTCTATTAGACATAATGTTCTGTTTCATTCACTTTGAACACCAAAGAATTGCACTTTATTCATTACTGAGACTAATTCGCTTACAAAGAAATGCAGTAGTCTGTTCCTTTCACTGTTAACACTAGACCCTCTCACTCTACTTAATTCACTTTTAACACTACACATAATGTTCTGCTTCATTTACTAGTAATGCCAGGCACCACATACTTCCCACTCATCCATTTTTTGAGGTACAACATTCTGTTCCCTCACTGTTAATACTTGATGCCTCATTCTGCATCACTCCCTTTTAA
Source organism: Chrysochloris asiatica (assembly GCF_000296735.1). NCBI lineage: Eukaryota > Metazoa > Chordata > Mammalia > Afrosoricida > Chrysochloridae > Chrysochloris > Chrysochloris asiatica. The sequence continues at coordinate 5,739,963 of NW_006408575.1, read as the reverse complement.
CGCTAGACACTGTGTTCTACTACCTTCACTATTTTATGAACCACCTTCTGCTGAATTCACTCAACACTAGACACAACATTCTGCTCCATCTACTACGAATGGCACAAACCATGCTCTGCTTCCTTCAGAGTATAGTGTCCTATACCATCTCCTTTTTTGTTTTTGTTTTTCTGTACCATTCTCTTAATGAATGCTGCCCTTCACATTCTGTTCCATTCATTTGTTATTTTGATACATCAAATTTAACAGAATATACAGTAAACCTCCTAAAGCCCCTCACCTACTTACACCAGTTGTTATCATTCTGCCGCATTCACTTTATGGATGAATTGATTATCAATCAAGAGATAGATAGATAATTGTTGATTAATGCCGTTGAGTCGATTCCGACTCATAGCAACCCTGTATAGGTTTTCCAAGGAGTGGCTGGTAGATTTGAACTGCCAACCTTGCAGTTCAGTGCTTATCCTATGAGAGACATAGATAAGTGCAATTTTAGCTGAATCATTTGAATTGTCCGTTTTGGAAGAAGTGCAGCCAGAGTGTTCCTTGGAGGCCAAGATGGCTAAACTTCGTCTCTCATACTTTGAACATATTGTCAGGAGGGACCAGTTGCTGGAGAAGGATATCATGTTTGGTAAGGTGAAGGGTCAGAGAAAAAGAGGCAGACCCCCAACTAGACGGATTGGCTAAGTGGCAGCATCGATGGACTCATGTGTGGCAACAGCCGAGAGGTTGGCCCAGGATCGGGCAGTGTTTCGTTCTGCTGTGCATAAGGTTGCTATGGGTCGGTACCGACTCAATGGCACCTAACAACAACATTTGAACTATCATATTATGACAGTTCACCTCTAAATAAGGAATAAGGCTAAAATGACAAAAATCACACCTAAAAGATAAATATTTCAATGAAATCATGCAATATACAGCACTTACTTAAATTTTCTCAGTTGTCAAAAAAATGTCTTTTGTGTTTATGGTGAGGGATCCAATCAATATTTATATGAACTCCTGGTATGACACTATACGATCAGCACTGGACTGTAAACCACAAGGTCAGCAGTTCAAACCCACCAGCTGCTCCTTGGAAACCCTTTACAGTGTTGCTATGAGTTGGAACCAAGTCGACTATCACCAGCACTTAGCAGCAGCAGCATGGTTACTATATTTTTCCTCTTAATCTAGAGAAATCTCTCACTGGTTTTTGTTTATCATGGCATTGTTCTACTAACTAACTTTTGATGTGAGCCACAATATTCTGCTTCATTTGCCAGCCACACTAGACACCACACTGTCCTCTATTCACCCTTATGACAAAACTTAACAATCTGCTGTTGGCATTATGAACACAAGACCTCACATTTGCTCAGTTCTCTATTCATTGTTAACTCCTGACAAAACAATTCTGCTCTGTTCAGTTCTAACTCTAGATACAGTATGCTGCTGGACTCAATATTCGACTCCATTCAGTTACATTAGACTCAACATTCTGCTCAATTTACTATCGATGCTAAACCCCACATTCTTCTCCATTCACATGTTTTCTTAAAGTGTACTATTCAGTGGTGTTTAGTATATTTGCAAAACTTTACAGTCTTTACCAATATCTAATTACAGGAAATGTTCATCACGTCATAGAGAAAACCCTGTGTCACCAGCAGTCATTGTCCATTCCCTCCTCCCCTCAGTCTTTGGAAACTGCAAAACTGTTTTCTATTTCTATGGATTTTGGAGCATCTTACCATGTTAGTAGAAAGATACAATGTGTACCTTTTGGGTCTGGATTCTTTAACTTAACATAATGTTTGTCAAGGTTTATCTATACAATACTTATCAGTACTGTATTTCATTGCTTCTTATGGTCAAATAATATTTCATCCTATGGATATGTCACAATTTATTTACCCATTCATCAGTTGATGGACAATTTGGCCATTTCTACTTGAGACTATTATGAATAATGCTGTTAAGAACATTTATGTCCAAGTGTTTTTGTGGACATACGTCTTCAATTTTCTTAGTATATACTTAAGAGTAGAATTGCAGGATCATATAGTAACTATCTTAGTTGTTAACTATTGGTTGTTGTTAAGTGCCATCAAGTCAGTTCTGACTCATAGCAGCCCTGTATAGGGTGGCCAAGGATTGGCTAGTGGGTTTGAAGCACTGACTCTGCAGTTTGTTGTCTGGTGCTTATCTTACAGTACCACACCAGGGCTGTTCACTCTGTCTAGTACTGTTATACAGAACAATCACACACAGATAGCTTTAACAAACACATTTATTCTCTCAGAGCTTAGGGCACTGCTCTCGTGGAATGCTTTCTCTCTGTGTCAGCTCTTGGGGAAGGTCTTTATCTCCTTTTGACATTGGTGGGGTAGATGTTACATAGAGATCTTCACGTGTCTTGACAACAGTCTTCCTGTGGGTCTAGGAGGTACTCAGTTACAGGAACCTGGGTCCAAAGGACACGCTTTGCTCCTGGCTCTTCTCTCTTGATGGTACTGAGGGCTCTCTATTGCTGCTCACTTTCAATCTCTTTTCAAAGTATGTTGACTCAAGATACAACGTAATCCTGTAGACTGTATCCTGACTCATTCATATAACTGCCTCTAGTCTTGCCTCATTCCCATCATAGAGGTTGGAATTTACAACATATAGTATAATTACAACAGACAACAAAATGGAAGATAATTACATAATACTTAGAATCATGGCCTAGTCACGTTGACACACATATTTTGGGGGAACACAAAATCAGTCCATAACATTCGACAATTTGACTACCAAAACTTCCTGTCCTTGCTATATGTAAAACGCATTCACTCCTCTTATGATCCCAGAAGTCTTCATTCCACTCCAAGTCCAAAATCCTCTAAGGCAAGATTTCTCTTCATTTTTGAACTGTGAAATCTAGACTGTAAGTTTTCTGTTTCCAAAGTACCATAGTTGAAAAGGCATAAGATAGAGAATTCCGTTACAAATAGAAGTTGGAGAGAAAGAAGGAATGACTGGTACCAAGCAAGTTAAAAACCCAGCAGAGCAATTTACATTAGCTCTCAAGCCTTAAAAATAATCTTCTGTTCTGAGACCATCTAGGCAATAGTTCTACCCTCCAGTCTCTGAGTATTGGCCATGCTCTCTGCATTCTGTCCCTGGGTCCTGGGCTTTAGCTACACCTTCCAGGTATACTGAGACAATAACTTCAGCTTTGGGTGCTTCATTCTCTTAGTCCAACTAAGTGACAACTCAACTCTCCCAGCCCCAGCAGGCTCCATCCTTTTGCCTCCTGGACATGGCAATTCTACCTCCTCAGCTTTGGGCAGCTGTTCTAGCCCCAGCCCCTAGCACACATGAATGGAAAGCCCCACACTCCAGAGTCAAATTGGTGAAGATCTGGCTCTTTGAAACCTAAGTCTGTGACCATAGGTTTCAGCCCTTGAAACTATAGAGGCTATGGCCCTGCTGTTTGAGACCCCAGAAATTGTAGTCCTAACCCTTTGAAGTGAAGGCTTCTGCTTCCTGGTTCCTTGGCCTTTCAGTCCCTCGGGCCTGTTGGGTCAGCTTGGCCTCTGCTTTGCTCAGGCAAATGTTACAAGCTCTTTAGCTCTACTAACAAGTGCTCTATATCACCAATAAACCTTAGCCCAAAGGTGTACAACTTTCTTGCCCCATGGGTCAACAAGCCTAACTCTATCAACAAGTGCCCAGAACATCCTACTCCACCAAAAAGCCTCCTGCCCAAAAGTGCTTATCTCTCTCATTCCAAGGGTCGGCTTCTGCACTGTCTTGTATTAGTGTTCTGGTTCTGTTGCCACTATTTATCTGTCTCTGCTTCTCACCATATGCACCATCTTCAGTATTACATCTCCCTTCACTTCTGAGCCCACTAGAATTGCCTTTGACATCCATCATTCTACCAAGTCTGTTCAAGGCAATCTAGGCTTTTACTATTGTTGTTGTACTGGCTCATAGTGATCCTATGCACAACAGAATGAAACACTTCCCAGTCTTGAGCCAACCTCACAATTGTTGCCACACTTGAGCCCACTGATGCTACCATATTGCCAATCCATCTCGCTGAGGTCTTCCTCTTTTTCTTTGACCCTCCACTTTACCAAACATAATATCCTTCTCCAACAACTGGTCCCTCCTGACAATATGTCTGAAGTATGAGAGACGAAGTTTGGCCATCTTGGCCTCCAAGGAGCACTCTGGCTGCACTTCTTCCAACACAGATCTGTTTGTTCTTTTGGCAGCCCATGGTACTTTCAATATTCTCCTCCAACACCATAACTCAAAAGCATCAATTCTTCTAAGGTCTTCTTTATTCACTGTTCAGCTTTCACATGTATATGAGTTATTGAAAATGCCATGGCTTGGGTCAGGTGCACCTTAGTCCTCAAGCTGACATCTTTGCTCTTCAACACTTTAAAAAGGCCTTGTGCACTTGTAGTGTATATCCTTTGTTTGGTTGATGATGCATGGAGGGGATTGTAACCATGACAATGAAATGATATACGATAGGATGAATGTAAAACTAATGTTCTCCTATGTAAACTATCACATAATTCACAATAAAACATTTTTTAAAAAGGCCTTGTGCAGAAGATTTGCATAATGCAATACGTCATTTGATTTCTTGACTGCTGCTTCATGACTGTTGATAGTTGATCCAAGAAGAATGAAATCCTTGACAACTTCGATCTTTTCTCCATTGACAAGAATGTTGTTTATTGGTCCAGTGGTGAGGATTTTTGTTTTCTTCACATTGAAATGCATTCCATAGCAAAGGCTGGGCTCTATGATCTTCATCTGTAAATATTTTAAATCCTCTTCACTTTCTGCAAGCAAGGTTGTATCATCTGCATGTCGCTGGTTATTAATGAGTCTTCCTCCAATCCTGATGCCACGTTTTTCTTCATATAACCCTGATTCTTGGATTATTTGCTCAGCATACAATTTGAATAAGTATGGTGAAAGTATACAACCCTATTGCACATCTTTGTTAATTTTAAGCCATTTAGTGTTCCCATGTTCTGTTCAAACAACTGCCTCTTGGTCCATGTACAGATTCTTCATGAGCACAATTGAGTGTTCTGGAATACTCATACTTCGCAATGTTGTCCATTGCTTGCCATGATCCACACAACTGAAAGCCTTTGTGTAGTCAATAAATCACGGGTAAACATCTTTCTGATATTCTGAGCTTTCAGCCAAGATCGAAGGGACATCCGCAATGATATCCCTCATACCACGGCATCTTCTGAATCAGGCTTGAACCTCTGCAAGTTCTCTGTCAATGTATGTTTGCAGCCATTTCTGTATTACCTTTAGTAAATCTTTGCTCTCATAGGATAGAAAAGATTTTGTCCAATGATTTCTGCATTCCGTTTTGGTATGGGTACAAACAACAGATCTTTTCCAATCAGTTGCCTAGATATTTGTCTTCCAAATTTCTTGGCATAGGTGAGTGAGTGCTTCCAGTTCCACCTCACTTTCTTGAAAGATTTCAATTTTTACTATTAGGTACTTTAAAACATTTCTGGACTGTACCCACTATCCAGTTCCAAAACATTTTAAGTATCTGTTAGAGCAGCACCTCAATCCCAGTACCAAATTTTGTTTTAGTCATCTGTAGTGGTGATTATGTGCTGTGGAGTCAGTTTCGACTCACAGCGACCATGCATATGGTTTCTGAGGCTATAAATCTTTTTGGGAGCAGAAAGCCTCATCTTTCTCCTGTGGAGCAGCTGGTAGTTTCGAACTGTTGACCTTGAGGTTAGCAGCCCGACTCGTAACCACTATGCTACCAGAGCTCCTTCTTAGTCATCTAGTGCCACCATAACAGAAATACCACAAGAGGATTACTTTAACAAACAAAAATTTATCCTCTCACAATTTTGGAGGTGAAGAGTCCGAATTCAGGGTAGTGGCTTTAAGAGAAGTCTTTCTCTGTCAGCTCTGAGAGATGGTCCTTATCTGTTTTCAACATCTGTGCATCTAACATCTGGCTTGGCAACAATCTTTCCTAGGTCTAAAAGGTAATCAACCAAGGACCCCAGATCTAAATGCCCCACTCTTAATTTTTCTTTTTGATGTTTGTCTGGTCCCGCTCTCTCCCTTCTCTCTCATACCTCCTATAAGAAATTCCCTTATATCAAATCAGGTTTGTGACCTGTAAGGGTATGGCATTCCACCCGAATCCTACCTACCTCATTTTCAAACCAAACACAGTCTACTCCTCATTCACATAACCTAACTCTGTCTCATTAACCATAGGCAGAAGTTAGTGTTTACAACACAGAAGATAATTACACCAGATCATAAAATGGAGGAAAAAATATATAATACTAAGAATCATGTTGCTGTTGTTGTTAAGTGCCATTGAATCAGTTCTGTTTCATAGAAACCCTGTATAAGGGTTTCTAAGAAGCAGTTGGTGAGCTTGAACTGCCAACCTTGTGGTTCTAACTGACTTTGCAGTCCACCACATTAACACGGAGCACCACACTAAGAATCATAGCCTGGTCAAAGTGGCACATATTGTGAGGGAACACAGTTCAATCCATAATAGTCACTAGACACAACTTTTTGAGGAACTGTTTTCCAAAGTAGCTGCACCATTTTTTAAAGACCAACAGGGTCAAATTAGGGTTTTGTCAACATTTCTTATCATCTTTTTTTATTAGCTAGCCTAAAGAGCT
>NW_006408575.1:5717151-5731691 GCF_000296735.1 Chrysochloris asiatica | reverse complement strand
TGAGTTTAAGTGATGCTGTCATACATGTTAGTCTCAGGGTATTGTCTGCTATGGTTAGTTCTCTGTTCAAAGAATTCCCAATAGTATTTTTTTGTAAGATTGATAAATATAGTGCTTACAAATTCTTTTAACTTCTGTTTTTCTGAAAATGACCTGTTTCACCATCATATTTTATAAACAGTTTTGCTGGATATATGTTGCTTGGTAGGAAACTTTTTTCTTTCAGAGTTTTAATGATGTCGTTCCATTGTCTTCTTGCTGAGAAATCAGAGTTTAGTCATAGTAGTTCTCCTTTTTAGACAACTTTTCATGTTACCTGAGCTGCTCTCTTTTGGTTTTGAAAAGTTTGATTATAATATGTCTTAGCATTTTCCTTTAGGGGGTCTATAGTGTTTAGAGTTCATTCAACTTCTTAAATGGCTATCTTTTTCTTTTAACTTTTAAGTTTTGATTGTGAATTGAGTGAAAGTTAACAGATAAGCTCATCAGCTTTACATTCAACAAATTATACATTTTGTTTCATCTCAGTGGTTATAATCTCCTCCCTGCAACAACAACTTCCCTTTTATATCTGATATTTTGTAAATCGACACAGAAAATATACTTGATGTACACATAAAAAACAACAACAAAAAAGTATGTTCATTTCAATGTCCTAAGGTAATATTCTGCAAGCCAGCTCCTGCTTGCAGACCTACAGCCTTACTCACTCCATGGTCCTAAAGCCCACAGTTGCTCTATCTCTCCACACTAGTGTTTCTGCCACTGTCTCTGCTGTTACCGCTTTTCTAGGTAGGATCTCACATTCCACTCATGCTCTTCCTTCTTGATGGTCCTGGGATCATCTGTTCCTGAAATAAAAGATTAACTACTCCCCCGCTTTTAGTTACACATCTTTTATAATCACAGTTGTGACAATCACAATTAATTCTGCTAATAATTACTCACAATTGAATCATAAAATCCTGTCAGCATCACCCCCATTCCTTTTCACCAGATGCATCTGGAGAAGAGGAAAACTATTCAGTGGGAATTCTACCTAACCCACTTAATTCTGAAACTAACCATACTCATGAAAGCTTGTAACTCAGCCATTTCATGCCTTTCTAGGCCTCATTTTTGACAGCCAATGCCTAGATTTCAAGTCCCTATCAACCCAGTAAATTGAGGAAATAAATTTATCCCTTGATATGATGAATCCTTCCATTCTGGTTGAAATTTAAGCAACTGCATCCATAAGCAAAGGGCCAGTTCATCAAATTGTAGCAATTTATATTTTCTCACAGTGTCAAACATCTTTATCTTCATCTAGTTGAATTCTGGTCAGCTAGCCGTCCAAGCTAGGTCAAATGGGTACTAGGTGCAAGTTTGGGCATTCATGCATGGCTCCCTGCACTCCAAACCAGCTGGTTGCTTTCACTCTTTGCTCTAGCCCCCAGTGGCTAACAATGCCCATGAGCTCAGGAGTTCACACATCTCCTTAAATTTCAGACCAGCCAGGTTGTCCTCTTCTCTCTCTGATCTCTTGGTCAATGAGTGTCAATGGAATATGGCCAAACTGAGCCTATGTCTTCATTGCTGCATTTCCCCCACTTCTACTAACAAGTAGACCCAGGTGGTCACCAATGAGCATACTAGACTGCTCATGAGTTCTCTTTGAGTTTTAGTCGTAGAAGGGGCTGTCTGCTCTTGCTTTAATGCTGCCAAAGTAAACAGGTTGCTTGATATTGAAAGGCTATCTTTTTTTTTAATGTTTTATTGTGAATTATGTGGTAGTTTACATGGGAGAACATTAGTTTTACATTCATCCTATCGTATATCATTTCATTACTATGGTTACAATCCCCTCCGTGCATCATCAACCACTCAAAGGGTATACACTACAAGCCTGCCCTTCCCCAACTCCCATCATCAGCACACAGCCCCTCTCCCTCTCTGTGTCTAAAGTCTCCAACTGCTTCATCTCTCCATGTCATCGTCTCTGCCTCCATCTCAGGTATCACTGCTTCATGGGTATCTTTTTTATCTTTCCTGGTGTTAGGGACGTTTTCATCCAACAACTCTTGGAAAATACTCTCTATGGGATTTTTTTTGTCTCTTCCTATGCTAGAATTCCTATCATACACAAGTTATTCCTTTTGATAGCGTTGCACATAAAAATTTTAGACTTTCTTCAAATTTTTTTGTTCTTTTATCTGATTGTTCCTGTAAGAGATGATTACTAAAGGATTTTACTTCAAGCTCAGTAATTTGGCTTCCCACTGGTTCAATTCTATTTCTTGTCCTTTCAATATGTTATCCATTTCTGAAGTCTTAGTATTAATCTTTTGGCTTCCTAATTGCTGGTTTTGTATATTTCCCTTTTATTTCCAATTATTTTATCAATTTCCTGATTTTTTCCCACAGTTTTGTCTATGATTTCCTTGATTTCATCTGTAGTTTTCTCAATTTTTCTCTCAATTCATCGAAGTTGCCTAATTAGCATTTTAAAAATTCCTTATCACATTACTCCAATACCATTTCTGGTGTTATATTTTCTGACAAGGTATTTTGTTCAATTGCTTGAGTCAGTCTGTCTTGTTTCTTTGTGTAAGCTAAAATTGTCTGTTTTCTCCGAGACACTGTGGTATCATACTTATATTTAGTTGATGATTGTATACTGGTGTATTTCTCAGGCACTTACCACCTGACTCCTGGTGAATGTGGTTGAGACTGGAAGTGTAAACTCAGTTAGTTCTCTGTTCATTGTTTGTGTAGCATAGTTCAGGGCAGGTTCATGTGCCTACAGAAGTAAGGGTGCTACACTAGGTACCAGACCCCAGGCAGAGCAGAAGCTTAACAACAGGAGTGGGTGCTATTGGTTGTGAGATTGGTGAGCGTTAACACTGGCCATGCCCATATCTACCAAGAGGCACAGGAACAAGGTTGCTGCCAACCTCCAACTGCATCCTGTGCCTGTAGGTGCTGTATCAACAGCCATTCACAAAAACTCAAAAAAGCTGCACTGTTCTATTCCAGCATGCAATCTGCCCATTTTTCTTCTATTTCATTGCTCCTGTTCGTCTTCATCTTCTGGTTGGCACTCAGTCCACCTCCCTGTTCTACCTCTAATGTTCTGGATTCCAAGATCACCATCTGTATCTGTTTCACTCAGTCTCCCATGTGTTTGCTACAGGGGATTGGCTCAGTGTGTTTGCTTATTCTACTATTTTGTCCTAGACTCCTAGCACTACAGTTTTTATTGCTACACTTTTGCAATAAATTTTGAAATCAGAAAATAAGTATCCTCCAACTTTGTTCTATTTCAACATTATTTTGGTTAATATGAGTCTCTTGTATAGATTTTAGGATCCTCATCAAGTTCTGCAAAAAGGTAAGATAGAATTTTTGCAAGAATTGCATTGAAACTTTAGATGAATTTGGGAACTGTTATCATCTTTACATCCTGGTGTGTCTCTATGGGTTAATGCGCTGGTCTGCTAAGTCATTTTGAACAACAAGGTCAGTGGATCAAGCTCACCAGCTGTTCCTTGGAAAGAAACCCTTTACAGGATTGCTGTAAGTCAAAACTGACTCAATGGCACGTAACAACAACAACAGCAACAACAACATCATCTTAATAATATTTAGTATTCTGATCTGTGAACACAGGTTGTTTTCCCACTTATTTTGTACTTCTTTCTTTTTTTTTTAATGTTTTATTATGAATTGTGTGATAATCTACACGGGAGAACATCAGCTTTACATTCATTCCATCATCCATCATTTCGTTGGCATAGTTATCATCCTGTCCATACATCCTCACCCAACCAAGGGGTGTACCCTGTAAACCTGCACCCTCCTCCCACCACAGTCCTCAGCTTGCTCATTCATTGCTGGTATATAGAAACCCAACTGATTTTTGTGTGTGACCTTATACCCTGCTACTTTGCTGAATTGCTTTAGCAAGTTCTAATAGTTTTCCTATGGAATCTATGGGATTTCCTATATATCATATATCATTTCTTCTATGAAGAGGGATATTTTTATGCCTCCACCTAAATTTGGATTTTTTTTTTTTTCCTTGACTAATTGCTCTGGCACTTAGCAGGAACAACCATAACAATTGCTCTGGCCAGAACTTCCAGAACAATGTTGAATAGCAGTGCTAAGAGTATCTTTCTTCTGTTCCTGATCTTAATGGAAAAGCTTTCAGTCTTTTTCTATTGAGTATATTAACCGTGGGATTTTTTGTAAGTAGTATTTATTATGTTAAGGATTCTTCTTCAATTCCTATCCTGTTGAGCGTTTTTTTGTTTTTGTTTTTGTTTTATGAAAGCGTACTGAATTTCGTCAAATGCTTTTTTATGTATGAATTGAGATGATAATGAGGTTTTTTCCCTATTAATGTGGTGTATAACTTTAATTGATTTTCTGATGTTGAACTGCCATTACCTTTCTAGAATAAACCCCATTTGCTATAATTCTTTTAATAGATTTTTGGATTCAGTTTCCTAGAATTTTGTTGAGGATTTTTGCATCTATAATCATTATGGATGTTGGTCTGTAGTTTTCTCTTCTTGGGAGCTTAGGGACTTAAGTCTGCCATTAGCATGTGCAGAGCCCTAAGCATGCAAGTGACCTTCTAAATTACCAGTAATTTTCTAAAACCCCCTTTGAACATCTCATTCCCAAGCTTCTCCTTTTTTTCTTAATCTCCTGATTTTTTTTTTCACTTTACATCATATCCTAGAAAATTTTCATGTTGTATTAAATATTACATTGAAATTTTAATCATTGAAAAAAAGATACCAATTATCAGGACTGACTGTGAGGGTTGGAAATGCAAAGGTAGACATTTTGTAGCACAAGGAGGGGAGTGGTTGTCTTTGCAGTCTAGGAACAGAGGTCTCTGGGACCATCAAGGGAGAAGAGCAGAGTGCAGGACTCTACCCAGAGAAGCAGTGATGCCAGAGATGGAGGCAGAGACGATGATGTGGAGAGATGGAGTGGCTGTGAACTCTAGACCCAGAGAGGGAGAGGGGCTGTGTGCTGACAGCCTGAGGGGAGGGGGGAAGCAGACTTGCAGGGTATAACCTTTGGTTGTTTCATGAGGCATGGAGTGGATTGTAATTATTTCAATGAAACAAAATATGATAGGATGAATATGTATCCTATCATATTTTGCTAATGTTCTCCCATGTAATGCTAATGTTCTCGCATGTAAATGATCACATAATTCACACACACACACAAAAAGATACAATTAGTGCAACCAATTGGTCTGTTAGTATGCTGTTGTAGTTAAGTGCCATCGAGTCGGTTCTGAACCATAGCAACCCTGTATAGAGTTTCCAAAGAGCTTCTGGTGAGTTTGAACCACAGATTTTGCAATTCAAATAGCTTTGCAGTCTGGTGCATTAACCCACAGCGCTATACCAGGACTCCTATTAGTTACCTCACTTAGTTACTATTATGGGAATATAAAAACACTGTTGCCAGCTTTTCTTTGTAAGCTTTTTGGTTAACCTAGTGTTTGCCTCAACTCTTAATCACTGTCTCAGACAGTCATGATGTTCAACATTTTCTAAAGTTTTCCACAAAATACACCTATAGAAAAGGTTGCTCATGCAGGGTTAATTCCAGTTCAGGCAAGATAATGACAGTCTTGTGACGCATCAGATAATGGCAATTCTCTGGGAATGGGATTTTCAATGAGTTCCAACTCTTTTCTTTCCTATCCAGTGGCTGCCAGGATGGTTGGTTTTCAAGACTTTCATGGAGCTGGGGAAGGGAAAAATGGTCATAGAGCAAGTTAAAATGACACAAAGCACTATGAGAAAACATACATCTATACAAAAACTTGTGCATGAATGTTTATAGCAGATTATTCATTATTAGCCAAGGATTGAACAATTCCAAATGTTTATTAACTGACAAATGGTGGTATATCATATGCTATACTTGTTTGTTGTTCATAATATGATATAATGTTGTTGTTGTTGTTGTTGTTGTTGTTAAGTGCCATCAAGTCGGTTCCAACCCATAGCGACCCTGAACAGGGTTTCCAAGGCTGTAAATCTTTACCGGAGCAGAAAGCATCATCTTTCTCCCATGGAGCAGCTGGTAGTTTCAAACTGCTGACCTTGTGGTTTGCAGCCTGATTCGTAACCACTACGCTACCAGAGCTCCAATAGAATATTGTTGTTGTTGTTGTTAAGTGACGTCGAGTCGGTTCCAACCCATAGCGACCCTGCACAGGGTTCCTGAGGCTGTAAATCTATACGGGAGCAGAAAGCCTCATCTTTCTCCCACGGAGCACCTGGTAGTTTCGAACTGCTGACTTTGCGGTTTGCAGCCCAATTTGTAACCACTATGCTACCAGAACTCCTATGATAGAATATTAGTCACCCATAAAAAAGATATATGCTACAATGTGGATGAGCCTTGAAAACATTGTGCTGAATGAAAGGAGCCAGTCACAAAATTATATACTTTCATTCATACAAAATGTCTACAGAGAGACAGAAAGTATATTTATGGTTGCTTAGAGCTTGGGGTGTGAGGAAGGATATATGGGTTGCAGAGGAGTGATAACTAAAAAGTATGAGGTTTCTTTCTGAAGCAATGAAAATGTTCCAAAATTTTCCTGATGAAAATTACACATACTTGTGAATGTATGAAAAGTCTTTGGATTGTATACTTTAAATAGGTGAATTGTATGGTATGTGAATTACATCTCAACAAAGCTTTTTAAAAAATTTTTTTTTTACGTTTTTACTGTGAATTATGTGATAGTTTACATAGGAGAACATTAGCTTTACATTCATCCTATCATATTTCATTTCATTGCAATGATTACAATTCCCTCCATGCGTCATCAAACAAGCCTGCCCCTTGGTCGTCAGCACATAGACCCTCTCCCTCCCTGAGTCCAGAGTCCCCAGCCGTTCCATCTCTCCACATCATCCATCATCTCTGCCTCCATCTCTGGCATCACTGCTTCTCTGGATAGGGTTCCGTACTCCGCTCTTCTCCCTTGATGGTCCCAGGGGTCTCTGCTCCTGGACTGCAAAGTCAACCACTCCCCTCTTTTTGTTACAGAATGTCTACCTTTACATTTCCAACATTCACGGTCAGTCTTGATAGTAATTATTCACTATCGAAACACAAGAGTTTTATCCCCAGCTCCTTTTACCAGCCCTATCTAGACAGGTTGGAAACCATGCAGTGGAGATTCTACCTTCCTCCATGCCCTCTGGAACTAGGCTCCATCTTGAAAGCTTGTAAGCCAGTCACTTCTTGCCTTTGTAGCCCCCACATTTTGGGTAGCCAATATCTAAGTTGCCCACCCTTCTTAGCCCTGTGTACCGAGGAGGTGGGAATGATCCTCACTATAAAGATTTGTTCCCTCTTTTGAGCTACTACATCCACAAGTATAGGTCAACTTCACATCAAATTTTAGTGGATTACTCTTTTTTTCCTCTTATTTCTTCTTTTAGTTGAGTTCTGATCATCCAGCCATTGAATCCAGGTCAAGTGGGTACTATCTGCAAGTATGAGTGTTCTTGTGCATCTCCCCTCACTTCATATCAGCCGGATGTATTACTCTCTGCTCTAGTCTTCTGTGGCCATGTCCCTGTCTCTGGGCCCAAGAGTCCCCAGGTCTTGCCATACTGCTGGCCAACCAGGTCTCAACCCCGGTTGACAGGAGTCTATTGAATGTGGTCCGACTTAGCTCACAATTTCATTACTGTTTTTCCCCCACTTCCCCTTATGGGTGACCAACGTGGTCACCAGCAAGACCACATGGCTGCTTGTGTATTCCCTTTGAGTCTTAGTCTTGGAAAGGGGTTTTCCCTGAGGGGACCTGACCAGTTACCTTGATGACTCCCAGGCAAACATCTTGCTTGTTCTTGTAGTAGTCAACTGAGCTGTCATTATCGTTTTTTCATTTTCCTGCTGGTCTTTCTTTCAAGAAGTATCTTCTGTTCTTCTAGCTGCTACAGGCTGGTCTGCTTGTCCTTTCAAGTGGAAATTTCCCACCTCAGAAGATTCTAGATGGGGATCAGAATTACACCTATGGTCTTATCATCAAAGCTATTTTTTAAAATATACTTGCTGGTCTATGATACACAGCTAATTTTCTTGAATAGACTTCTTTTTCTCCAGAAAACTGCTATAAACCTTTCATTAATGAGCAGATGTCTGAAAAAGTTGCTTTTATGGAAGGGAAAATTTTGAAGGCTTTTTCCATGACCATTTTTGCTGACCCTCCCTTCACTTCGAACATTAGGTGGAACGCTCTGATCCTATCATCTCTTCCATTAACTGAACACACAAGAAACATCAAGACCTCCTCTGTATAGACCTTGAGTAGTTACCACATTCTATTTTCCCCCAACATTCTATCCAATCTACCTGGTGCATTTTCTTCTGCTTTCCTCTTCACCCTCCACCCTAATAACTCATTGCAGGTGGGTGGCAGCAGTGGGTGGTAGGAGGAGTTAATGAAGAGCAGAAAACATTCTGCCATACTCAACATTCCACTCTCCTTTTCTGCCCTTCCCTCCCTGCGTTCCCTCCCTCACTCCCCATCCAGGTGTCCTATGTGAAAGCCATTGACATTTGGATGGCGGTATGCCTGCTATTCGTGTTCTCAGCCCTACTAGAGTATGCTGCGGTCAACTTTGTGTCTCGGCAGCACAAAGAGCTGCTCCGATTCAGAAGGAAGCGGAGACATCACAAGGTAGGCCTTTGGGTCACTGCCTGAGGAGGGATAGCTGGTGGTAAATGAAAGTTTCAAGCAACCTTGGCTGACAATATTTGTATCACTGGATCAACCTTTTCAGTGGTAAGGCAGGCAAGAAACAGGAATTAAAGTCCTAGCTTTCCCTTCTGTTAATAATGCCCTGGTTGGGTCCATAGGTAATCACTCTTTCCCCCATGACTATACCACAGAAATTATCAAGTTACACCAGAAGGCAGACTGATGGAGCAAATGCTGGTGGGACTGAGACATTAGGTAGCTGCTAAACTAGACGATGGTATGCTGAGATGTCTACTGGTTTTTGTCATTGTTGTTGTTTCTGTAAGGCTGTATTCTTTCAATGGGCTTGGTTCTGAAAGAGAATTCCACCACGGAAGTTATGATCTTCAATATCATGCCCAGATTCCAAGTCTCCTTGCTCTTTTCCTCCAAGAAATGGAAAACAAACAAGATTCTCCCCTAGAGTCGATTCTCTTACCTTATAACTAACTGAAGCATAACACACTGAAGAAAGGCATATGAACAAAGGGGAGGCTTGCTAACCAGAAAATCTGTCCTTAAGCTGCCAAATTGTTTCTGATTCATAGTGTCCCTGTACAGGGCTCCCAAGGAGTGGCTGGTAGGTTTGAACCACTGACCTTGGGGTTAGCAGCCCAGTGCTTATCCTACAGCTCTACATCAGAACCTATACCAACCCTGTATAGGGTTTCCAAGGAGTAGTTGATGAGCTTGAACCACCGACCTCTTGGTTCAAACTGACTTTGTTGTCCAACGCATTAACCCACAGCACCACACCAGGGCTAGAACAACAATATGTTTCTTAAGCATCAGCAATCTAATTTGATTAACTTTTGATAATTTACTCTGGGCAAGAGACAAACCTTTCCCAAATCGAAAATGTCCATGAGCATGACCAAGTATCACCATCCTTCTGAACTTATATTAGAAGATGAAGCTGTCTTATATGCAAGAAACTAGACAAGACTTCTTTAAAAACCCCAAGTTCCAGTCCTTTCATTGTGGTTGTTGTAGTTGTTAAGTACCGTGGAGTCGGTTCCAACTCATAGTGACCCTGCACAGGGTTTCTGAGGCTGCAAATCTTTACAGGAGCAGAAAGCCTATCTTTTTCCCTCAAAACAACTGGTAGTTTCGATTGGCTGACCTTGAAGTTAACAGCCCAATTTGTAACCACTACGCTACCAGAGCTTCTTTCATATAATCCATTAAATACTTTACCTTTGACTCTTAAAAAACAAAAAACTAATCAAGAAACTGGCCAAATACAACTATTGCTGGGATTTATTGTTATGTTTCCCTTTTCTTACATGGGTTAACTGCTTGTAACATTTGCTTTTGCTAAAAGGCTGACAGATTTGTCAGTGAGACACTTCTTTGGGAAGACTATGTCCACAATACCTGGTTAGCATCAAACTACCATATATTATATAACAGCAGATTTTACACTGTACAACTCTAGAGGGCACATTTGTGTAGACCACAGTGTGAAAAGAACCCCCTGCAATTATGCAGTATGGTGAGCCTGCAATACTTCAAAGGGCTGCCTCCATCCTCCCCAAACCTAGAAGAAAACAAAAGCTTTCTCTCAGAACAGCACTTTAAAGTATGAATAGATCACTAGGTTCTCTTCACAAATCTACCCAGTTTTGTTTGTCTTGTCAAGTTCCCTCCTCACTCTCTCTCAGCATGTTTTACCTGGAAGGTCATCCAACTACTCCTCAAATTCAACTGATGTTGGAGACTGATGGCAGAGAGGTGAGGCAAGTCACCGGAGTCCCCAAGAGCATTGATGGCAGAAGCCAGGTTGATGTACAAGCATTCCTTGGTTTTCCTCATACCCTTGACTATACACCATGAGTTGCTTATCTGTTGGTCAAAGTTCTTTCCCAAAGCAAGTAAAAACAGTTATCACATCTTAAATAAGAATTAAGGTTTATGGTCAAAAATTGATAGTCCAAAAGGTTAAATTGGCATGCAAAACATCTTTAGTTTGGCCAGCACAGCCAGGGGGATAAGGTGTCAACATTTCTTTTAAACTCCTGCTTCTGGCTTCACTTGAAGACTCACAGTCTCTGGCCTTGTGGGAGTCACCTTCCCGCATGGCACCAGTACACTGCTTGAAATAGGGAATATGGCTTCCAGTGTACCTGCTTCCAACATTCCCTCCTGTCTCTTCTAACCAGAGACCGTTTTTTACCCCAGTCTACTTCTTCTGCCTCAGTTCTCCTACCTGTCCCTTATGTGCATTTGAATTTGTTACTTCTTTCCTATGGGCTTGGAACTTGGCGCAAAAGTCAGCAACAACGAAGGTACAGAATGTTGTTGTTCAGTACCATGGAGTTGGTTCTGGCTCATTGTGACCCTGTTCAGGGGTTCCGAGGCTGTAAATCTTTACGGGAGCAGAAAGCCTCATCTTTCTTTCGTGGAACAGCTGGTAGCTTCAAACTGCTCAGCTTATGGCTTGCAGCCTAATTCATAACCACTACGCTACCAGAGCTATAGGACGCTGCATTTTCACCAGAGTTGTTGTTATGTGCCGTGGAGTCGGTTCCGACTCATAGTGACCCTGTCCAGGGTTTCTGAGGCTGTAAATCTTTATGGGAGCAGAAAGCCTCATCTTTCTCCTGCAGAACAGCTGGAACTGCTGACCTTGTGGCTCACAGCCGGATTCGTAATCACTACATTACCAGAGCTCCTTTT
Source organism: Chrysochloris asiatica (assembly GCF_000296735.1). NCBI lineage: Eukaryota > Metazoa > Chordata > Mammalia > Afrosoricida > Chrysochloridae > Chrysochloris > Chrysochloris asiatica. The sequence goes on along the minus strand of NW_006408575.1, from coordinate 5,720,224 downwards.
CACCAGAGTAAGGCACATTAAATGTGGCACATTAAAAGTGTACCAAGCTTGGACTGCACAAACCTCCCTTGGCAGAAAGTTTGCAAAGGGGACTTTAAACCCCAGATGGTGAGTGGAAAGGAATTTCTCCAAGTCAGTGATTTTGGCCAGGTTCCCCAATTCCCACCACCTTCCCATGTTACCTTATTTGTTGGGCAGAAAGCATCTGGTCCTCAAATTCCCTGGCTGGCCTCATTAGGCAGTTACTGGGAAGCCTTTGCAAGCTCCAGACTTCCCTGGGTTCTAGAGTATAGTACCGATTTCCCCATTGCAGCCCAAGAAGCTCCAGGTGCAGTTTGCTATTCATTGCCTGCCACCTACTGGTTGGACTAGAAATAACAAGTCTTTTTCGTGTCATTCCCAATCCATTTGATTCCAGTCGGATGTGTCCCTGGCGTGGCCTGTAGGTTACGCACTGAACTGCAAGTTTGGCGATTCAAAGCCACCAGATTCTCCTAGGAAACTCTGTACAGGGTCGCAGTGAGTCAAAACTGACTCGACAGCACTAAACAATAATAACGCACAATAATAGCATGAGCACAGGACTGCAAACCAGTGGTTAAAACCCACCAGCTGCTCTACGGGATAAAGAGGATGTTTTCTACTCCTGCAAATAATTACATCCTCAGAAACTCTACACAAGGTTGTCTGAGGTCAGAACCGATGCGACTCGACGGCACTTAACAACAATAACATAGGGTCCTGAGGAGTCCCGGTGTGGCGCTATAGGATAAGCTAACCTCAAAACGGACGGTTCAAGACCACCAACTACTCCTCAGAAACCCTATTCTGGGTTGTTAAGAGTTAGAACCAACTTCACAGCACTTACAACCACCATAGGGTTTCCGGGATTATAAATCTTTACGGGAACATAAAGCCTCATCTTGCTTCTGAGAGCGGCTGATGAATTTGACCTTACAGTTAGCAGTTCAGTGCTTATCCTACAGTGCCACCAGGGCTCCTTGTCATTTCTTTCACCCAATGACATTGTGAAATTGATCATCTTCGAACCTCTAGTCCTTAGCTCCAGCCCCTCCCATTCCTGTATTCAACAGATGAGGAAGGCATAGAATAATTCAGCCAAAGCCACAAGAAAGTAAATATGGTGCTTTGCCCTGCATGCCCAGGCCTCCCTCACCCCGCCTCCCCTGCAAGGGTAGATTTGTATTTATATACACCAGAGTCCCCAGGCTCTCTCAGGCTCTCTAACAAACACCGTCCAGTAATTTGGCCAGCCTCCCGCAGCTCCTCTCCTTCATCCTGGCACAAGTCCTCTACTGCCCCTCTCCTCACACACAAATATTCATTGAGCTCCTATTTGCCGGACACTATGGCATATTCCTGGAGTCCTGGTGTGGCACTGTGGGTGAATGTGCTGGACTGAAAACTTGGTTTGACTGTTCAAGCTCACCAGTTGCTCCTCCGAAAGTTTTTCCAGGGTTGCTATGGATCAGAACCAACTCGACGGCTCTTAACAGCAACATAGCATATTCCCTTCTTCCGACTTCTGCAATGAGGGTGTTAAGACATTCATTCATTCATTTGCCAAAACTTGGTTGAGCATTTATCTCTGTCTCCAACTCTCTTGTTGCTAGGGATACAATCCTGTTTTCTGTTGGTTTCTGGTTTTGTTTTTGTTTTAAAGGGGTTGGGGGCTGGGACAGGTAAAGGCAGAAAATAAACATGTATTTCTTCAACAAATATCTACTTTACATTTAATATTGAGGGTGGCGTAGACAGGATAGACTTTGTTTCTACCTTCATAGTGTTTACGGTCTAAAGAGAAGAAGCTAATTGCCATTGAATGCCAGTTGCCATTGAAAGAATGCTGGTTCATGGCAATGTCATGTGAGTCAGAACAGAAGTCTGCTCTGGTGGGTTTTCAGTGGCTGAAATAGACCACCAGGCTTTCTGCTGAGGCATCTCTGGGTAGACTCAACCCCCCCACCCCCAACCTTTCATTTAGCAACCAAGGGTATTAGCTAGTTACACCACCCAGAACCCCCAAAATGATGTGATATGTGTATATATTTTTAAAAGGAGCTTTTGAAGCAAGAGCAAGGCTGCCTAGCCTTGGGAGCTCAGAGAAGCCTTCTTGAGTCAGGTCAGGTGAAAGAGAAAATGCTGAGGGCACAGAGAGTTGGGAGGGTATTTTAGGCAGAGAAAGCAACTTAAAGTGAGAGAAAAGGATCATGGCACTTTCAAAGACACACAAATTGTTCAGGGTGACTGGGGCAAAGAATGGTAGAGATTGATCCACAGTGAAGGGTTCAGGTAATCTAAGCCCTCGTTTACCATGTTGTTGTTGTTGTTGTTGTTGTTGTTATGTGCCATGGAGTCAGTTCCGACTCATAGTGACCCTGTACAGGGTTTCCAAGGCTGTAAAATCTTTACTGGAGCAGAAAGCCTCCTCTTTCTCCCGTGGAACCACTGGTAGTATCAAACTGCTGACCTTAAGGTTAGCAGCCCAACTCTTAACCATTCCGCTACCAGAGCTCCTTGTTAGAGAGTTTCATTTGCCAGAAGTCAATAGTAGCAGAAGTTGACCAATAAGATCTGTGTATTATAAGCAGATGTGCTGGGGGTGGGGAAAGTGGGCAGATGGTAACCCAAGCGCAGGGCAGAAAGACTAGAGATGTGGAGGCAGCAATAGCTCCTCTACTGAGTTTCTTCTCTGCTGACCCTGTCCTGAATGGGAAGAAGACAGGGTCCCTATCCTCACATCTAGGAGAGCAATGTGAGTTGATGAAACTCCCCCAGGACTACGCAACAAGGCAGCTTGAGACCAAAACACTGCACACTCAGTAGCCCCGTCAGCGCTCACGTGGAGAGAGAACACAAGTGCACATGATGAGAGCACACAACAGGAGCTCCGTGAGACAGATCAGGAAGGAAAGAGTATCATGAGCTGGGAAAGGGATGAACTTAGAAGAATAACTCAAAGAAGAGAAGAATTTGGTAGGGGGCATAAAGCAGGGGAGTGGAAATACCCGCAGAATGATTGAGAAAGTACAACAAAGCTGGCAGGGGTACA
>NW_006408575.1:5695725-5717051 GCF_000296735.1 Chrysochloris asiatica | reverse complement strand
AAAGGTAAGTTCTTGCCAAGGTCTTGAATAACATCTTGTCTAAAAATCCAGAGGTCCCAACTGCCAGGGAAATGGTAACATGGTGGTAGAAGAATTTGTGAACTCCTTGCTTGGAAGACAGAGATGAGATCAGAGCTTCTGTTTCCTCCTGGGTCATTCACACTCACCCCACTGACCCCCACCCCCACCCCCACTAGAGAACTTAATTGGGGAATGGGGCCGGGGAGAGGGCATAGGGACAACAGAGGCAAAGCAGGGGATCTCTCTAAATTGCCCCCTGAATTTCTAATGAACATTTAGTTCTTACAGCATTCAGAGCATCTGCTCATCTATAATCTCCTCTGATGGTCAAAAGAACCCTGTGAGTAATGGGGGAGGGAGGAACAAATCAACAAACTCAATCTGAGAAGGAAGTGACTTGCCTAAAGTCATACAGCCAGCAAGTAAGAGCTGAGACTTGACCATGACTCTCTGGACTCTAAACCACATTCCTATCCCCTGGTTTGCATCTGTTTCAGCAAGTGGCGCCCCTCTATAAGGCAGTACTCCCCAGCCAGCCAAAGCCTTCAGGAACCCGGAGTCGTAGTCTGGGAGGCAGGGAGAGCCAGATGGGCATGGCCTGGCCCCCAGAGGAGTGCCTTGCAGGGAGGGTGCCCAGTCCCTGTCTTATTTTAAGTAGAGCCCCATGTTGAATCTATTCCAGGAGGATGAGGCCGGTGAGGGCCGCTTCAACTTCTCTGCCTATGGGATGGGCCCTGCCTGTCTGCAAGCCAAGGATGGAATCTCCGTCAAGGGTGCCAATAACAACAACACCACCAACCCCCCTCCAGCGCCATCTAAGACCCCAGAGGAGATGCGAAAACTCTTCATCCAGAGGGCCAAGAAGATCGACAAAATATCTCGTATTGGCTTCCCCATGGCCTTCCTCATCTTCAACATGTTTTACTGGATCATCTACAAGATCGTCCGTAGGGAGGATGTCCACAACCAGTGAATGGTCTGGGCTGTGGACAGAGGGGTGGAGGTTGGGAAGGGGCAGGGTGGGAAGAGCACAGGAATCTGAGAGCCTAACGCAGAGGAGGAGAGAGCGGGTACACACACACAACATGTGCAATAGCAAAATGCAGTGATGCATGAATTTTAGAATGTGGCAATATCTATTTAACCTCGGGTGGGAGGGAGGAGGGGGGTACTTTTCTAATATAGGAACCGAGGGGTGGGGAGGAAGGGAGGGGTAGAGGGTGGGAAGTGGGGGACAACAGCTGTCAAAATTTTAAGTCCAGGGGCTGTGCAGTTTCCCCGTTTGGAAGGAGGGTACATTCTGCCCCCAGAGCAGAAGGAAAGCAATGTAATATATAATATATATTCATGCTTATTATTAATGCAAAATCACAAGAACAAAAGATTTGTTTCTTAACCTATCAGCCTAGTAACTGCTTAAATTCTTAAAAGTCACAGAAGTGATGGACAATTTTTCCCAGAGTGGAAATAGTCACAAATATGCTTGCTCTGGTGGTGTGTGTTCCACCTCACACCCTTCCAAATGCCATACCTATCTTCAAATTTAGCCCAGGTGGCCACATGCCAAAAAGCCATTCTGCCTCTGCTTCAAGAGGGATTTGTGGCATGAACGTTGGCAGTGGAAATGGGGAAAGTTGGCAGTGGAAAAGAGAAGGAAGGAACTAAAGAGATGGGACATTTCAGAGGCCTAAGGGTTGAGAGCCATGGGAACCCCACCTCAATCCTTATGTCTCTTGAGCCCTCTCACTTCTGTGCTTCAGTAGCCACCCTGCTTGCCCTTCACTACCACCCAGAAATGGCCCCACGTTTTTCTCATAATATTGCCAATATGCAATCTTTTTTATGATTTAGAAGAAAAAAAAAGTTAATAATCTAAAGAAATAATATGCAGATAGACTGAGTGTAAACTGATGCACTTTTTTAAATGTCTATTTTTTGGAGAGTCTCTTTGGAATTGTAAGCGGGTGGATGTTTGGGAAGATGGGTTCAGTGGAATGGAGTATATTTATTATATTCAGATTCTACAGAGTGAAATTTTAAGAGGTGAAAGGGTAGTACTGAGGCAGCTACACCTTAGGTATATACGGGTGGGGTGAGTTCACAAAGTCTACTCATTATATTTTGACATTTCATATACCATAAATAATGTGAAGAGCTTGGGGAGATGACCCCATTATATTTTTATAAGTCTTTTTTTTTTTTTTTTTTTTTTGGTGCTTTGTTTAGCTTTAACATTTATGAAGGTTAGACAAATATTCTCTTTCCTTCTAACTCTGAAGGGCCAGGACAGTCCTAGGATAGTTAGGTCACTTCAGAAAAAAATAAAAAAAAAAGGAGAGGGACTAGGAGGTAATTGAGGGTGGAGAAGTCGAATGTCCTGTTGAAGGACATAAATTTTGGGTGGTCTGCACAGTAGGCCATGGTGGTGGGATGAAGGAGGGGAGCTGTCCCCTCCATCCTCTCAGCCCACAGCACTATACCTGAAATAGGTACATTGACCGTTCTTTTTTTTTTGCACTTTAGTGTCTTAGTCTTGAACAAAACAGATGCTGAGAAATAGCTGACAATCAGTTTGTACTGAGGTTTGAAGTTTCATTTTTTTCTTTAGAACATCCCCAAAATTGGGTAGGATGGAGTGGGAATGGTGTGAAGAGTTGAGACATTGGGAGTTTAGTTCCTCACTAAACTCACATGGCACAGAGTTAATGCCTATGTAGCTCCCAAAGATCAGGCCAATACAAGGATCTGGAATGACTTGCTAAAGAAAATGCACTCTGCAGCCAAAAAAGGAATTGGTTGTAAGGCTTGAGATGATAAAGCTGTTTACATCCAGGTTCCAAAGTCAGGTATTGCCTTCCTCCCACTTCTCGGCCTATGTAGATTAGTAAGCTAAATGGCACTCCAGGCTTGGATGATATAGGACTGAACCTAGAACCTGGAATCCTTTTTTGCTGAGGAAACCTTGTGGGATGGGAGCCAAGTAGGTAGAAGTCTTTCATCCAAGACTACCTTTCTCCGCATCATAAACATATGCCCAAATGAGGGAAAGTTAAAAGTGGAACACCAGTCTTTGGTCTCTTGGCACCTTGCATTTGCACTGTGTTCACTTTAAGGGAGAAAAAAGACCTCAGTCCGAAAACGGTACTTGAGTCTTTTATTAACCCTTTCACTAGCACTTTATTCACTTTATTTAAGGGGAAATATATTTTTGTCATATAATTAAAAACACCCTTCCTTCTACCTTACTCATTACTAAAGCCAAATGTCTAAAGTCTAGTTGAGTTAGGCAACAGAGGCACTAGGCCTTCATCAGGGACCGAAGACAGTATAATTTGTACTAAGACATTTTGCCTCCACCCAACTAGCAAAATTTGAAGATTCTACACTGGCCTTCTAATCTGAGGTTAAGAGTCCCTCAGAGTAAAGAAATCACTGGGCCATTTGTCCATCCTCTACTGGGTCCTTGAACTTTGGCCATCATGCCACTCTGTTCAACTTCTGGACCCCACTGGCAGCTGACTGGTTTGGATGGCAGCCCCCAACAGACAGTGGGACTGCCTATCTGTGATAAAGGGAAGAATGCCACTGGAATCTTCTTTCAGACTTATTTCAAACTTGTGGCTCTCAATAAAAAGAAATATGAATAGAAGCAGTATAGCAGTGAAACAAAGGGCCTGAATCTTAATCCTGCCACCAACATGCTGAGGGAACTTGCAATTTTAGGACTAAGGCCTCCTTTGTTCAAATAAACAAAGGAGAGGGTAGCATCAGTAATCTCTAACCTTCCTCCTAGATGTCACTGCTCAGTGGATCTGTGCTTGATTGAAAGGAAGTTCACACAGCTAAAAGTTTTATGTCACTTTGACTTCTGAACCCAGCTGTGGGTGGGTGCGTGCATATATGTGCACATAAACCTAGACCCTCACAATTCTTTTGTTCTTTAGGAAATATATAGATTAGCTTCTCTCTTTGCAGCACTCCACCAAAGCTGAACAGTGGTGAGGAGAGGACATCAATCATTCTAAAGTAAAAACATATCTTCATAAATTAGGATGGACAGCATGCTCAAGGAGAGTTGATCAGTAATTTATAAAGGTGAACAATTAACTATGTGAAAATCATCATTATAGAAAATCAAATCAGATCATTTAGGTTAACTGTTTTTTGAGGTAAGGAGCTTGGGTGGCACAGTGGTTAAGAGTTTGGTTGACAGTTTAAATCAGCCACTTCGTGGGAGAAAGATGTGGTCGGTCGTTGGCATCTATAAACATTTTCTGCCTTGGAAACCTTGTTGTTGTTGTTAATTACTGTTGAGTCGATTCTAACTCACAGTGACCCTGTAGAGGCTTTCCAAGGAGCAGCTGGTGGGTTAGAACCTCAGTTAGCAGTCCAGTGTTTAGCCTACAGCGCCACACCAGAACTTCTTGGAAACCTTATGGGGCAGTCCCACTCCATAATATAGGGTCACCAGGAATTGGAATTGACTTGATGGGAGTGGGTTTGGATTTGGTTGGTTTATTGGTAGCTCAAATGTTAATTTTCCTCTTCAGGTTGAGCACAAGGGATACCATGCCATGGAAATATACATGCCAAGTGGTACAGTAGGTGGAGAAACTGATTTAGCACAATAAACAAGTTTACTGGTTACTTGTGTAAACCATATTTTATATGTGAAGGGAGAATGAGATCTTGACAAAGAGGATTTGATTTCACCCACCTCCAGAACTGCAACTAATCCTGGCGCCATATTTAACACATTAAGCAGAGAGAGTAATATCAATTGTTGTTAAGTGCCATCGAGTTGGCTCCTACCCATAGCGACCCTGTATAGGGTTTCCAAGCAGCAGCTGGTGAGCTTGAACCACTGAACTTGTGGTTCAAATGGCTTTGCAGTCTGGCACATTAACCCACAGCGCCACACCAGGACTCCATACTCACCACATCTTAGTTTCTAATAAATCACATTCAGCTTCAAGAGCAGCTGAAATAAATGGCTAAGCTCTGCCACCCTCTGGTCCTTTCAAGCATCCACAAGCCCATTGGTTATGGATGTGATGGGTAACCAAGGACAGATGTGAGCAGAAAGAAAATGCTGTGTGTATATATGTGTGTGTGATAGCTTGAATTTAACTCTTTTTAATTCAACTTTAGAAAGCAGAGGATCATGTGATTCAAATTATTTTTATTCCTGGTGTGGCACTGCAGGATAATGCACTGGATGACAAAGTCAGCAGCTCAAACCCACCAGCCACTCCTTGGAAACAGGACCTTTACAGGGTTGCTGTGACTTGGATTATGACTCAACAGCACTTAACAACACAACAAGCTATCAATAAATAAGGAATAATGAATCCCATTAAGCTCACCAGTACTTTTTGTAGGTTATTTTTCAACAGATATGATGAAGCTGCTTGTTTCCTTTAAATTATATATCTTTATTATGTTGTTGTTAAGTGCCGTTGCATCATAAAAAAGATGTGTTGCCATCTCTTTTTCTTTGTATTGGATTTCTTCCTGAGCTGGTACCATCAGTAGTAAGCCAGTCTTTGAGAAAATTAGATTCTTTAGTTAATTGCAGGACACTGAAATTGAAAGGCATCACCAGTAAGTTGGCCCTAACTGACTCCTTACCAGTAGAAATTGGCAATCAGAGGGCTTGGTGGTGGTATGATCTCCATCAGCTTTAGGGCTAGGGTCAGGACTTGAGACATGCAGCTATTTCTCTGTCTTGGCTGGAAGCCCAGGACAAAAACAATGAACTCCTCTCTGAAAGCTATCATATTTACTCAACAAACACCTTCTGCACGTTCTGAAGAGGCAGACAAGACCAGGTATCGCTGTGGACTGTGTTTCCCTGGTTGGCTGCAAGGCTCTAAGCACCTGGCAAGTTCTGCTGAAAAATGTGAACGGACCCCAGATTTCCGGCATCTTTAATTCATGAACCAGCCAGACCAGAAATTCTCTTAAGAGGCAAACAGGAAGCATATTCTTAAAATATAATCTCTTTTTCCCCTCCTCTAAGCCCTTTCTCTCAGCAATCAACTCCAGAAATCTGAACTAAGAAGCCTGTTTTCCTGCAGCTCTGTGACGTCAGAAACAGGCACTTATACAAACAAAAGGAACACAAAAGGCCTTATTTTTAAGTGAGCTGGCTTGTTCATTTAACTATTTGTATCAGTGTAAGGAAAATCATAATGAAATTTTAAGGTTTGGACCTTTACACTGTCCTAAATTCCCAATGGATAGGAAATAAATCCCTATAGAGATAAGGATTTTTTAATTTTTGAAATGTTGCCCTCCCCAGTGCTAAGAGAATGAGAAGTGACTTTTTTCTCACTGCCCCAGTTGAAGAGTCCACAGTATCAAGGACAAGGATACCCCACAAACACCTCTCCCAGGCCTGAATAATCTAGAATCTTGAAGCCCAGACTAGATGATGCGTATACCAATTATCCTGTTGTTTCCTTGAGTATTTCTCAAGCTGTAGACAAAGCAAAGGCAGGAGATAGGTTTGCTAATGCGTGGGTGCTACTGTTTTGATGGAACCGTGTGGTTATTTAAAGCAATAATTAAGGTGCTTCATCATTCTGTGGAACAGCAAAATGAGTTCCAAAATAGAAATTATTGCCCAATAATTTTTAGGATCATTAAGGCTTCTCCAGCTAACATCCAGACCATTACTTTTCTCCCTTTTGCTCTTCCCCCCTCCTCCCATTGCCTCTCAGTTGGCATTTCCTGTCTAATCAGTTTGTGTATCTCATTTTATAAAACCAAACTCTGCCAAAGATACTGATTTCTTTCTCAAGTATGAGGGGAGCTAGAATGAATGTAGTAGCTTTTAGGACTCCAATTTCTTGCCCACGTATTCTAAAATTTCAATCCTTTGGAAATTTTCCATTGGAACACTGGGTTGAGAAGTCAAGTGTAGAAACTGACCAACCAAAAATACACCCTTCAGAGAAGTCCAGTGATGAAAATTGTATTCTACATAAGGTCATTCAACAATTACAGAATAGTACTAGCTAACTAATCTGGAGATAAAGACACTTTCAGGCTGCATAGATTCCAAGCACTAATAGGTCTTCCATTCCCACTGTTCTACAATTCACTGCACTGCCTTGTTTTCATCCTACCTTCTTCAGATTTAACTGTTGGTTTAGGCAGCTTCACAAAGCTCAGTAGAGACAGAGGTCACTGGGAGGTGGGTCTTTCTTCAAGGCTCACCATAGGAACATAAGTGAGCTACTTCCCCTTTCTTGGCCTGTTTAATCTCCCAATAAAAGAGGGGTATTTTTTTCAAAGCCAAGCTGGATATTCTGATGGATGGAAGAAAAGCAAAAGCATATAGCGCATTGCAAAAAGTTTCATTTTTCTCCATTTCAGTGTCAGACTTGGAACCCTATAGCAGATCTTCTAGTGGAAAAGGAGGATGGGATTATGAAAGACTAGAGTATCTTGGCCCCCAAAGAGATCAGCATCTTAATGCTTTTCTGTGAAGGTCAAGATATTTCCCAGCACTGATGGACTTGCCTCTAGGACCATCTTGTCCCTCAAGAGTTCCATGCAACATCAGGACCACCTTTCACTCTGGAATTTTAGCTTGTAAGCCCTGGAATGCTGGAACCCATTTCCTATGGCAGTTTGAATTCTCTGTGCCAGAGCCTCTAGAAGAAACAACAAAAAGCATCAGAGCAGAATTTGTGAAATACTCCGAGGAGAAGAACGCTAATGACTCCAAGTCTTTTCCAAACCTGTATCCACACTCTTCTCCAGTTTTATCCTAACAAATTTTCAACAAGATTTTAAATATTTTTCCTTTGTCCCTCTCCTCTTGTTCGTTACAGAAAATAAGTGGGTCCACTTTAGATCACTGGGGGTTCACTAAATCCATACCACCAGCTAAATTGCACTAATAAAAAGAAATATATAGCAGGTGTGCTTGGAATTGGGCCAGCTCTCTCCACCTGCCCTCCCCTAAACAAAGCGTCATCCTAGCAGTGCTTCTGAAATTGTCTCCACACTCCTGTGGTTCTGACAAACACTCCCTATAGTCAGGAGCCACTTCTTGTCTTTCCCAGTAGGTCTGCATTTATCCTATGTTATCAATGGACTTCCTTCATGTTTATAGGGTGGCACTGTGACAATCTTCACTCTCCTCCCTTCATCTGGCCCTGAAATTAATGAGAATACTGCAGGTAGAAACTTGTTTCTTGTTCCCAAGTTTAAGAATCAACTAATAAAAACGGATTTTTAAAGATGCTAATTTAAAAATAAAATGGAAAGCATACTATGAACAGGTTGTTTTCCATCCCTGCCTCAACACCATGTCCTCATTTCCTTCTTTGTCCCTGGTAAAAAAAAAAGACCTCTTGGGTAGATGGGTGAATAGATGTGTAAAAGAAAGAAGAGTAAGATGATAGTAGTACAGCCTAGGTGGTGGAGAAAGAAGTTGTTAAGTGCTATAATCGGTTCCCACCCATAGTGACCCTGTATAGGGTTTCTGAGGAGCAGCTGGTGAGCTTGAAGCACCGACCTTGCGGTTCAAACCTATTTTGCAGTCCAGCGCATTGTCCTGCAGGTATGGAAGTATTCACTGTAAAATGTTTTCTGTATTTCTTTCCTTCACAGAATTTCAAGTGCTCCTCCATAAAACAGGAGTAATCAGTCAGTTCATCTTGAAGGACTCCCCTAGCCACAAATTTCTTTTAAAGGCCATGTCTCTAGTTGCATTTTAGTTGCAGAAAAAAATACAAGTGGATTTCCCCCAGATTCTGTATTGATTTTCTCATGTGACTTTGAGCTCTGTGACCCTCAGCTACTTTATGTATTTTGGGGACAACAATATCTACATCTGTAGTCCGTTTGAAGAGGATGACAGTGAATGTCAACCCTACCCACCCCATTGTAAACTGCACAGCATTCTCATTCTCTGAAATTCTTGCCACCTCTTCCTGTTTGCCAGAAGACATTAGAGATTTTTTTTTTTTTTTTTTTGGGTCAGCACTGAGGTGTCCTCCTAAGTAGTCAAATCCACCTGTCCTACAGAACAGCCAGTTCAGTTTCATTACCTGAATTCTAGTCCTGATTCCACACGAACAAGCATCTACATCCCATTTCCCTCAAAAGAGTATCATTTGAGTTATCAACTAAATGGAATGCACCACTTAGTAAAAATGCAGCTCATTACCTCAGAAAAAAAAAAGTTTTTTTCTCAGTGTGTGCTTGTCACTCACATGTCAGTCAGTAACACTGTGAAAACACCAACTCAAATAATACCACCATCATATACGCTGTGGGTTCATGCGCCAGACTGCAAAGCCGCTTCAACTGCAAGGTCAGTGGCTCAAGCTCACCAGCTGCTCCTTGGAAACCCTATACAGGGTCGCTATGGGTCGGAACCAACTCGACACTTAACAACAACAACAATCATATGCCAAGCTCTCTAGTAAATTATAATCTAATTCCCAGAATGGTTCTGAGGAAACCGAGGCTCAAGTTAAAACCTTACCAAGTTTGGACACAGGCAATGGTAAGCTATTAAGTTTTGAAAATAAGCTTGACATAAGTTGACCTTATTCTCTTATCTGTGGTTTTGACCTTTAACAAATTATTTCATCCTGTGTGACCTTAGTTACCTACTTATAAATGGTAATTTACTTTGTCATTGAAAAACAGTATTATATGTATGTATGTATACATATGCAACAAAAACAAATATTCTTTTTTAATTGGATATAGATGAGACTTATTGTCTTAAATGAATATTGATAAAAACATGAACTTAATATACAAATGTTTGTCAAAAGCCAAGGAATACCTTAGACTGAAAAATCAAACATCCTGATCGAGAACTAGATCCTTACTTGCCTTTCCTTTTCTCAAATAAACAAGATGAATTTATATAGTTTGCCTTCAAGGGTTAAGAACCTACTAATTCAGTCTTTAAGGAGCTCTAGTACCATAGTGGTTATGAGTTGGGCTGATAACCTCAAGGTCAGCAGTTCAAAACTACCAGCTGTTTTTAGAGAGAAAGATGAGGCTTTCTGCTCCCATAGATTTACAGAGTAAGAAACTCTGTACAGGGTCACTATGAGCTGGAACCGACTCAACGGCACACTACCACCACCACCACCACCACGAATCCAGTCTTTGATATACAAAAGATTTGGAGTTGATACTGGAGGGCCATATTCTGGCTAGAAGTGAATGTTGTTATGTGCCGTATGACCCCGTACAGGGTTTCTGAGGCTGTAAATCTTTACAAGAGTAGGAAGCCTCATCTTTCTCCTGCGGAACAGCTGGTAGTTTCGAACTACTGACCTTGAGGTTCGCAGCCCGATTAGCAACCACTGTGCTACCAGAGCTCCTTATAGAAGTGAATGGAAGGGTAAAATGACTAAGAACAGGGCAGGGTAGCATTAGAAGATTATTTGGAGAGTACTGAGAACAGTCTGTGTTTATAGCCCTACATAAGAGAATGTGTGTTTGAAATGGTTTGGCTCTGGATGGGATCAAGGTTATGGTCAAGGGTTTCTCTTGAAGTCTTTCCTAAGTCTAGAATCCCTTTAATCATTTACTCAACAAATACGGGTTAAGAGTCTGCTGCAAACAATGCAGTGCACAGGTACCAAAGATGAGCACCATCCCTAACTATAGTAACACGTTAGTGAAATAAGAAGAAATACAAAGAATAATGAATTCAGGATAAGATATGAAAACAGAGAAACAGGCAAAGATGCAGTGAGTTCAGAGAGGAGAAATCATAGCTCACAGTCTCTTGGGTCAGGCAGTTAAGCTCAGAGTTCCAACAAAAGGTTATTTTTTTGTGACAGTAACTTACTGTTGAATTTTGAATCCTAACAGTTGACATCTCCTCTCACCCACCTTTTAAAAGGGTAATCAATACAAATGAAACAGAAGTGACAGCATGGCAGAAATTCTAGGAAGGGGATTTCTAATAATCTTCACCCCATCTGGAAATGAAATGGGAAAATATAATTATAGGGCAAGGTGTGAATCAATCAAAAAAAGTTTCTCCTGCTAATTGTCTCCAAGTCCTTTTGTTTCTAGCTTAACTACCCAGTAGGTAACCTAAAAACTAGACAGCTCAGTTCATGGGACAAGGCACTGGGTATTTGGCAATACAGGGATGCTAATGAGTGTCAAGGGTTAGAGTACCTTATGCAGTTCTGGATGTTGATGAGCAAAGTTGTACTCTTCGGACAGTTGCTAGTACCAAGGCAGGTTCTGTGGACTACACTGGGAGAAAGCAGCTTAGCCTTTCAGGGAATGAGCTGGAACAGGTTCAAGAAGGAGGTCTCAAAGTTTGTGGCATACTCAAGACTCAACTATTAAATTCCAATAGTTTCCAGCTTTTTAATTATCTTTTTAGCCTCACATTACCTGCCTGTCATCCTCCCATGTATTTATTAAATAGATTAAGACAAGTCAGCACACTAATGAAGCAAGACATCAGAGTGTAATAGCCCCCTTTCTCCAGAGCATCCAAGAAAAGCATCTGGTGGGTTGGAACTGCTGACCTTGCAGTTCAAATCGAACTTGTGGTCAGAAGTACCAAAATGTAAAGTAAAATGCAGGAATTATGTAACAGGAGGATTGTAGAGGGCAAAAACTCAATTAGAGAAAGTTTCAAGGTGTTAAATGCCATTTGAGCAGTAGCTTAAAGAACAGATGTGATACTGGAGGAGGAATGGCATTGGGCAGAGGGAACAGCATGAGCAAGAATTCAGAGGTAAAAAAAAACAGAAAGAAAAATTTGGTTAAAATATAATGAAGGGGACACATGTTTGGAAAGATAGATCAAGAACATCGTAACCAACTTAAAAGCAAAACTAAGGAACATAATCCATTGAGTATGGCAGTCCTGAGACAAACCAACAGGACTTTTTTTCCTCTTGGGTAAAGTGGCTGGTTTATTCATTCTGTCTCCCTCCTATTAGCTGACATTTCCCTGTACTTGTTTTATTTTTATCTCGAAGAGTAGATACGATACTAGAAATTCACATCTTTAAAGAAATATGTATTCTTCCCTTTAAAAGCAATGGATCTCAATTTTTAAGGTGAAAAATACAGGAATAACGGTGAAATCATGAATTCCCCGATACTAAAAATTAATCAAGCAAATTTTAAATGAAATGACAAGGATTTTTGAGGTATGAATACATTCCAATAGGAACTCATCTATCCTTGTGTTAAGGTCAACTCAACTCAAGTATTGAAAGATTTACTTCGTGCTGAAGAAGCAGTAGAAAGGGCATATAGGGCTCCCACAAGTTCACTATTCTATAATGATTCTGAAAAAGTTGCTCTTAACATCCTTTCTGTCACATAGTAAGCATATACTTAGTATTACGAAGACATTACTAAAGGGGAGCTGTGGTCTATATATCTTTCACTAACCAAAACTTGGAAGAAAATAATCAAGAACCTTTTTTTTATCCTCATGTGCATCTAAAATGACTTCTCTAGAGAACATAGTATGGGAAGGTGGGAAGAAGGGAAGTAAAATATGAGTTGAAAATAAAACTAATATATTTTAGATTGTATCAAGTCTTTCTTAGCGGAAGATCTAAAAGGAATTATTTCAGAATGATTTATCTTAGGGACAGTCTTTACAATACTGTGTGACAGAGGGAAGCTAAGTATCACTGACCCTAAATGAAAGGCCGCCTCAAATCTGTTTAAAAGTAGTGCTTACGGCCGGATCAAATAATTTATGCTAAACTCTAACTTTTCCGTATTATACACATCTCAACCTCATTTAAAGGTATAACATGCTTATTTAGCTTGAATGGTGTGGGAGGCTAGAAAATTTTATGTTCCTACAAAACATTTCAATATTTAAACATTTTAATTCATACTATCTAATATTTCAATGGTCCAATTTTCCAAGTCACAAGTCATATTATTTTCTGTACTACCAATAATTAAAATAAGGAGACTAAATTCCCAAAGGGTCTATTCTTGCTTTTTAAGTACAATGGGCATGAAATAAGATGCCTGCCAGAATGTGATTAGCCATCACAGTGCAGCTTTCTCAAAAAAAAAGAAAAGAAAGGCTAAACAGAGTTCTAACTTCAAGGAACCTCAGAGGGCTCCATTTTTAAAGTTTTAAAAACTGGTCAGGACATACACCTTCAGCTACTGTCATCAGACTTAAAATGCACAACAAAGTCATCAAGACACAACAAAGTCATCAAGGCCCTCTGGTGTAGTACTATACAATAAGCATGGGACTGCAAACCACAAGGCTAGCAGTTCAAACCCACCAACTGCTCTTTCGGAAACCCTATAAGAGTTGTTATGGGTTGGAATCCACTGTCTGGATCCGCATCACAAATAACCTGTTGAATAAAATCACTCTATCCAGAACTGCTGTTAGTTTCACTAATGCAAACAGCTAGTATCATCAAAAGGAAGAGCAGTTGGTACAAGATTGGAAGGGATAGTGATTGCTCACTGTCCAAGTGTTCAACCAATTATACTGAACTGCTTCCAAATCATTTAGTCCCCCCAAAGACAGCATTTGCAGACTTCATTCTTATGCTTGACTGATCCAGGAAACCTGTAGGAAGAGATCCAGTTCTGTACACACTGGAGACACACTTGGAAACCAGCCCACAGAACAGACATGAACAGGACTACTGCAGAGAGATAACCAATTCATAGCTAAAAGAACATTACAAAAAACTATATATTAGATTGACTGCAAACATTCCAAAACAAGTTACAGTATAAAATAAATGGGCACGGAATCAGTCGTTGGAGAAAAGGAACATTTTCTTTATATAATTTACTGAATTTCCATTTGGATTTTTCTTTGAAAAACTTAAGATTCATTCACTAATTATAAGATGGGTCAGTCTGGGCAGAAAGAACCAGAATGTGCCATCTCTAAATCTCAATTCAGCCTTGCCAAAGCAAATGACGTCTACATAAACTGAAGCCACCTCCAAAGGACTTGTCGTCTTTCATTTTTCTCCATTTAGATTATTTGCACAAAAGATCTACTACACTTTGTCTTAAAAGTTGCCTGGTTTGATGTTTAAGCAGACGAGAAATGCCCAGGTTGTGTCTTTTCTGTAAGTGCTTTTACATTTACTACTTTTCA
The DNA here is from genome assembly GCF_000296735.1 of Chrysochloris asiatica. NCBI lineage: Eukaryota > Metazoa > Chordata > Mammalia > Afrosoricida > Chrysochloridae > Chrysochloris > Chrysochloris asiatica. The sequence goes on along the minus strand of NW_006408575.1, from coordinate 5,702,899 downwards.
AAAAAGTGAACTGCCAAATTAAAGGTGTAATAAAACTGAAGGATAAGTAAGATACTATCTTTCAACTGCTAGGGGATGTTTCCTGAAACCTGAGTTTGGTTCATTCATACCCTAGTCAAGGAGTTCTTTTGACCCCCAAAGAACAGAATACAGACACTATAGACAAGACAAGACTGCTGTTAACAATTCTAATTCCATGACTCCAAATATTTCTGGCAAGAAATGTAAGCACTAACACATGGCTAGGCAGTGTGTTAGTTAAGTGCTTGATCATCCATTATGGAAAAGGCTTAAGACAACTTATACTTCCATGTGAGGGATAACAAAAAAACTCACCAACATAGCAGCAACTTTGTAGAATTCCTAAGAAGTAGCTTGGAGACATCTTTAAATAATTAACTGGCCTGGAAAATTGGGTCCAAATTACTCACAAAGCTCATCCTTTCCCAGAAGAAAATGTTATAGTATGTCTTTTATATGGGAATTTCTTTGTATATATGTATAAACTTGGTATGGCCTTAATGCTGCAGTTAAGGATTTGTTTGGCTACCACCTTAAGCAGCGTGTTAAGCAATCGCTTCCTTAATGTAACATTTTTACTTCTTACTGAACTCTTAACCTTAAATAAGCAATTCCCTTTTGCCCCTTCCCCTCTTTTTTGCATGATGTCATAAAAGTTATGGCAGTTATTTTTTGGCTTGTAAAAAAAAAACAAAACAAAAACTCTATTTCTGCAGTTTGAAGATGGAATGTAAAATTTCTGTGATACATGTATATAAAAGTATATTTATTAAACCATCCATACAAACATCCCCACGCTGATTCCAATGGAAAAAAAATAAAAGTTTTCTGAAATTTTTTCTGTGGTTAACTGTAGTCATGATCTATACTTTCTATGTGAGAGAACATAAAAAGTCCTTCCAATTACCCCAAAGAAAAGGCTGAGTGAAAACCTGGAAATATCATTTCAACAAAAATTTTATGTTGAGAAATGAAAATTCATTTGTTCATTCAAGAAATATTTATTGATAGGTGCTATGGGAGATACAATGATGACTCAGACACAGATCCTGCCCCCAAGGAGCTTACAGTCTGTGGGGGAGAGGGGGAATAGAATACATACATGAGGTACATGGTCAGAGCTATGTTTCAGTAAGATGAATCTATTTTGTGTATATAGTAGACTGGGGGTGAAGATGAGAAGCTGAAAGGCTATTAAAATTATCCAGGTGAGGAGGAAACAGACATGAAAGCCTGCTGAGGTAGAACTGACAGGACTTCACTAGCGAATGGATGAGGGAAGGGAGGGAAAAAAAGGACGCAAGACTCAGACTTGTCTCATGGGTGATGTCATGAATTGAAACAATGAGGGTGGAGGCTGGTGAAAATCAGCACATAAAATTATTCTGACTAGAAACAAAATGCCAGGAGTATGAGCCACAATCAGTAAAAAATGGCTAATGATCCAGGCCAGGAATGGATCAAAATATCGAATGTCTCCCCTTCCCCACTCCTGTGTCCACCCACCCACAATCTCCTTTGTCTACCCTTGACAATCTCCTCCACTGAAATGTCAGTGCCTCAAATTTATGAAATTAAGGCCTATCTCCATGTACGTCTCCCTTGTGAAAAGGAAAATAGAAATGCATTAAAGTGATTCAACTCAGTGAGTCATCATTTAGGGCCTTTTCCATATAAGCCACTGTACCTTCTGATGGAATTTAAGGATTAATTCCACACTCCTTGTACTCTATATAGCTTCTGAGCTTACAGTCTAATAAGGCAGTAAAACAGACAAGTAATTTTTCTAAGTCTATGTTGACGGTATAAGTTACGTGCTATGAGAAGTATAAAGTGCTCTAGGAACACATTTTAAAGAGAAAGTTGGGCAGACTCTCAAACAGGAAGGATATATAGAAAGATGAGGTGAGCACAAGCTTAAGTTCAAGGTGAAAAGCACAAGGCCTTAACAGCAGGATTCCCCTGCTTCCTGTAGCAAATCTGTTCTCTTGGGGAGGAGGGTGAAAGAAGAAAAAGCTCTTGAGCTGAGTCTTTTAAAAATTACTTAGATAGCAAGAGATCATAGGGGGAGTGCAATTAAAGTGTATCTTCAAACAAGAGAGAAAGAAAGCACTGGAAGCTGAGAGGGGTCAGCAATGCCTGGCTTATTAGAGGAAACAGTGATGGTGGGAGCATCACTTTTGGGAATGAGGTAAGCAGGTGAAAAGGAAAATTAGGGTGCTCATACATGATTATTGCCAGGCACTTAACAGGTACACATGTATAAGACCAATTGCTGCCCCCTAGGAGCTTACAGTTATAACAATACAAGGTGGAATAAGTACCACAATGTACAGAATGCAAAATGCTGACGGGTTTAGGAGAATATTACAGCTGAGTTTCAGCTATTAACACATTAGGATACCCAATAGCTTTCTGACAACTAGTAGTAAACCCATCCCTGAGGGGAGCACAAGCTAATGTCCTTAGACAACAGGCCCTGGTAGAACTGGACAGACATAAAGATAGCTCAGAGAAAACCTGGGTAAGAAAACTTGAGCTATAAAAGTAACTGGGCAGCATATAAAATGTGGCACCTTTCTTTTCTTCCCACGCCTGAACCTTTAGCAGCACTGTACTTCCTATAGTGAACCTATATAGTGATCCTTGAAGGTGCTCTATATTGCTTCAACAAGATGATCTGGGACACTGTACTCATTCTCTGAGCCATCTCTCTTTTGTAAAATAAGGAGTCATAAATGTCTCCTAGTTCTTTCCAGTACTAACGTTCTGAGTCAAAGAATGCTAGGAATCTCTTCTATCCTGTAAGGTCATAATTCCCATGGGATGCAAGCCTTAAAAAAATATTCTGATATTTCTCACTTTATTTTCTTTCATTGAAATGACAAATAATCCTAAATTTCACCTCCATCTCACCCTTCTAAATCTCTAACATCTAGCCATAAGAATTTATTTTTAACATGACATGTCCTACTATATACTTAAGTATGCACTGGCTCACCAAGAACAGGGGGAAGTTATCTTCTTCCTGGCTTCATTTTGCCAGCTTCTAGGTATAGTATCTTCATCTAGTGTGGATATACACACTTCATAGAACCAGTGAAGAATTTAAATTTTAAATCAAATCCAAAGTAGAAGGTGACATCAATGCTCATCAAAGGATAGCATCAATAACCAAAGTGGTTAGTTACAGCAATAGTCCAAACCATTTCTATCTAGATAAATTAAAAAAAATAATCTTTCCTCTAGTAGCTAGCAAATATAGGCAAACTTCCCATAAGCAGGTGCTGAGGTGGAGAGGGCAGGGGACTTAACAGTGAAATTCTGGTAAACATTCCTCCATTTGCTAATAAAAATCTAAGACATTACTACAATTCTGGCCCTAGAAATCTGTGACACTGGCCCCATTTCAAACTACCAATTTCTGTAACTGGCCAAGTCACATGGTTTGAAGAAATAATAGTGGAACTGATGACCAAGACTTTTTTCTCTAATGGAGAATTACAAAAAACCCCTACCAGGTTCAAGTGGAAATTACAGTCATACAACAAGGGGAGGATAAACAAACCTACCTTGATTCTAAATCAACACATAATCAAATCCAAAAGCTGGGTAAGGCTTTCACACTGCCTCTAACCCCTTTTCCCCATCCAGGACACTGTATGAGACATGAAATCTTAGCAATGCAGTGTTTAACTTCAGTATTATCCTGCATTAGAGAATATATCCACTAAGAAAAATGTAGAAAGAAATAAATGTTCTCTCTAATGTGCCACCTTTTCTCCTTTTACTAATCTAGTAAGAGATTTCACAACCTACTTACCTAGGGTCCCCTGAACCTCAATGTCACAGTAAACAAATACAAACCCCCAAAAGACATTACAACCTTAAAACCAGAAATATTTTGCTATCATCTAGTGTCACAAGGCCACTACTTCATCAGTAACGTCAAGTCCCTCTAAACACCCCAATCTCAACCTTTGTTGTTGTTATGCACCGTGGAGTCGGTTCTGACCCATAGCGACTCTGTACAGGGTTTTCGGGGGCTATAAATCTTTATAGAGCAGAAAGCCTCATCTTTCTCCCACAGAGTGGCTGGGAGTTTTGAACTGCTGACCTTAAGGCTCGCAGCCCAATGTGTAACCACTATGCTACCAGAGAGGTTCCTAAAAGGTTGTGAAAGGCTATGTCTAGTAGCTCTCTGTCCATTTGGTACATTAGGCAGTTAGAACCCCAAGTTCAAATAAAAGTTGAAGTTTCTTTTTTTACAAGATTGAAAACTACTAAACTAAAAATAAAAAGGCAACTATTATATCATATTTAAGTACAGTTCCTACGGATTTAAGTAGCATAAAAATAAAAGTTTTAAAAAAAGATCAGTAGATACGACAAACACCATCAATTTACTCATAAGAAACAAGCCACTCTGAATAAAAAAGATCCTATTAATTTAAAGTTCATTGGAAGCTTATCCCATATAGAATCCAACAAAGTGCCACAATGTCCATTGAATCATTAAACTCTACAAAAGGTTTTCGAATCATCATCAAGGGATGGTAGTTATAAGCACAAAATGCAATTGCTATAAACTCACCTGGATTACGCTATAACAAAAAGTGATGCTCCACATCCAAATTTCAAGTTTGCACTAAATATATTGTCAAACCAGTCAAGAAAGTAAGAAAATGTCACTATTACTGTATTACCATATGGAGAATCTGCAAGCCAAAAGAGTCCTAATAGAAAATTAAAGTTAAGTAATTGTTAACCTACAGGAAATGGAGAACTGTGTATAATGCAATAGGGTCATTATTTTAATGTCTTACTCTTTACAATAGGTCATTCAAGTGTAAATAGGTTAAGTATATGGTTCCTTAGAAAAAGTATCACGTTTTGGAGGCCAATTTTCCTATATACTACATTTGTGACCTGAAGGACTATTCCTTTAAATGCTGACAAGTGTTTCTTCTTCAGCTATTATTTCAGATAATACTACTTAAATGATAATAATATACCACAATATATTATTTGGGGATCACCTAATCCATCAGACTGTTACACATGCTAGCCCAAAACTAAAGTGCAATTTAACTAACTTTCTGGTATATTACCCTACTCTATTCAAAGCCAAATAGCATTCTGACAAATAAGAATTGTATTTTAAAACCTGAAAAACTACAGTGTGATGAGCTACCTGTAGAAAACTGTGCCCTAACCTACTGGCTATTTCCACTTTCTGTGTAAAGGGCTATATACTCTAGAATCTGAATTTTATATTAACAATAACACAAACAATGATAGAAAGATTCTTAACAGTGTTAGCTATGATGCTGATCCTATTTCTCAAGTCCAATGATTTTCAAAATTTCACAATCATTCCAATTCTGATGATCTGAAATTAATGGTATAACCTTTTGTTTTCCGTATATTAGGCAGTGATTTCCTTTTCAACAAATAAAAATATATCGAATATACTATATATTCCCATTTAAGAAAGAAAATTGGTAACGTCACTTAATTCCTAAAAAAGATCATTTTCTAATTAGTCCATTTTATTTGTATCAATCTATATACCAAAAGAAATGAGTCTTCAATCCTGTTTTCCTAAGTCTACCATTCCCCACCACCATCCATAAATGGCAGTTGTACAGAATACCAGAACTTTCAATGGAACTACTTGAATTTACAAATTATTTGGCATCCTTGGCCTTATACATAAATCGCCCTATACATAAATCACCCCTTCAATCCTCAAAAAACTCACATTTCCAAATGCACTCCAGGAGATGCTAACAACCTTTAAGTCTCTTGAGTAGGAAAAACTGCTGTTTTGATAGGTACAGTTGAATATCCACTTGTGAAAAACAATTTCTAGGTCATCATAGTTTATAACACAAAGTTCTTACAACTTAAAAATATTTGTTTCAGAAATAACTCAGGCATTATAAAACTTTTTTGCTTTCCAGCACAAGCTTAATATAAGCTACAAAAGTGCAAGCTGAATGTCTTCTAATTATCACTGGTCTGTCTTCCAAATGAAGTAATTACATCAAGTAGTTACCTGAAACGATCTAAATAAATGACAGCTGTGTGACTCCATGAACTTAAATTTCTGTATGTGAAAGCATGCTGCCAATTTTCAAATATTTGAGGTACTGCGGCCCAAACTGATCAATGTCCAAGTTCACTGAATCTTTAAGACTACATCCTCCAGTAATGGTAGTTTCTAAGTAAGAGCAGGACAAATAAAGCATCCCTACCTACTTTCTATTTATATAGTATCTTTATACAACAGTCCTAAAGATGGAACACTGTTAAGAAAATAAATTATATTTTACAATCTGGCTGCCCTTTGATTATCAATGATAAGTTAGTGCACAAAGGCTTGCTTCACAAATGTGTGCACAAAACCTTCATCCACTTCACACACAGCATTCAACAAATAGCATAATATGTAAAACGAGTGTTAGTCTATATTACCAGATTATATTTTCTTCCAGAAATAGTTTAATAAAAATTGGCCATTCCAAGAAATACTCACTGCATGCCCATCAACAAGAGAACCATAACAAAAGAAACAATCCATCACATGGCTACAATTTAAAGGAAAAAACAAAAAACTAGCAAACTAGCAGACACTGAAGCACATCAGCAAAGTCTAATTAATGTCACATTCCTTATTATGGACTATGATTAGGAATCTGATTGGATACTGGAGCAAACAACACAAATGCTGTAATATTTGGGTGAAGGGACCTCTATGGAAGGATCTATCCTCAAAGGCATTCCAGTTTGAGACTCAATTTCAGAGTAAGGCATAACAAATGTTAACAAAAGACAGAGAAGGATTCGGAAATTCCCCACATACTCTGATCCCGAGAAAACAAATCTAGGGTTGTTTTTGTTTTTATTCTTTTTCTTTACACAATTGCCAAGAATGGAGCCAAAGATAAAGAGAAGGCACAACAGTTTTGCTGTTTGTTTTGTTGCTGTTGTTATTCAGATTTGGGGGATTTTTTTGTGTTTTTGGTTTTTTACAAATACAAATTAAACACAGAAAAACTCTACTTCAAAAATTTTTAACAGTTCAAGAGAAAAGTGTATCAGTTGTATTATAGACATTTAAAACTTATCAGACAATTTAAATGTCAAT
>NW_006408575.1:5689581-5694210 GCF_000296735.1 Chrysochloris asiatica | reverse complement strand
CCAACAAGTAGTATCCAATCTGTCTGGGTGGGGCTGATGAAAGGAAATGCGGATAGGTCTTGTGATACAATAGTGAATAATTGTTATCAGGACTGATTGTGAGGGTTGGAAATGTAAAGGTAGACATTTTATAGCAAGAAGGGGGAGTGATTAACTTTGCAGTCTAAGAGTAGAGGTCCCTGGGACCATCAAGGTAGAAGAGTGAAGGGCGGACCCTACCCAGAGAAGTAGTGACACCAGAGATGAAGGAAGAGACCATGACGTGATAAGATGGAATGGCTGGGAACTTTAAACAGAGAGGGAAAGGGGCTGTGTGCTGACAACCAGGGGACAGGTTTACAGGGTATACCCTGTGGTTGGTTGATGATGAATGGAGGCGATTGTAACCATGGCAGTGAAACTATATATGATAGGATGAATGTAAAACTAATGTTCTCCCACGTAAACTATCACATAATACACAATAAAATATTAAATAAAAACTATTAAGAAGCAATACCTTATACTCAGCTATTTTGTTTTTATTTCTAAACCAGAACACTGTTACATTAACAAATATGTGAAAACGTATGCAAGACAGCTCAAAAACAGCCAATTTAAAAAACACAGCAGCACAAGTAACTTTCATGTATTTCTAACACTAAGATATTCCGATATATGGCAAATCTTACTACCCCACAAAATTAGAGATTTGGTAGATTAGAATAAAATTTCACAATCACTTAATGACAGGAGCCTTGGCGGTACAGTAATTTTAAGCACTCAGCGGCTAAATGAAAAGTTGGCAGTTCCAACTAACCAGTCACTCCTCAAGACAAAGACATGGCAGTCTGTTTCCACAAAACTGTGTAACCTTGGAAATCCAATGGGGCACTGCTCCACTCTGTCCTACATGTTTCCTATGAATCAGAATTGACTCGGTAGCAAAAGATTTCAATCATTTAATGCCAAGTGCACACACATCTCAAAGGTAAGTGTCTATCTGACCTAACTAATATTGTTTGCCTTGTTTAGAATTTTAAAAAAATACTGATGATTAAGATAACAGATTTTAGTTAAGGGAACTAAAAAAGATACACCTACAACTGAAATCTTGGGGCTTGTTTTTAAGTTCATGAAGTATAAAACTGATCAGAAAGCACAAATGAGGAAACTGGCATAAAAAAAGGTCTTTAATCCTAATTTTCAATTTTAATTCTAATTTGGAGCCCTGGTGTGGTACTGTAGGATAAGCACTGGACTCCCAATTCAAACCCACCAACTGCTCCTCAAAAATTCTATACAGGGGTCACTATGAGTCATAACCTAGACAATGGCACGAACAACAATCCCGCTTCAATCCCAAATACTAATGTAGGATACTGTTCTAGGCACAATGTTCCAGAGGAGAAAGGAACTGGAAAACACAAGCATTACATTCTAGAGGGAGAGGAAGAAAATATACAAGTAAATTATATTACAGTATAATATAAAATACTTTAAAGAAAAACAAAACCATGTTAATGTCTGAAAGAAAAGAGAGGGAAAGAGGTACTGGGCTGGGGGTTGCTTTAAAAGCTGTTTAATGAAAGTTATCTCTGAATTCTCAGAATTAAAAGATATTTGAGAGGAGAACAAATAAGATGGCAGATCCGGTGGAAGTGCAGTGAGGAGCTCTGTCAGCAACAACACAGAATACAGGACCAAGCAGGCTCAGGGGATGGTCCCAAAACTCTGTACCACATATAAAGGAAATTTTAAAAGGTTGTAAGTCTTACAACTAAGGGAATTTGTAGCAGAAGCAGGAAATCCATTACTTTCTAATTCAAGATGCTCAGCTGCTCCAGGAGCTGCCATCTTGGGTGAGACCAAGCAGGGAAGCATCGGAGCGGCCAGACTCCTGGTAGAACCACGGAGATAAAGATGTGGACATTCTTTTCTTATGGTATCTGTTAATTGGTCCCTTGCTGTCTGTGTTCCTCCATTCTGGTACCTACAGGGGTGCCTGAGCTAGTGGACACCCCAGCCCCACCCAGAATGCGGGACCTTGTCCAGAGAAGCAGTAGCGCCAGAAATGGAGGCAAAGATGAGGGCAGGGATAGGGGGAGTGGTTGAGGACTCTGGACTCTGGATGCTAGTGGCCAGGAGGCAGACTGTGTCCTTTGGAGATGTAAATTATTATATATGCCCGAGTGGTTTTTTGTTTGTTTTTTAAAAAGCTAAAGTGGACAAAGAGAAATACTGTTAACTGATGGTACATGGAGGGGATTATAATGAATGTAATGAAACCAGGTGTATGATTTATTGAATGTAACACTGATGATATGCCCTGTAAACTTTCACTCAATCTACAATAAAAACCTTAAATAAAAAAAATATATATTTGAATCAAAGAAGGTACCAGACATATAGCCCTTCCTGAGGAATATAGCTCAAGCAATTCTTTTGCAAAATGATGCCAAGGCTTATCCATATGAATTAAATAAACTCCCTAGTATTTGGACAATAAGTTGGCAAGCCAATCAGCAAGCCTGATCTTGTTTGACCCATTGAGAATAAGAAAGTATGAATTCAAGGTCACACCAAAAAGGCTGACCACTAGACATAATGTATTCTGAATGATGGACACATCCATTTATTCACAGAACCTACTGACCATTTCTGGGTAAAATAAGACACCATTTCCACAAAAAATAGCTGTTCAAAGAGTATGACAGATTCACAGTGTATAACTGCAGATTAAGACCATAATACTAACAAAACACTGAAGCATATCCACTAACATTCTATAAATTATGGTTCACTTTGGAAAATAATGGTCTATATTCCTGTCATATAAAATGTGTAGTTTTAATTACAGAAACAAAAATCAGATAAGTGGCTGCCAGGACTTTGGGGAAGGGGAAATGGGCATGTGGTTTGTTTACTTTCATGTGATGATAACATTTTGGAACTAAACAGCGGTGATGGTTACACTAAATGCTTTAAAATAGTCAATGTTATGCAAATGTTAAAAATGTTAAAGTTTGGTTTTTAAATCCCATACCTATACCTCAATAAATTAACATTATTTTTATTCTGTTCAATTAAAAAAAAAAAAGCAGTCTTTGGTTATAAAAGACATTTGGGAAGGACAGGGTTTCTTGAAGAATTACACAGGTAAATAAGGGCCGGTTTCTACAAACCTCTCAGTTATTAGAACACCTTAGAGTTCTTTTAATAAAAAGTGGTTCCAGGTAGGATGGCCACATAATTTATCTTCAAAATCTCAAAACACATTACCATCTAGTTGATTCCAACCCAGTTACCCTATATGACCTACCCCATAGGGTTTCTCACGCTGTAAATCTTTATGGAAGCAGACCTTTCTCCGGCAGAATTGCTGGTGGGTTAGCAGGCAAGCCCTTAACCACAAAGCCAACAAACCCAATTTATAGAATCAAAGGAAATACTCTTAATAGCTGTACACAGAACACAGCGATATTAGACTGCCATGGGAACAGACTGTTATATTAAGGCATTTAACAGTAGCATTGTATTTCACCTTCTCAGCAGAAGCTACCAACCAGCAAAAGGAATTTACATAAATATCTGTGCGTTGATTACTATTCATTTTTTATTCTCATCATTCATTCACTTATTCAAACACTGGAAGTGATTTAGATATGTTTTGTTTTTCTAAGCTCTCAGGCAGGTTTTTTAGTAACAGTTGTTGAACATGATGGAACAAATTATCTAAATATGTCTGAGCAATTTATTCTTTACACAGAGTACGGTGCTGTTGAGTAAGCACTGAACTGCTAACCTCAAGGTCAGTGGTTCAAACCCAACAACCCACTCATTGTAAACCCTATACCCTTTGAGTCTGACTCAGCTCGAACAACTATAAGAATGAATACATCCTAAGAGCTAAAGTGAATAAAGAGAAAAATGGTTAACTGATGGTACATGGAGGGGACTGTAATCATCATAATTAAACCAAGTATATGATCTGTTGAATGAAAAATTGATGATCTGTCCTATAAACTTTCAGCAATCCACAATAAAAACTTGAAAAAAAAAAAAAAAGGGAATGCATTCTAATGAGTCAAGATATACTCTGATTATAATTTTTCTTTAAAATTTTTGAAGATGAAAAATTGCTTACCCTGTTACTAAGAACTTTCTGAACAGGTTCAGAGTCATCAAACACAACAAACCCAAAATTGGGTAGTTTCCCACCACTGTTAATGCGCAGCTCCACCACATTCCCATAGTCTGCAAAGGAAACACAGCTTTTCAGATAGCCCAAACAATAATGCTTTTGATATACTGGACTAAACATAATGTTATTAAAATAGAACTTTCCTACATTATTTTTTCTTTCTAACTACTTAAAATATTTATGAAATGAAAAATTCTAAGGCTGGTCTCCTACTTCTATCATACAGCCCTGCAGTAGATGAATTAAATGTTCAAAATGCAATAACCTACTTTGGAAGAAGTCTTTAAGCTCTGATTTATCCACTTCATGAGGCAGGTTGCCAATGAAGAGTTGGTGACTGTCAGGGTGTCTTACAATTCTTCGAGGTTCAACATCACCTTGCTCACCAGCCTCACGAACTTAAGATGGAAACAAAAAGAGCAGATAAAAACAGACATTCTTCAGTG
>NW_006408575.1:5687055-5689096 GCF_000296735.1 Chrysochloris asiatica | reverse complement strand
TTGGAACTTTAACAACATGAGGTGGGATCCCAGTAACCGGAACAGCTCCACTGGGAGGAAGATTCTTACTAGTCACAGATGCCCAAGAAAATGTCTAAGGAAACAATATCATTATTATGTGATTACGCCATGCATCAAAACAATGTAAGTCATTAACACCGATTTTCTATACATAATACATGCATCAATTTCTAATACTCTGTATAGAATTTATATGAATCTTGAGGTTCCGTTTTTCACCCTAGTTACAATTTAGTACTTAAGTTCCTTAGGACTGAATGTCAAGCATTAGGCGAATATGAGAGAGGCTTAGAGTCAAGCTAATTTGAGTCAATTTCAAGTTTGTAACCAAAGGAAATCCTCCAACACCTGTTATTCCTCACCTATAACAAAGCATCACCCTAATGACATCAACTTGAGAAACATACTGACCACCTTCTTTGATCTGTATCAAAACCACTAGATCCCATTCTACCCCCTTACTTACCCTCTCTCCATCTCACCAAGACCATTCTAATCTAATACATCATTTCCTTTTTAGCCATTAAATCTTGAAACAATCAACCCACTTTTCTACGCAAATGATAAAACATCATTTCTAGTACCACAAATTTTAAAATGGTGCCATCTAGTCAATTCTGACTCACAGTGGTCCCTGCAGGGCTTCCAAGGTGGAGCTGGTGGGTTTGAACAGCCAAACTTGTGGCTAGCCATCCACTGCTTATCCAATGCGACACCAGGATTGCCACTCTCTTTTAATTTTTTTTGGAATAAAGACCAAACTCTGAAAAATGGTCAGTGTAACATGATTTACCCTCCACTGCTCCAACTTTACAACTCTCCGTCCTGCTAAATCCTCATCCGAACACAGAGATTTTCCTTCTGCTCCTCTCTTACCAATACCACACACATTCCTTTCTTGAGGAGCATTAGCACTATGCTGCTATTGTGTTCGGACGACCAACTCTGTACAGAGTTCCCAAGAGCAGCTACAGGGTCAGAACTGACGACCCTATTGTTACCTGTCCAGTGCTTATTCCACTGTGCCATGCCAGTGCTCAAGACTGTAAGTGCTCCTAACAATTCTCATTTACATACAGCACCTGCTCTTGTTGATGGTAAGTGCCATAGAATCTGTTCCAACTCAAAGTGACCCTGTACAAGGTTTTCAAGGAGCAGCTGCTGGGTTTGAACTGCTGACCATGTGATTAGCAATCCAGTGCTTATCCTACAGTGCCATACCAGGAGTCCATATAGCATCTAATACAATAATAATGGAATGATTACCATCTTTTTCCTATTCAAGTATTAATTCCCTGAGAGTAAGACCCCTATCTGTTTGAGAGACTTCACAGATTTAGTCCCTATAATGGCACAAAGCAGGCATCTGAACTACTGAACTGTTGAAGAGTAATTAATCACACTGACTCCAAAAACACAGCCACTAAAAAACATTCCATCCCAGGAAATCAAACTCAAGGTTCTGGGAGTAATTCTGAAAGACATTAGTCTTTCAGCAGTTTGTTTCTATCATTACTGTGAGGTTAGCCACAACCCGGTACCATTTAAAAAAGAGAAGCAAAATTCTGTTCCTCCCTTTTATTTATTTTCAGAAAAGATACACCTATATTTTTTACTTGTACAATTTTTAGTTATTTTGAATTGTAAAAAACTTAAAAAGATGAAGGGACAATAACATGCTGATAAAGTAATACCCAGAAAGTCTGGACAAAGAGGTAGTCAAGTTTCCTTATGAAAAAATTTTTTACTTCTGATTTTATATGGCAATATGCATTTTAATTCTCCTTTGAGGCACATGTAACATTCAGGATATGTCTTTGAATCGCCAACATAAAAACGTACCTACACAATTCCACCAAACACTAAATTAGATTAGTTTTAAAAACAACTAAGAAGTAAAATAGAACTGAAGACATGTTCCCTACCCTCAAGTCTTCCTGTGCTGTCTGAGCTATGTCTGCAGGCGCTGGGGAAGCCCTCTGCTGAGTCTCCTCAGGAGCACTGTCTTCTAATACCGGCT
>NW_006408575.1:5685939-5686955 GCF_000296735.1 Chrysochloris asiatica | reverse complement strand
TTTAAAAATCCGTTTTTCCTAAAATATCATTCCACAAAATTGGAAGTGAAGGACTAAAAGATCAGGAGGAGAAAGGAGGGTGGGCGCACACACCATTAACACAAAAAGGAATAAGAGTGTACAAATGTTAAGCAGTTTATAACAGATTAGGCTCATACTCCAAGATACCAGAGGTGGTTGAAGAAATTCCCTCTTCTGCAGGAACTAGGGTTTCTACCGCTGTGTGATGACCAGTAAAGAGGGTTCACTGCCTTGGAGCAACGCCTCTTCCCACTCCAAATCCTGGTTTCTGCACCATGCCTCCTCGAGGAGGGCCTCTCATTCCACCACCTAGCCCACCTCGAGGGCCTCCAGGTCCCCGCAGGCGGTTATCTCGACGGTCTCCTTCCCTGGCAGCTCGAGTCTTCTTCTCTTCCACATTCAGACGGACTTCACCTCTGAACATGATAGGCTGTAAGAATCAAGGTAACCAGACATCATCAGAGTGCTTATAGGCTACTATCAAAGATTACAAATAAAAACTATTAAGAAGCCCCTTCCAAGACTAAGACTCAATGGGAATACACGCTCTGACTGGTGACCATGTTCGTCACCAAGAAGGGGAAGCGAGGGAAAACAGCAATGAAGCTACGAGCTATGCCCTACAATGTTCAATAGACTCCTGTGTACTCGGGTGGAGACCTGGTCGGCCAGCAGTGTGGCAAGACCCAGAGTCAGTGACATAGCCACAGAGGACTAGAGTGGAGAGTGAAGCGTCCAGCTGATAAGAAGAGAGGGCATATGGAAGAGAATGCCCACAATGGCAGCTAATACCCACTTGACCTGGCTTCAATGACTGATCAGAGCTCAACTAGAAGAAGAGGAAAAAAGAGTAATCTGATACAATTTGATGAACTTGACCTACAACTATGGGTGCAGTAGCTCAAAAGAGGGAACAAATCATTACAGCAAGGATCATTCCCACCCCCCTCCACACACAGAGTAGACAGGGATGGGCAACTTGGACATTGGCTACC
>NW_006408575.1:5653140-5685839 GCF_000296735.1 Chrysochloris asiatica | reverse complement strand
CCTCAAGTCTTCCTGTGCTGTCTGAGCTATGTCTGCAGGCGCTGGGGAAGCCCTCTGCTGAGTCTCCTCAGGAGCACTGTCTTCTAATACCGGCTCAGATTTCTCTTCTTGGATTTCAGATACAGGTTCTTGTTCTGGTTCTGGTTCTGGATCAGGCTCTGGTTCCGCAACAGTTTCCTCTAAATGTTCTTCTAAGTCATTGCTTTCACAGGAAAATCTGAGAATTATCATTCTGCCATCTTACTAATTCAATAAGAAATTCTCATCAACTGTTAATTAACAACAGAGATCTGGGCCCCAAAATAAAATAGCTCCTCCTTGCCAAAACAGATCTAAATATCACTAAGTATAAATATAAAAACAAACAAGTTTTCAAAAACCACTCAATGAGGTTATCTTAACTGGAAACTGATTATTTGTTAAAATTCTGATAGTCAAATGAACCAAAATAGATCAAATGTACCAAAATATTACTCTATTCACTTGGAATCTCTTAAATTGTCAAAATCTCTATCTATCATATAAGGAGCTCTGGTAGCGTACTGGTTAACGAATCGGGCTGTGAACCACAAGGTCAACAGTTCAAAACTACCAGCTGTTCCGTGGGATGAGGATTTCTGCTCCCGTAAAAATTTACAGCCTCGGAAACCCTGTACAGGGTTGCTATGAGTCGGAACCAACTCCCCGGCACATAACAATAACAACATATTGCCAGAAGAACAAGCAAATCTGTGTTACATGGCTCTTAAAAGCCATGTTTATCAGAAGGGACCAATCATTGGAATAATTGTTATCATGAATGATTGTGAGGGTTGGAAATGTAAAGATACACGGTTTATAGCAAGGAGGGGAGTGATTAACTTTTCAGTCTAGGAGTGGAGGTCCCTAGGACCATCAAGGGAGAAGAGCAGAGAGTGGGACCCTACCCAGATAAGCAGTGATGCCTGAAATGGAGGCAGAGATGATGACTTGGAGCGATGGAGCAGCTGGAGACTTTAGATCCAGAGAGGGAGAGCAAATGTGTGCTGAAGACCTGGGGGTACGGGGGAAGGATTGCAGAGTATATCCTTTGGTTGATCGATGATGCATGGAGGGGATTGTAACCATGGCAATGAGATGATAGATGATATATAATACTAATGTTCTCCCATGTAAACTATCACATAATTCACAAGAAAACATTTAAAAAAAAAAAAAAAAAACAGAACTAAAAACCAATTAATAACTATGAATTAAAACGACCTATTATTAAACAAGGAGCCGTGCAGATATTAGTGAGTTGGGCTGCTAATCCAAGGGCAGCTGTTCAAAAATCCACCAGCTGGTCCATAGAAGGAAGATGACGCTTTTTGCTCTGGTAAACATTTACAGCCTCTGAAATCCAGTATCAGTTTCTAGGAGTTAGAATGAACTTGATGACACACAACCAGTACCACTACCATTATTAAATAAGGAATATAACAAGTTATATGTGAAGGCTTAAAAATTTCACGGAAAATTTTAAATTAAAAGGTAATGGAATTTTTCCATGAACTTTTTGGAATTCCTCATATTTTTGTTATCTCAGAAATATACCCAAAATAACCAAACCCATTTGTTGTGAAGTCAATTTAAAATTCATAGCAACGCCATGTTACAGAGTAGAACTGCTCTTATCTTTAGACTTTTCAATGTGGTAATCTTTAAGGAAGCAGATGTTATGTGCTGTGGATTCATAGCGATCCTGTACAGGGTTTCCGAGGAGGCTGTGAATCTTTACGGTTTCCCCCGGAACAGCTGGTAGTTTCGAACTGCTGACCGTAAGATTAGCAGCCCAATTCATAACCAATACATTCTTTCCATGGTGTTTCCATACAGCCCTGGATATGTGAACATTGGTTTCTGTACCTGACAGTCTGATCATAGAAAGTTCCAGCATCATCGGCTACCACCTCTGGTGTCTGCTGTCTTTCTTCAGGCTCCTCTACTTCTTCCTCAGATTCTAAGTTAGGGGAGAAAGTTTACAATAATTTTGCTTACTGAATTCCTAAATACAATCATCCCTCAGTATCTGGAGTAATGGTCCAGGACTTCCCTGCAGATTCCAAAAAAGGTAATAGCCAAGTCCATTATATAAAATGGTGACTTATTTTCATATCATCTACACATATCCTTACATAGTTTTAAGAGTACTTGTAATATCTAATTAAATGTAAATAATATGTAAATAGCACGTTATAGTTCCTTTTAACCTTTGAGGGATTGTTTTGCTCTGACTACTTTTCTACCCTGGATTACATTTGATCCCTGGTTGGTTGAATCCATGGATCTGACTGATCACTGGGATCAAAAAGAATACTAAGAAAAACAAATGTACAATAAAATTCGGAAATTCATGACTGTAAGGACAGAAGTATGGCTATTCTAGTGTTCTGGTTAACAACATGGGTTGTGAAGCCATATATGACCAGTGAACCAATCCACTCTCTACTATCTAACTAGCCATATGATATTAGACAAATTACTTACTTCTCTACTTCAGGGTACCAAGCTTTACAAATGGAGACAATAACAATAGTACCTAAGGTACCCATCTGTTAAGGCTGTTGTGTTATACATGATAAAGCACTTAGAGTAGTCACAGCCATGTATCCACAGGTCTCTGTGTTTCTACAACTGAGGAGATGGCTTTGTTATACACTATCTTTAAAGAACGTGTGTACAGTAGAGTCTTAGAAGATTGCATTTGGCATTTCCATTCAGAGAAATGGACAGACATGTTTACTGATATAATAGATTCAAGTTCAACCTAAACTCTAAGTTCCACTTCTGTAACATAACATAACATAACATAACATAACATAACATAACATAACATAACATAACAAGTATCATTTGGAGCTCTTCAGTGCTTTGTGGAAACTAGGGCAAAAGTGCAAAATTATGAGTGTGGGTAGTAATCTGCCCATTTCTGACCCAGTAGTCTCTCTCCTATCTTTTACTAGTAACTGTGATGCTGTCGCAGATTAAATCTGTTAGCTTTTCAAGTACAGAACAATTGAAAGTGATGGTTGACAAAGAATACAAATACAATGAAAACATTCAAAATTCCTATATTCTCAGGGACAGACTGATGTCATTAAACTAAAACATACTGAGCTAGAAACTGAAAATGCTCTTTTTATTACTTACCCTCCTGAGGCTCAGTGACAAAGCCACCAAAGACTTCATCTTGGTATCTGAAGATATCATTATGAACATAGAACTTATTTGCAACAGAGCCCTGCAATATGAACAGAAGTTTACGTTTAAAAAGCCAAATCACACTAACAAGTTCTCAATCCTAGGTAATTGTGTTCCCCTCTACCCCACAGCCCCAAAACATCTGGGAATGTCTAAAGACATTCTGTTTTCAGAACTGGGACACATTGCTATTGGAAACTAGTGAGCAGAGACCATGAAAAATGCTAAACATCTATAATTCATAGGATATCTATCAACGAAGAACTTTCTGGCCCAAACCATTTGCACTGCTAAGGCTGAAAATAAGGAGCTCTAGTGGTACTGTAGGATGAGCAATAAACTGCTAACAACAAAGTCAGTAGTTCAAAATGCACCAGCCACTCCACAGGAAAAAGATGAGCCTTTCTGCTCCCATAAGGTTACATTCTCACAAACCCTATACAAGGTCATTATGAGTCACAATTGACTCGGTGGTGCTGAGTTTGGTTTTTGGTATTGTTGTCAGGTGCCATCGAGTCAGAACCGACTCACAGTGACCCCCATGCACAGCAGAACAAAACAATGTCTGATCCTGTAAAGTATGGAAGAAAAAGACTACACTCAAATATATTTTGATTTCTCAAAATATTTAGTCTTAAAGATAGTGGACTTGGAAGGCATGTATCCTATAAGATAAGCACTGTTGTTGTTAAGTGCCCACAAGTCAGTTCCAACTCACAGCGACTCTACATAGGATTTTCTGAGGAGCAACTGATGAATGAGAAGTGTCAACTTTGCAGTCCAGTGCATTATCACACATTGCCACACCAAGACTCTAATACAAACATATGAAAGATGAAATGAAACAAATACAGATGATAATCCTGGAAGTCTGAGCTTCAGAGGAAAGGATATAGAAGTGGACTGAATACTGACTAGGAGAATCAGCTGAACAAACAAGAGTAGTGAAAAAGCAGACAGATGGGTGACTATGGGAAGGATCAATGCAGTGTGAGACCACTGAGAAGTTTTTCAAGCAGCACTGGATCCAGGAGGTGTCCTGATGGTGCATATGCATAATGGATAGTGGCTGGAGACCAGAAAAGTTAAATTCTCTCCTTCATCATGTTGCCAGCACCACCCTTTCCCACCCCCTGCACAGCTCTCTTCCTGCCAGATGTCAGAGTACAGTGCTGAGTGCACTACCCAGGGTCTAGAGGATTATAAACTCAGCTTCATCAGACCAGCAGAACACACAGTTTAAATTCGTCGCCAGCCCAGGACAAGCAGGAATTCTCATAATCAGCTCACCTGCCCCCAGCTACCCTCTGGGAAGCAAGACCCTGATATCTCAGCCACCCGTAGGTCCAGCACTTCTTCCAGAGTCGGTGCCCTGACAACATTGAGGCCACAGAAATGCCTTCTAAAGTCAGGCACTGCAACCTCTCAGCCATCCCCCTCAGACCTTACAAGCTACTTTGCTAACACAGGGAGGAGCCACAATGCCACAATACTGGATACCTGACCCCTAGCAGTGTCAGTGTCAGTGGCACCTGCCCTCACTTTGTCCTTTCTTTGTTTTTGTTTTTCCATTTTGTAGCTCTTTCTCTCCCTTACGTTACTTTTCAATTCCTTCTCTGCTTTCCTTTTTCCGCCTCACGTGCATCTTTTTGGCTTGATTTTCTTTAATATTATTCTCTTACCTTACTCTAGTCTTCTTCCCTCTCCCTAGTTTTGTTTGTTTGTTTTATTCTCTATCCCTGTTTAATTTTCCTTTTCTTTTTTATCTTTTTAGTTTTATTCTTTTTTCTTAATGCAGCTTGTTAGATTGTTTTTCTTCTTATTTTCGTTTCTCAGATGCTTTTTATTTTCCCTAACATGTATTTCTTTTTCATCTTCCCCCACCTAATGGGAAACTACCATGCCTAAAAAGAACAGTCAGAACCATGTCCCCTGCAGCCCAACTGACTGGGCATGAACTACTATGAGTACAAACTCCTATATCACCAGATCAGTAACAGGCCACAGTCAACACTAACCAAACCAACTCACACTGTATTATACAAACAGCAGAGAACCATGAATATACTTACACTCACTATCCTACCTACCCACCAACAGTCAAGTGATGAGTACCTAAGAGCAGACCAACATACAATAATAAATTCAATGCACCACCATCACATGTCTAGAAGACAACAGTTTCCACTCAAAGAAGAAACAAGTCAGACTGGCTCAAACAAGTAACTAAAATGCAGAGCTAGAAAATGTTTCTGAGTAAGAAAAGATATTACAACAACCTGATAAAGAATTTAAAAGAATGATATTTAGGTACCTTCAAACCAATTTGAGAGAAAAATTGAGAAATCTACTGATGAAAACAAGAACAGAGAAAAAATTTTTAGAAAAAATCAGGAAAACTCTACAAGAACAAAGGAGCCCTGGTAGAATAGTTGGGTAACAAGTTGGGGCTGCCAATATAAAGGTCAGCAGTTCTATTCTACCAGCCACTCCTCAGGAGGAAGATGAGGCTTTCTGCTTCCGTAAAGAGCTACAGTCCAGGAAATAATATGGTAGCTATGACAGGAACCAACTCAATGGTACAAAAAAAAAAAAAAAACCACCACAAGAAAAACTAACACAATAAAAGGAAAGACCATACAAAAACTGCCAATAGAGTTCCAGTCAATAAATACTATAAGAACCGGGTAATACACTGAAAGGGAAAAGGAATAGATCTGAATCAATCAGATCCTGAATTAGTGAGCCTGAAGACAATTTTCTCAATACTAGGCCTGCTAAAATAACAGAAAGAAAAAAGGAAAAAATCCAAAGAAAGCCTAAAATTGATATGGGACACCATCAAGAAGAGTAGCTTTTTAAAAAGTTATGGGAATTCCAGAAGAGAGGTGGGAAGAATAATTGAGTTGTTGGGAGAAAAATTCCCTAATATTATGAAAGATGAGAAGGTTTTAAAAATCAAACACCCCAAACAGAATACTCCAACAGAAAAAGTTTGATTCAGATAAATCAGAATCAAACTTTCCAAAGCTAACAACAAGGAGAGAATCCTTTGATCAACTGAGGAAAAACAAAAAGTTACTTACAAAAGAGAACTAATAACACTAAGTTCTGGTTTTTTAGCAGAAACTATGCAGGCAAGCAGGCAATGGGATGATGTATATGAAACAAATTGCCAAATCATATACTCTGCAAAATCGTCCCTGAAGGAGGAGGAATTAGGACATTTCCAGATAAACAGAACTTTATGAAAACATGACCAACTTTCCAAAAATACTAACACGAGTTCTTTGGAGAATGAACACTAACAGGCAACAATCTATATTCCAGAAGTCAACCCAAATATGAAAGCATCCAAAATAAAGCAAATCTACAAGACTGAAAATAGGGAACTAGAAATATTATTTTATAATGAAAACAAGTACAAAACAGACAGTAGTGATGATTGCACAACATGATCAATGTAACTTAACTAAAATGTCAATGAATTACACATGTAAAAAAAGGTTGAAAAGAGAAATGTTTTGGTATCTATATATTTTTGCTACAATTTAAAAAATAAAACGATCAGTATAGGAACTCAGTGTTCAAGGTTAAATAGCTAGAAATAACCCTGATTTTCAGAAGTTTTGACACTGTCTGTTAACAAAGATAAAAGTCAGCCATTGCTATGGATTGAAGGTGTCTTAGAAACTTGTATTTAAATCCTACTCACTATATCTGTAAGGAGCTCTGGTAGCGTAGTGGTTATGAATCGGGCTGCTAACCTCAAGGTCTGCAGTTTGAAACTACAAGCTGCTCCACGGGACAAAGATGAGGCTTTCTGTTCCCGTAAAGATTTGCAGCCTTGCAAAACCTACACAGGGTCACTATGAGTAAGAATCGACTCCACAGTACTTAACAACAACAACAACTATACCTGTGGTTCCAACACTTATTTTTGTTTGTTTGTTTTATTATGGTGGCCTGTGTCTTACTGCAATGCTGGAAGCTACTAAGTCAATGGTATTTTTAAAATAACAGCAGGATCACCTGGTGAACAGCTTTCAGCAGAGCTTCCAGACTAAGGCAGATTAGAAAGGAAATTGTTAGCCATTGAAATCCAATGAACAACAGCAGAACGCTGTAGATCTAGTGATGAAAGATGACCCTTGAGGTCAGAAGCACTTAAAATATGACTGGGTAGAGATGCCTCCTCAAAACAGAGTTGGCCTTAATGGCATGGATGGAGAAAAACTTCCAGGATCTCCATTTTCAGTTGGGGCACAACTCAAAATGATGAGACACAGCTCTAACTATCCATTAAGAATCAGAACGTGCAATGTATGAAGTACAAATTAAGGAAAATTAAAAGATGCTAAAATTTATATGGAAATTTTATTTAAATGAAATTTAAATTAAAATTGGGTATTTAACTATTCTTGATGTGTTTGTGCTATAGGATAACCATTGAACTGCTAGCCCAAGATCAGCAGTTCAAACAAACCAGCCTCTGCTCAGGAATTCTATATAGGGTTGTTAGGAGTTGGAACTGACCGCTCAGCACTAACAACAATCACCAATTTCTTCAGTCTGAAACTAATCACACATGTAATTAAGATGTACTGATAATACGGGTGATTGAAATAGAAGGGATGGAGAAATGGCAACCATAGCCTTGGTAACAGAAATTACACTGAAGATTGCATTATAGAGTTTTGCAAGACACCCTGCTCTCCTTGCAAATGCCTTCTTTCAAAAACAGAAATTGTGAGTATACACATGGACCTTGACAGATGGAATACATTCTGTGGAAAGAGACTATGGAGAAGCTCAGTACCAGTAAAAACAAGGAATAGATCATCTGCAAGTTCAGGTTGAAATAGATGAAAATTAAAACAAGTCCATCAGCACTAACTACAACACTGAACACATCCCAGGGAAGTTGTGGGATGAAATCAAGAACATTACAATGTACAAAAAAAAGAAAGAAAAGACCAAAATAGATGTCAGATGAGATTCTGAAACTTGCTCTTGAATACAATTCAATGGAAGAACTAGTGAAGTTAAGTAAAAGTGCTGAGCAGAAAATTTCAAAGGGTAGCTTGAGAAAACAAAGTATTATAATGAAATGTGTGAAGAATTAGAAAACCAAAAGGGATGAACACACTCAGCATTTCTTAAGCTGAAAGAAATGAAGAAAAAAGTCAAGCACTGATTTGTGATGTTGAGATTCCATGAACAAAATATTGAACTATATCATTCAGGAAGCATCAAAAGTAGATGGAAGGTAACAATCCAAAAAGACAATGTTTTATATCTTACTTTGGTAAGTTGTGTCATGGATCAAAAGTTCATGGACAAAGTGGTGCTTTTATGGCTTGCAGCTCAGCCTAAAACATTTTTTAAAAATGTTTTAAAATTGACAAACAAATAAAGTGTACTGAAAAGCAAGAGTATTATGTTGAAAAAATGATGTATTTGTCTTTTCCAAAGGTTGATTAAAATAAATTCTACAGCCCCCCGCAAAAAAGCTCATGGACGGTCATAACTATTGGTCTCTCCATGTGCAGAAGAAAAGGAGAGTGACGAAAATTTGAAGACACTTAAAATCAACTAGCTCGATGGAACAAATGAGTATCAGTCAAGACTCTGGGACCAGAAGAATTACATGGTGCCTGGCTACCACTACCAATTGATTTGAAAGGGATCACATTAAAAGGTCTCAAATACAGTGCGAGAAAGAGTGAACAAAACACGGAATTATAAAACAAAGACAGGGTTTTATTTGTCAGAGATTAGAGAAGCCTTTCAAGTCTGGCACAGAACTCACTCTTCGTGGACCAATTTTTTGCCAAGCAGTAAATAGGTATATGGGGGGAGCAATAACACTAGTAAGGTACTATCACTGTAGAATGGTCAAGCACTCAAGATCATAAGGGCAACATTACCAAAGGACAAAGTTGAGAAGGACTAGGACAGTGGTTGGAATGGAACTAAGAGCCACAGGGAAGAAGTGGCACTAATTGTTACATGGAGGGGATTGCAATCATGTAGACAAAAGAAACTGTATGATGTGTTCAATGCAAAACTGATGATCTTCTCTGTAAACATTCAGTTACATTACAATATAAATTTTTTTTTAAAAAGACCTCAAAATGATGCTTAGAACTCATATGAACCAGAAACTCAAATAACTCCTTCTCACAAATCCCATTAAATATTAATTCCAGAAGATGAAAACCACAGAATCTTTAAAAAAAATCTTCAAAGGTCTTCCGAAATAAAACCATTCCAAATTAAAAAAAAAAAAAAGGAATATAGTCACTGTACCAAAAAGATTTAGTCAGTATCCCATATGATTGAGAACAATGGTATTAAAGGAGGAAGTGCAAGCTGTACTGATGGCACTGTCAAAAATCATTAAGGCTCTAGGAATCTATTGAATGCAAATGAAAATGTCTTAGACCCATGCAGTGCTGGAAGCACTCATTAGTCTATAATGAGAAATTCGAATACAGCTACCTGGTCAGCTGGCTAGAAGATATCCAAAGTTGTACCCATTCAAAACAAAGGTGAATGTGGAAATTTTCAATCAATATTGTTAATATCAAGATTAAGTAAAATGTTGCTGAAGACAATTAAAGAAAGAACTGTTGCATCAGTACACAAACCGGGCACTGCCAGAAATTCAAGCCAGATTCAAAAGACAAGAAAAGGGTATATACCACTGCTGACGTTAGACTGATCTTCTCTGAAAGGAGAGCTCACTATGCACTGGCACTCAACTGTGGATCACAAGAAACTATGGTTAACATTATGAAGAATGGGAATTCCAGAACACTTAATTGTGCTCATGCAGAACCTTTACAAAGACCAAGATGCAGCCATTTAAACAAAACAAGAGACTATTGAGTAACTTAAAATCAGGAAATGTAGATGAGTCTGGTGGAAGGGGATGGAGGATGGTGCTAAAAGGATTTTATGATTCAATTGTAATTCTTAGCAGAATTAACTGTGATTGTCAAAACTGTAGATGTGTGACTATAAGGCCGGAGCAGTTCCATTTCATAAAGAGAAGATCTCAGGACCATCAAGAAAGAAGAGCATGATGAAAGTGCCAGCAGAAACAGTGGCATGGAAAAACAGAACAGTTTTGGGCTCTAGGCCCATGAACTAAGTAAATCTGAGTGTCTGTGGGCAGGAGGCTGGCTTAGAGAATGTGCCTTTAGACATTTAAATGAATTTATCATATGTGTGCAACAAATATTTTTGCATTGTTCATTTGTGGAATATAAGATGGATACCACAGGAGGAAGTATGATGCCCACTGTTACATAGAGGGGATTGTAATCGTTGAGATGAAACAAACTGTATGATTTGTTGAATGTAAAGCTGATTGATCTTGTCTATAAACCTTCACTTAATTCATTTAATAGTAAAAAAAAAAAAATTTTTTTTCTTTGTACTCAACCAAATTAAGACTGTTATAGAGACAAGGAAGGGCTGGTTGGTTAAAGTGTGGTGTGCCCTGGGGACACCTGAGTCCATGAGCAAGGGCATAGCCACCGAGGGCTAGAGCTGAGAGTGAAGCATCCAGATGATATGAAGTAAGGGGAGACGCACAAGAACACCCAAACTTGCAGACAGTACCCATTTGACCTAGCCTCAATGGCTTGATGATCAGAAATCGACTAGAGGAAGATAAAAATTATTATTATTTTTTTTTTTTGATAAAAGAAACGAGTGTAAATTACTACAATTTGATGAACTTGACCTATACATATGGATGTGGTGGTGGTGGTTATGTGCCCTGGAGTGGTTCCTACTCATAGTGACCCTGTACGCAACACTGTACAGGGTTTCTGAGGCTGTAAATCGTTATGGGAGCAAATGTCTCATCATTCTCCCGCAGAACAGCTGGTAGTTTCGAACTGCTGGCCTTTCGGTTCGCAGCCTGATTCGTAACCGCTACGCTACCAGAGCTCCTTACATATGGATGTAGTAGCTCAAAATACCAACAGAGAGGGAAGGAGTCTTCATATCAAGTATCAATGCTATCCCCTCTGTATACATGGTAGATAGGGACAAGCAACTTAAGACACTGGCTATCTAAAATGAGGGGGCGATAAAGGCATGAGGTGACGAGCTTACAAGTTTTCAAGAGGGAGTTTAGTTTAAGAGTGTGCAGGGGAAGGTAGAGTCCCCAGTGAATAGATCCAGACTGGTCTGGTGAACAGAGTAGGGGACAAGATTCCTATGATTCAATAGTAATTGTTATGACTAATTGAGTCACAACTTATGTAGATGACAAAACCTAGCTTGCAGAAAGCAAACAGGACTTGAAATAGTTGCTGATGAAGATCAAAAAATACAGCCTTCAGTATGGATTACAACTCGGTGTAATGAAAACAAAACTCCACCACACAAATGAAATGCTGACCTTGAGGTAAGCAGCCCGACTCATAACCACTATGCTACCAGAGCTCTTATCTTTCTGGTATTCTCTGCTTTTTCAGTTCAGAGCTAGCTGACACCAGCAATGATGTCCCTCATTTATGACTTGAATTTCTGGCACCTTCCTGTGCATGTACTGATGTAATCACTTACGAATTAACTTCAGCAAAGTTTTACTTGCATGTGATTTTAATAATATTATTTAATGATTTCCACATTCTTCTGGGTCACCTTTCTTTGAAATGGGCAAAAATATAGATCTCTGCCAGTCAGCTGGGCAGGCTGCTGTCTTCCAAATTTCTTGGCATAGATGGGTACTGTCTCCAGCACTGTATCAGTTTGTTGAAATATTTCAATTTGTATTCCATCAATTCCTGGAACGTTGCTTTTCACCAATACCTTCAAGGCACCTTGGACTTCTTCCTTCAGTACCATTGGTCCTTGATCCTATGCTAACTCTCGGAATGGGTGAACATCAAACAATTATTTTGGAAAGGGTGACTTTGTATATTACCTCCATCTTCTTTTTATGCTTTCTGGGTTATTCAATGTTTTGCCCATGTTGTTGCCATTATTACATGAAAAAAAAAAGAGATAAAACAAAAACAAAAAAGACTCCACACGAATGGACTGTTGCTGCTGTTGCTATGTGTCGTCAAGTCAGTTCTGACTCACAGTGACCCTGTATAAGGTTTCTGAGGAGGGACTGATAAGTCTGAATTAACGAACTTGCAGTGCAAACCACCTGAGATCTAGTGCTTATCCTGTGACACCATACCAGGAGTCCACGCAACTGGACTAAACATAATAAAGTAAGAAATAACTGATGTTGTCAAAGATCTCATTTTGTTTGCATCCACAATGAATGTTCATGGAAGGAACAGTCAAGAAATCAACTATTTATTTTTCTGACTAAATCTCTTTGAGTAATGATGTCATTTTCTTTGAGTAATGATGTCATTTTCAGAACTAAGGTGTGCTTGACCCAACCATGGTATTTTCAATTGCCTCACAGGTAAATGACAACTAATGAGTAAGTTAGACAGGAGAAGCATTGATACATCTGAATTATGGTGTTGGCAAAAAAAATATTCAAAGTACCTCTGCCTGTCAGAAAAACAAACTAATCTATCTTGGAAGAAGCACAACCAGAATGCACCTTAGAAAAGAGAACTGCAAGATTTCCTCTGACATACGGTAGACATGCTGCCAGTAGGGACCAGTCCTTGGAGGACATTATTCTTGGTGAAGTAGAGCAGTCAGTGAAAAAGAGATGGATTGACACAGTGACTACAACAAATGTAACAACAATTATAAGGACAGTGTTACAAGTCCATGTTACATTCTACTGTATAAAGGGCAGGTAGCTATAAGTCAGAGCTGACTCGAAGGCAACTAACAAGACTTAATTAAAAATTTTAAAGTTTTGTACATCAAGGGATTTATCAAAAAAGTAAAGACCCAACTCACAAAAGTGGAGAAAATATTTGTTAATATTTATCTGGTTAGGGTTTCATATCTAGATCATATAAAGATCACCTATATATAATGTAATAAGATATATATATGTGTGTGTTGTTGTTGTTAAGTGCCGTTGAGTCGGTTCCGACCCATAGCGACCCTGTACAGGGTTTCCGAGGGTGTAAATCTTTACGGGTAGAAAGCCTCATCTTTCTCCCGCAGAGCGGCTGGTAGTTTCGAACTGCTGACCTTAAGGTTCGCAGCCCGATTCATAACCACTACGCTACCAGAACTCCTATATATATATATATGTATATGATCATATAAAGATCACCTATAATGCAATAGGTGCTCTGTAAAGATTTACAGCCTCGGAAACCCTGTACAGTGTGGCTGTGAGTCGGAACCGACTCCATGGCACACAACAACATAATGCAATAAAAAGAAAACACAACTCAAGTTTTAAAAGGGGCTTAAACAGACCTTTATCCATATGCTCTTCCATTAATTATTAATGCATCTCAAAAATCACAATGAGATACCACTTCATACTCAGTTGTTAAGTGCTGTCAAGTTTGTTCTGCCTCATATGACCCTGTAAGAGTTTCCAAGGAGTGGCTGGTGAGTTTAAACTGATGACCTTGCAGTTCAAACCAACCTTGAGTTGAGTGCTTATCTTACAGCGTCACAATGGTAGAATGGCCAAGCATCAGAAAAACAGAAGAGCAGTGTTGGTAAGAACTTGAAGAATTACAAACCTTAATCTATTGCTAGTGAGATTGTAAAATCATGCAGTCACTATAGAATAGTTTGGTGGTTCTTCAAAAAGTTAAAAAGAATTATCCTATGACCTAGCTATTCCACTGTTAAGTATATACTCAAAAGAACTGAAATCAAGACTCTTAAACAGATCCCTGACATACAGGTTTCATAGCAGCGCTGATCACAATAACCGTAAGATGGAAACAACTAAAGTGTCGTTCAACATACAAATGGATAAACAAAGTGTGACATATATATGGTGTTGGTTGTGTGCTGTCAAGTTAGTTCAGACTCAAAACGTCCCCATATAGTGTTTCTGAAGCTGTAAATGTTTACAGGAGCAGAAAGCTTCATTGTTCTCCTCCAGAGCAGTTTGGTGGTTTTTGAACTACAGGCTTTATGTTTTTAGCTGCCCAACACGTAACCTACTACACCACCAGGGCTCCTTGTGACACATATATGCAATGAAATACTATCCAGCCAGTAAAGAGAAATGAACTTCTGATACACACCACAACATGAATGAACCCTGAAAACATCCTGAGTGAAGTCTGTCAGAAACAAATGGACAAATATTGTATGACCCCAATTAAACATCTAGGACAGGCAAATGCATACAGATTAAAAGTTCCATAGTTTTTACAAAGGGTTAGGAGGGGAAAATGGGGAGTTACTATTTAAGGGGTATAAAGTTTCTGTTTAAGGAGATTTTAAGTACTTGAAAATGGATAGTGGTGATGACTATACAACACGCTGAACGCAATTAATGTCACTGAATTGTATACTTAAAAATGGTCAAAAAAGACAAAGGCTACAAATATTATACGATAAAGTAGGGAGGAAAAGCTGACAATGACACTTTGAAAAGAGGATTTTAAAAATTAAGACCAAAATGAAAACAAAGTCTATTTTCTCAAACTCAAAAATAATAGTCAGTGTCATGAAATTAAAGACTGAGGCACTACTACAGATTAAAGGAGTTCAATCAGACATGACCAGGAATTTTAGATCAGAGGGGAATGAAATTTTTTATTATGGACAATACTGGAATAATTAACAAAATTTAAATATGGATTGTATATCATTTAATTGTATTACAACCATACTTCTTAAATTTAGTAAAGTGTTACTACAATTATGGAAGACAATTTCTTCAACTTCTTTTAAAACTCTTTAGAGGAAAAACAAGTACAGGTAAGGAAGTAACAAGTACTAACCATGCAATGTTTCTGTAAGCTTGAAATTTCAAATTAAGTTATAAAAAAAAAAAAGCTTTGACCACCTTTTACTGTTTCTTTTTTCATAAATCTGATCACTACAGAACACCAACAACCATTTGCACACCTACCTCAGGAGCAAGGACAAATGTCTGCATAAATCTTCGCAAGGCTTGGTTGTTATTAGAGAGCAACCCCATCACCTGGACCACCACACCATCGTTCAGAGTAGCATGAGCATCAACATGGCGAATCTTAGTGTGGCAATTGGTAAAGTTTTGTGACATCACTTTCCTATGGATTTCCTAATTAAGACAAAAATCAGTGTTGTAAATTTTATTACTCAACCAAAATATCTCTAAACACACAAATTTGCATATTGACCTTAGATAAGTATACAGACTCAACTTTATTTTTAGAATCCTCTATACCCAGTAACCACACTTGAGTCCTTTATATCCCACTGAAGTCACAATGATTAAATATGCTTAGATGATCTCCATGCTAAACCCAATTATCTCCCAGCATACCTAACAAATAAACATCTTACAACTTTTCTGCCAAAACTAACTATGCCATGGCATAAGCTTCTCAGCAGATATATTCTATTAAGCATAGATCAACCTGAATCTGATGGGTTATCTTCTAGCTACTTAATACCCTAATAAGCTTGGTAACCTTACTTTTTGTCCATAGACTGCATCTGCTGGTTTTCCATTTGAATCCAATCCTCCATGGACATAAGAAGAGTTCTTACCATAAAATCTGAACAAAAGGAAGAAATTTTACTTGTCATCTTCAAATATTCTAAGATCGGGTATTTATTTTTCAATTTGGTTAGTATCTGTCTCGCTTGTCATACACTTGAAAGCAGGAATATGCATTCTTGTTCCTCTTTGTATGCACTCATTGATTCCATCCCCAGTCAACATTTGCAAAATGGAAATGAATTTGGTCAATGAGGTAGAACATTATTTTACAGGTCACAGGTTTCAGGGTTCCAGGAGTGAGGTTGGTACTGGAAAGATTTGGTAGTTCCTATCAGGAAGACCACTGAAACTAAAACAAGAGTTCTCACATTCCCTTAGAATTAAGCTGGGAACATTCATATTCTTCAAGTTTAGATAGTCTTTCATATCTTAAGAATGTATGTGAACAGTTCTCATTAAAAATCAGCAGCAATACTGACAAAACTGTATCAATGCGTCTGGTAATTTTTATCTACTCCTATGTCATTGTCACATTCATCTAACTTCTAAAAGATACAGGTAAAACTTCGAAAAAGAACAAGAGAACATGTGTTCCAACCACCAGCAAATTTTTAACCTCTCTGTATGTGAAAAATTAAGTCAACTAATGTAAGCCTTTCTATAAAATACTTCTGATATAAAGCTCATCAAAGAGGAGACATATGTAAAAATTTTGGGGAACCTGCAAAATCTAAAGCAAACAGAAAAGATATTTTCCATTTTCAGAGCAAGGCCAAATCTTAAGACTCAAAAAAAGTTTATAACATCTCTTTACATCTAATGTGATATCCAATATATAAGCTGGCCAAAATATAAAGAGAAGAAATAATCTGGCAATTACAGATTTTATAACTTCTGTCAATGAATTTCTACTGTGGCGATGTACGACCAGCACTGGACTCCTAACCACTAGTTCATATCCACCAGCTGCTCCTTGGAAACCGTACACAGGGTTGCTATGAGTCAGAACCAACTCAGTAGCACTTAACAATAACAAATCCAAGTATTCTAATAAATCAATGTAAATAAACACTGTTTTATACAATGCATTGTAATAGGGAAAAATAATGGGAAGCAATCTACATATCCACCATTTGGGATTAAAATACACTTCATCTCAATCCAAAAAAAAACCTTACTGGCCATTAAAATGTATGCCCTTGAAAGATGACTTCAGATTAATAAACAAAAATATAAGAGACAGTATATTAAAAACATACTTGTATATACACAGAAAATTGTTTCGGGTGGTATTACCAGAGACTTGCATTAATTCACTATACATTTAAACAAGAATATATATCATTTCTATTAAAAAGACACTCCATTTTTTTAAAAGTACAACAACACAAAAGTGTATTTCAGGAAACAGTCTTGAATCTTTTTCAACACATTCTTACTAAAAAAAAAAAAAACAAGATTCCTCAAAAACAAGAAAATAGAAAGTAAAAGCATACATATTACCCATCTGTATTTCCAGAAGCTACTTTCTAATTACATATAAAAACAGCATTAGATGAAAGAGCATTACCTATGTAGCATGTCTGGGGCCTGGTTCAGCAGTGTATAGTACTGTCTCACAAATTCCCGCCCGACCAGCAGGGGACTAGGCTTCTCCATAACCATTGCTTTGGTCAATTCAACCTGGGGGAAGAAAAAAGGATCAAACATGTCCAAGTGGACTTTTGGTATGGCACTGTGGATCAGCACTAGACTGAAAACCATATGGTTGGCAGTTCAAACCCACAAGATGCTCCTCAGGAATCCTATACAGGTTTCCCTATGAGTTGGAACCAATTTGACAGCACTTAATGATAACATGTCTGACCTGAAAGATAAAATACAAAGGTGAAAGTGGTAGGGAATACAGACTCCCTGAGCTGAAGCCAACTAAAATACAAGAATACTTCAGCAATTCTTAGTTTTAAAAAAGGACTAAGCATTATAAAAATAAACAAAACCCACAAGGATCCGATAAGATTTTATGCATTCAGATTTACTGCATCAGATGACTATGGGGGGGAGAGGGGGCAGGGGAGAGAATCACCAAGAATTCATCATTATCTGTCAGATTCCATTTTCTTAAACTAAATATAAGAACTAGATCCCAGCGTAATTTTCTGTAAATTACTAAACCAAGTTAAGAATGTGACATTGTAAGTAAGCCCTGTTAGCAGCCCTGTGTACAACACAAGGCCATTCCACCCTCACACTCTTTCCCAGGTTTGAGCCCATTGTTGTTTTTATGTGCCGTGGAGTCAGTTCTGACTCACAGTGACACCGAACAGGGTTTCCGAGGCTGTAAATCTTTATGGGAGCAGAAAGCCTCATCTTTCTCCCGTGGAACAGCTGGTAGTTTTTAACCGCTGACCTTAATATTCGCAGCCCGATTCGTAACCACTACGCTACCAGAGCTCCTTTTGAGCCCATTAGTCCCTGTGTGAACCCATCTCATTGGAGGTCTTCTTCTCTTTTTCATTGACAGTCTACTTTACCAAGCATGATGTCCCTCTCCTAATAACATGTCCAAAGTACAAGACACATGTCTCCCCATCCTTGCTTCTGAGAAACATTCTCTAGCTGTAAGACAGACTTGTTCGTTTTTCTGGCAGTTCATGGTATAATCAATATTCTTCACCGACACTATAATTCAAAGTCATCAATGCCTTATTATTCCCAAGCATAGGGTGGTGGTGGTGGTTTTGTGCCATGGAGTCGGAACCCACTCATAGCGACCCTGTACAGACAGGGTTTCCGAGGCTGTAAATCTTTACAGGACCAGAAAGCCTCATCTTTCTCCCATGGAACAGTTTGTAGTTTCGAACTGCTGACCTTAAGGTTTGCAGCCCGATTCATATCCACTACACATATGAGGCAAGTGAAAATACCAGGGGATCCTCTAGTTCCCTTCCTATCAGATCTACACTCTGGTCTGGGTAGTTATAAAAAGAAAAAGTTAACTTTGGAGCTAACATCAGTGCTTTTGTAGCACACAGGCTAGTTTCAAACAAAATTAAACTCATGGAACTTGTTTCCTCATTGCC
The DNA here is from genome assembly GCF_000296735.1 of Chrysochloris asiatica. NCBI lineage: Eukaryota > Metazoa > Chordata > Mammalia > Afrosoricida > Chrysochloridae > Chrysochloris > Chrysochloris asiatica. The sequence goes on along the minus strand of NW_006408575.1, from coordinate 5,666,948 downwards.
CTAGAAGGTGAAAGGGACGAGTAAATGAAGCTGAGTATCTGGTCTAGCAGGAGCTAGACGACTGTATTTGGGGGGAGGAGTCCACTGTATAGCTTTCTTACCTGTGACTAACCAAAGTATTCTTTTATAGGGAAAAAACCCACCAGGGCCTGGGTCAGGCACCTTGGTCCTCAAAGTGGCATCTTTGCTTTCTAGCACTTTATAAAGATCTTTGCAGCAGATTTGTCCAATGCAACACCTCATTTGATCTCTTGACTGCTGCTTTCACAGGCAATGATAATGGATGCAAGTAAAATAGCAATTCCTATCTCTTCTCAGTTAATCATGATGCTAGCTATTGACCCACTTGTTAGAAGTACATATTTAGGGTGCCAACTTTAGGAAAATCTCTATCCTTAAGCTTTTTCTTCCTAGTAACTTGAAGAATTCCATGTGTGAGGGCATTCATCTTATCTCATCTCTCCTTGGGCTTGCTTGTTTAATCTCCTTTATATCTCCAAAGCATGAGAAAGATGAGGTTTCTGTTCCCACAAAGATCTACAGCCTTTGAAACCGGGTACAGGGTTGCTACAAGGCAGAATCAACTCAAAGGCACTTAACCATATCTCAAAAAAGATTAATGCAAAACACCTCTCTTCCGGGAAGGAGTCTTCACATCAAGGATCAAACCTATCCTCTCAGGACACAGGGTTGATAGGGATGGGCAACTTAGACATTGGCTACCTAAAATAGAGAGGCTAGATAAAAAGAGGCTGGATAGACGTAAGAACACCCACACTTGCAGATGATGCCCATTTGACTGGACTTCAATGACTGGATAAACAGAGCTCAACCCTAAGAAGAAGAGGGAAAAAAGCGTCATCTGATACAATTCGATCAACATGACCTACACCTATAAATGCAGTAGCTCAAAAGAGGAAACAAGTCCCTGCTGCAAGAACTATACCCACCCCCTCCACACAAAGGGTAGACAGGAATGGGCAACTTGGGACACTGGCTACCCAAAATGGGGGAGGGATACAAAGGCAAGAAGTGACTGGCTTAATAGCTTTCAAGAGGGAACCTAGATCCAGAGAGAGTAGAGGAAGGTAGAATCTCCAGTGAGTGGTGTCCAGCCTGTCCAGGAAGGGCTGATGAAACAAAATATAGATGGGTCTCTTGTGATGCAATGGTGAATAACTGTTATCAGGACTGATTGCGAGGGTTGGAAATCTAAAGGTGGACATTCTGTAGCAAAGAGGGGAGTGATTAACCTTTCAGTCTAGGAGCGGAGGACCCTAGGACCATCAATGGAGAAGAGCAAAGAGCAGAATCCTACCCAGAGAGGCAGTAAGGCCTGAGATGAAGGCAGAGAAGACAACGTCAAGAGATGGTGGGGTTGGGGACTCGGGATCAGGAGATGGAAAGGGGCTGAGGACTGTGGGGGAGGGGAGTGCAGGCTTACAGGGTATAGCCCTTGGTTGGGTGAGGATGCACCGACAGGCTAATAACTATGCCAATGAAATGATGAATGATGGAATGAATGTAAAGCTGATGTTCTCCCATGTAGACTATCACACAATTAAACATTAAAAAAAAAAAAAATTCCCACTGGAGCCAAAACCCTGAATTTAGATTGATAGCCTTCTGAGTTGTGAGAAGACAAATTTCTGTTCTTTAAAGCCACCCACATACGTGTTTTGTTTTCTACTTTGTTTGTGTGTGCTTGTTTTATAGTTTTTTGAAAATATCATCACTAGCAAGCTAAACAGTTCTCTTTAGGCAGCAATATGGATTATGAATGAATCTACTGATTTCACTTGAAGTATAGAAGAGTAATTGAGAACACTGACAAGAATACATATGAAAAAAATGATTTGGAAAAACTACAGAAGAGAAAAAAAATTATTTGATTGTCAAAAAAATAAAATAAAATAGAGGGGCTATAAAGGCACAAAGTAGCTAGCTCACAAGTTTTCAAGAGGGAATTTAGTTTCAAAGCAAAGGGGGGAAGGCAACATCCCCAATGAATAGTTCTCAACTTGTCTAGATGGGTCTGGTGAAAAGAGACAGGGATAGGTATAGGAATCATTTGATTCAATAGTGAGCAATTGTTATATCACGACTAATTGCGATAGTCACAACTGTAAAGATAGAAGTTGTATAACAAAAAGCAGGAAGTAGTTGTACACAGGGAAGTCATCAAGGTAAGCAAGCAAGTTCCTTCAGGACAAAACCCCCTCTAAGACTGAAAATCAAAGGGAACACATGAGCAAGCATGTAAGCTTGCTGGTGACCACATTGGTCTACTGGTGAGTGGAAGAGGGGGAGGGGGGAAGGCGGTAGTGAAGAAATGGTCTGAGTTCAATCACATTCCACAGACTCCCATGGATCTGGAGATAAGAGAGAGAAGAAGGGCTGGTTGGTCCAAAATATGGTGAGACCTGGGGACACCTGAGCCTATGGACAAGGACATAGCCACAGAGGTCTACAGCTGAGAATGAAGCATCCAGCTGATATGGATAGGGATGGGCAACTTAGACATTGGCTACCTAAAATGAGGGGGTGATAAAGGCACAAAGTGACTGGCATACAAGATTTCAAGAGGGAGTCCAGTTTAAGACTATGGGGGGCAGGGTTTGAAAGAGTCCCCCACTGAATAGTCTTTATCTTGTCTACATGGGTCTGGTTAAAAGAGACGGTGGCTTGCAGGGTATACCGTGGTTGGTTAATGATGCATGGAAGAAATTGTAACCATGGCAATGAACGACATACGATAGGATGAATGTAAAGCTAATGTTCTTCCTAAGATTCTTATGATTCAATAATGAGTGTTACCAGGACTAATTGCGACTCTCACAATTGTAAAGGTAGAATTTTGCAACAAAAACAGGAGAATGGTTAATCTTACTGTCCAGAAACAAAGTACCCTAGGATTAACAAGGGAGAGGAACCCAAGCGGAATGTGAGACCTTATCCAGAGAAGCAGTGACACCAGAGACCCAGAGACACCAGAGACGGAGGCAGATATGGGAATATGGAGAGCAGCTGAGCACTCTAGATTCATGGGAAATGAGGGATTAAGAGATGGCCACCAGGATGCAGACTTGCAAAATGTGCCCTTTGGTGATATACAAATTATTATATATGCCTGAGTGTTTAAAAAAAAAAAAAAGCTAAAGTGAATAGAGAAACACTGTTAACTGATGGTACATGGAGGGGATTATAATCATTGTAATGAAACAAAGTATTTATGATTTGTTGAATGTAAAACTGATCTGCCCTGTAAACTTTCACTCAATCTGCAATAAAAACCTTTAAAAAAAAAAAAAAAAAAAGCGGGGAGTAGTTAATCTTACATTTGAAGACCCTAGGACCATCAAGAAAGAAGAGTATTAGTGGAATGGGGGATCCTATCAAGAGAAGCAGCGACAACAGAGATAGAGACAGAGATACTGACATGGAGAGAGGGAGCAGCTGAGGACTCTAGACACATGGAAAGAGAAAGGCTTGTGTGCTGGCGGCCAGGAGGCTGGCTTGCAGAATGTGCCCTTGGATTTCGGTGTGTTTTTGTGTACATTAAAAAAAAAAAGAAGGTAATAAAAGCACATATTGTTAACTGATGATGCATGGAGGGCATCGTAAACCTTGCAATGAAACAAAACAGAATGAGTACAAAACCGATGTTCTCTCATGTAACCATCATTCAATTCACAATAAATGCTTAAAAAAAAAAAAATCCAGAAAACTAAAACTGTGCTTAGTTCATTTTTTAATGGGACCAAATTAATCTAACAATGAAATGGAGAAAACAAACAAGATGTTTCATTAAACAAAATAATTTCTCCAAAAGCATCAGAATTAAAACCACTGTCATCAAGTAAATTCTGATTCACAGCAACCCTGTAAGATGGTTTCCAAGGCTGCAATCTTTAGGGAAGCTGACTACATCTTTCTCTCATGGAGCAGTTAGTGGTCACAACTCCAATCTTTCAGTTATTAATCAAGCGCTTAAGCACTATATTACCAGGACTCCTAAGTAATTTCTGTTGTTAAATGTCACTGAGTCCATTCTGACTCATTGCGACCCTGTATAGCGTTTCTGAGGGGAGGCTGGTGAATTTGAACCATGGACCTTACTATTCAAACTGACCTTGTGATCCAGTGCATTATCCCATAGCATCACACCAGGATTCCTAGTACCTAAAAATTATAAGATAAACCATTTGTGAAGTTATCTTTGAGAGTTGATAAAGTTGCCTCGTACACACAGTAAAGTCCTCAGCTGCTGTTAGTAGGTGCCCTCAAGTGACTCACAGCAACCCTGTATAAAACAGAATGAAACACAGTGTGGTTCCACACCATCCACACAATATGAATCAGCTCATTGCTGCTGCCACTGTCAAGCCATCTGTTTGGGGGTTCTTACTCTTTTTAAATAACCCTCCATTTTACCACGCATCATTATCTTTTCTCAGGACTGGTCCCTCCTGACAAAGTATCCGCATTTCTAAGGGAAATTCTGGTTGTACTTCTTCCAACATAGATTTATTTGTTCTTCTGGCAGGCCAAGGTTATTTTCAATATTCTTTGCCATCACCTTAATTCAAAGGCATAGATTCTCCTACAGCCTTTCCTTATTGTCAGCTATCACATGCATATGAGGCATGGCTTAAAAAAAAAAAGAGTCAGGGGAACCTTAGTCCTCCAACTGACATCTTTATTCTTTAATACTTTAAAAAGGCCTTCTGCAGATTTGTCTCAGTAAGCCATTTGATTTCCTTACTAGTCTTCCATAGTGTTGATTGTCTTTGACAACTTGTATCTTTTCTCCTTTATTATATGTTATTTCTTGATCTAGTTGTGAAGACTTTTGCTTTCTTTACACTGAGGTGCAATTCACATTGAAAGCTTTGATCTTCATCAGTATTTTAAGTCCTCTTCATTTTCAGCAAGCAAGTTTGTGTCATCAGCATATCACAGGTTATTAATGAATCTTCCTCCAATCTTGATGCCACAGTATTTTTCTTCAAATAACCCAGCTTCTCTAGTTATTTGCTCAGCATACAGGTTGAATAAATATGGTGGAAAAGATGCAACTTTGGCACATATCTTTCTTGATTTTAAACCACTCAGCATTCCTTTATTCTGTTCAAATGACTGCCTCTTGGTCTATGTATAGGTTTCTCATGAGAACAACTACATGTTTTTGGAATACTCATTCTTCGCAAAATCCTCAATCGCTGTCATCCTTTGTCAAAAAAACTTTCAGAAAAAAAAAATCTGACATGAGATATTTTCATTTCAGAGGGCAGAGACAATCATCCTGATCCAGGAATACATAAAATCTAACCGTATAAAAAAGATTTGAGCTTGGTTAGTAAGTATCTGAAGAAGCAGTCTGTTTATATTCACCTGGTGTACCTCAGCATTACTCTTGAAATCTGTTCATATCTGCCCAATTTGCTACGTCTTTACTCCTAAATCCAAAGACCTATTCTTTACTTTTCCCAAATTATAACCACTAGATCAATAAGGAACAGCTTCCCAGTCAAACAAAAAAGAATACTTTGCCTACAGTCACGACTACAAGGTTATCAGTTTGGATCCTCAGCCTTAAGCAGATGTACTCAAATAGAAATGATCTGAGGCAACCGCTGTAGTGTTCCCCTGGCTTTTGGTCCAAAAGGGAGAGGGAGAATTTCAGATGATCTTACTGATCCTAGATTCTTCAGAATTTAAAGATAACAGCTGGATATTAGAGCTTGGCAGTCATGACGGCCAAGTTTTGAGATACTCCATTATCTCACTTAAACCCAAGCAATTTCTTTGTTTCCCATGTAAAATTTCTTTTCTTGAAAGGACTTAGCTAGTCTATTTGAAATCTAACATCTGATCCAATCCCAGATGGAAGAAAAGCCCAATGCAAATAAGTTACATTCCCATATCTCATGACTAGTTTCAGAATTGGCATGTTGTTGTTGTTAAGTGCCGTCGAGTAGATTCCGACCCATAGCGACCCTGTATAGGATTTCCAAGGAGCAGCTGGTGAGCTTGAACTGCCGACCTTGAAGTTCAAATGGCGTTGCAGTCTGATGTATTAACCCACAACACCATATCAGAACTGGCATAGAGAGCTTTTAATTGTTTCTGAGAAACTGAGCAACATCATTTTTATTCCTACAGGTTGCACCTAAGAAGCCTCAGTGGTGTATGAGCCCACTTAGCAACTCCACAGAAAAGACCTGATGATCTGCTTCCATAAAATTAACATATGAAATGCATATTGATCTGCCAAAGTGCAAGGAAAACAGTAGCTATATTTTAAGTTAATACTGAAAAAACTTCATGATCAAAATTGCAGAGCTGACTACATCTGAGGATTCAAGTAACCACGGATCGAAAATATTCGAGGGGGGAAAAAGCAATTAAATGGTCAAAGCAAGCCAAAGGCTGAGAGTGTAAAGTGCTATTTACATTGTACTGGGCATCATGTAATTCAGAGATGATTAGAAGTATATGGGTGAGTAGGCTATACATACAAATACTACTCCATTTAATATCAGGGACTTACAGCCTCGGAAACCCTTTGCAGGGTCACTATGAGTCGGAGCTGACTCCATGGTACTTAACAACAAAGCATCCACAGATTTTTGTCATCCATGGGCAGGGGGCACGGAGGTTTCCTGGAACAAATACCAAAAGATGTAGTGCATTTCAGCAAAACCATATTGCTTCATAGATAAAACATGGACCAAGTCCTACATTAAAATAAGACAAGGGTTTCAATTATTATACATTGTTGCAATTAAGTGCCCTCTAGTGGGTTCCCACTAAGAGACCCAAGGAGCCGATGGTGGGTTTGAACCTCAGATCTTGCAGTTAGCAGTCCTATGTTTATCCTACAGAGCCACACCAGGACCCCAGTTCTATATTAGTCAAGACACTTAAGATTACTGAAGAATTTGAAGGTTTTATATGACTGTGACCAATGTGAACCCCCTTCCCACAACCCAAGGATACCAAAAACCAAAAATGTTCGAATACTTTATATAAAATGACATAGTAACCTATGGATGGTCAAAAAAAAGTAAACACCCTAGCTTAGTTGACTTTCTAGCCAGAAATTTGAGTCTGATACACAATAAGCACAAAATGTTTTATTTAATTCAATATGCTCACACAAATATTCCATGATTAAATGAACATATACAATTTTTTTAACTGTCCAACTGAACCTTGTTGTTGTTGTCAGGTGCCATCGAGTCGGAAGCGACTCATAGCGACCCTATGCACAGTAGAACGAAACAATGTCTGATCCTGGGCCAACCTCACTATCGCTGCCACATTTGAGTCCATCAATGATGCCACCTGGCCAATCCATCTCATTAGGGGTCTTCCTCTTTTTCTCTGACCCTCCACCTTACCCAGCATGACATCCTTCTCCAGTGACTGTTTCCTCCTGACAATATGTCCAAAGTATGAGAGATGAAGCTTAGCCATCCTGGCCTCCAAGGAGCACTCTGGCTGCACTTCTTCCAAAACAGATCTATTGGTTCTTTTGGCAGTCCATGGCACTTTCAGTATTCTCCTCCAACACCACAACTCAAAGGCATCAATTCTTCTACGATCTTCCTTAAGTTCTGTATTTTACTATATATGAATTGTGCCTTAAAAAAATCTGAAGTGTTTTCACAGTGAAATGAAAAGCATAAAGATAGCATCAAAATGCATTTGTTGTTCTTAAGTGCTGTCCAGTCAGTTCCGATTCATAGCAACCCTGTATAGGGTTTCCAAGGGGCAGTTGGTGAGCTTGAACCACAGACCTTGCGGTTCAAACTGAACTGGCAGTCAAACCCATTAATCCACAGCACCACATCAGGACTCCAAAAATGCCTTAGAATAAAGTACACAAATGAAGTCCTGGGGTGGCGCTGTAAGATCAGCACTGGACTGGTAACCACAAGGTAAGCAGCTCAAACCCACCAGTCGCTCCTTGGAAACCCTATACTGGGTACTAAGAGTCATAACTGACTCTATGGCACTTAATAATATAACACAAATGACTATAGATTACTCCTTTGGAATCTCAAAAATCAGTTGCTATAACCTTCTGAGCTGAACTTTCTGCCTTGAATTTAACTGACCAAACAATCAGCTGACAGACCAGTTAATTGGACTTTTGTTTTGAAGGCACCCAATCAAGACTACAGAGGAGTCCTGGGTAAGCACTCAACTGCAAGATTGGTTTGAACTGCAAATCAACTGTTCAAGCTCACTAGCTGCTCCTCAGAAACCCTACACAGGGCCGCTAAGTCGGAACCAACCTGATGGCCCTTAATAACAATCAAGACTAAGGTTACGTATATTACTAAGAAAACTGATCCCAGAGACACGTTTAAGTACATTTTGTTTGGGGGAAAAAATAAAACGCACAAAAATTTGGCAATCTGAGCCCAACAGATTTAAATCTCCAAATGTTTTACAGACTGAAAATGTATGCTAATGTTATTAATTTTTTTTTTACTAAAATAATACTTTAGAAAATGCTTATGAAATGCTGTGTCCTTTTAAATTTTTGAAATTTCTGTAGCTGTTTCTAATATAACAGCATATGGCAATTATTGGTTAGAATAAGAATCATATACCAAAATCAAGAATATGGAACACTGACCCAGTGTAGGGTTTCCAAGGATCAAGTGAGTTTAAACTGCCAACTTTGCAGTTCAAACCGATCTTGCAGTCCAGTGCTTTATCCCACAGCACCACAACCAGCATTCCAGATAACAAATTGGCTTTATAATTTAAACAGTCAATACCAATTCTCCCTTCCTCATGTTAATGAGAAGACTGCAGTATTTCATAAGTTACATACCACTCTTCCTACTAGACTACCCTTGTAATGTTTGACAATAAACACTACAAATAGTTGAAAATCGTATCAATTCCTTCCCAGAAAGCTTTAAGAATAAGAAGTTTGTGGGAAAATTCCATTGTATCTTTTCATTTCATTTTTCCTCCTTTAAGCTTTTGAAGTACCCTCATAAAACAGATGTGTCATGAAGCTACAATAGTTTTCATGATGTGTTAGTTTTCTGTCTAGTTACTTTCTCCCAACTTTAAGGGTAACATCAAGAGCCAAAGAGTATGCTCCTTAAAAAATACCTGGCTTCACATCTCCCTATTTATTCTAAACCAAGATAATGACTCTGCTTTCTACATCACAATATTTTCTTATTATGTTTTCAAATTTTAGGAAGCAATTTACTTTTGACTTACCATTTCCCTACCATAACAATGAAAGCCTACTCATGTCAGAAGTCACTCTTCAGGAGGAAGAAGACCTTCTAATGAGAATCAGAAGCCCTCCATAGCATTTTCCTATGATGTGGTGATCAGACATACTTCTCCTGTCCAACTTTCCCCCCAGTTCTGATTCTAACCATCCTCCATATGGCACTCTACTTGTTTGGTGGGCCAACAGAATTCACAGACCATACTGATGATATATGATTTATCAGGAAGTAACAGGCTACAATTTGAGATTAGAATCAACTTGAAATTAACAGGCGAATCTCAAGAGAGACAGGATATAGTTCTTCAATTGGATCCTCTTCCAACCAAGACAGCTCTCAGCTTCTTTTCAAGAAGTGTCCCTCAAACAGGTGGGACCTTCTCTAGTAAAGTTACATAGTAATTAACCAAATGTTGATTACTATCTAATTCTATTGGGTAGTTTTCAATCTTTTACTAAATTGTGGCCTAGTCCTATTTCTGGTGAAATTATCAAGCAAAGGCTACAAAACCTATAAATATGAGAAACCCACTGTACCACAGCATGACATGAATTTAAGATAGTCTACAGGAAAAAAATATGAAGGGACAGAATTTATTTTTAGGTGGACACTTGTGTGGTACTGGAAGGTAATGCACTAGACCACAAGGTCAGCTATAAGGTCAGCAGTTCAAATCTACCAGCTGCTCCTCTAAAACCCTATACAGTCGCAGTATGCTGGAACCAACTCAACAACACTTAACAACCACACAAAAAATAAAGGATGCCATGTTTCACACTACTATTAACAAATGTGGGAAAACACCCTTTATGACATGAAGACTGGTGATGCCATCAATGATATTCCACAGGATAATAACACAATCATGCATCTGTTGTGATTCTGATGAGCAGACCCTAACTATAAATCATTAAATATTACTTTCCAAATTTCCACTTTATCTAAAGTTACCAGATTGCATGGCAACTTTAAATTGCCCAAATTTTTCTGAAGCTCAGAGAAAAGACAGGATGCATTCTTTAAATTTAAAATCAAAACAGCAAAATGCCCAAATAATCCATGATTAAACAAGTTTTGGCTTTAAAAGAAAAAATATATTACATACAGTTTCATATAATAAGAGATGAATTCCTGGTGTGGTACTGTAGGATAAGTTGTTATTATTGTTATGTGTTGTTGAGTTGTTTCCAACTCATAGTGATCCTGTATAGGGCTTCCAAGGCTTTAAATCTTCACCAGAGCAGAAACCTATTGCCAAGGAAGACAATTGGGAAAGAGTAATCTCAAGACTATTGGAGGAAATGCCAAGTGTCATACCCACAATGGAGAACAATTCTGCAGTTATCTAGTAAAACAATGTTTTGATGACTAATTGGCCAAATCCCTTCTAGGCACAAACAAAGCAGAGGGATTCACTCACGTGCACAAGAATTCATGAACACAGACATTCCTGCAGTCCTATTTCTAAGCCATGAAACCAACAGCAGCCAACATGTCCTTTAAAAGGGAAATAAATGATTAAGTTGTGGATTATTCACTGGATGGAAATCTCTAGAATTAAAGAAAATTCATATGGATATTTTTAAGACTAAAAAATGGTACTATTAATATCCATAGTACTCTCAAGATTATTCTACATTGTAATTCAAATGCATACATTTTTCTGTGTTGTCTTCCTCATTGTCTAGCTTTCACATGCATATGAGGGTACCTTAGTCCTCAAAGGTCTTGAGCGGCACATTTGCCTAATCCAATAGGTTGTTTGACTTACTGACTGCTGTTTTCATTAACTATTGATTGTGGATCCATAAACAAAATGAAGTCCTTGACAACTTCAATCTTTTTTCTCCATTTTTCAAGATGTTATTTTTTGGTCCAGCTGTGAAGATTTTTGTTTTCTTTACATTGAGGTACAAATTCATACTGAAGGATACTATCTATGATTCTTTATCAGTAATTATTTCAAATTCTCTTTGATTCCAGCAAGCAAGGTTGTTAATGAGTCTTCCTCCAATCCTGACACCACATTCGTATTCATATAATCCAGCTTCTCTGATTATTTGCTCAACATGGTGGTAGGCAGACTAAGTATGATGAAAGGACCTACCTCTGGAACATACCTTTCCTGATGTTTAAAACCATTCAGTATCTCCTTGTTCTGCTCTAAATGACTACCTACTGGCCTAAGTACAGGTTCCTCAAAAGCACACTGAAGTGTTCCAGAATTCCCATTTTTTGCACATAGTCACCCTATTCGAGTTCCTGTTAAGTGCAGTCAAGTCGGTTCCGACTAATAGTGAACCTGTATAGGGTTTCCAAGGAGCATCTGGTGGGTTTCAGCCCCAGACCTTGAAGTTAACAGTCCTATAGTGCCACTCCAGTTGAAAACGGTGAATACAAACTGTTTTAAGTGCTTTTAGTATATACAGAGCAATATGAGATAGCGCTCATGGGTACTTCTGTAAGCCTATTTACAAAGGACTAGAGTTCAAATAATGTGCTCACATATAAATGGACAACTTATTTTCAACAAAGTACAATTCAGTGGAGAAAGAATACTCTTCAGTTAAAGTGTTAGAACAATTGGATCTATGCAGAAAAGATAAAACCTTGATTCACACCTCACACCATAAACCTTATGAGGTTTAACTCAATGGACCACAGGTCTAAACTTCTAGACAAAAATCTGCATGACCTTGGATTAAACAAAGATTTTGATGAAACCAAAAGCTTACTCTCAAGGTTGGGGGCCCAAAACCACCAACTGCTGCTTGGAACCAACTCAACAGCGCCTAACAACAACATCCATACAAAGACTTACACACAAAGTTCAGCATTTTCATTTGTGACAACCAGAAACTAGAAACAAACTAATACTCACCAATACAAAATGATAAATGGTTAACAAAGGAATACTATCAAGCAATTAAGGTGTGTTAAATATTGGTCCACATAATATAAATACATCTCAAAATAATTATGGTTGAGAATAGTAAGTGCCATAAAAAAAAATTAACAACCCATACTGTATAATATGTCTGCAAAAATGATAGAAAATGCAACTAATATAGTGACAGAAAGCAGACCAAGGAAGTCCTGGGAGCAAAAGGATGGAAGTAAGGATAAGAAAATGCAAACACAAAGGGCAGGATAAAACCTTTGGTATGATGGATATGTTCACTGCATTGATAATGGTGATATTTATCAATAATTATCAGATTACTTACTCTAAATACATGCAATTACTGTATGTCTATTATACTTCAATAAAATTATTTTTTAAAATCTTTTTAAACCCACCAATATAATAGTTTGGAAAGATGCAGAGTAGTCAGGATAAAGGTTGTCTCAGAGAAGAGAGGAATCAGAACCTGTGGAGGAAAAAGGAGACTTTAGATGCAAATGTTAACTGCAAATTCTGTGTACACTAGCTTTTATTTTTTAAGTTTACTCATAAGCTTACTAGGAAAAATATACAAGAGTTTAACAACATGAGATCTCTAGAGTATACTGTGTTTAGTTAGAGTACTATAGATGCCAACGTCTAGGCTCAGAGCAAGAGCAGTATCACACCTCACTAGACCTGAGCAGATCAACTCTTCAATTTATTTCCCAACTCTTGATATTTCCCACCTGTCAAAATTATTCCTAACAGCTCCCTGAAAAACTGGTTGATTCTAGGGTTGTTGTTGTTATGTGCCGTGGAGTCGGTTCCGACTCATAGTGACCCTGTACAGGATTTCCGAGGCTGTAAATCTTTACGGGAGCAGATTGCCTCATGTTTCTCCCGTGGAACAGCTGGTAGTTTCGAACTGCTGACCTTGCAGCTCGAAGCCCAATTCATAACCACTACGCTACCAGAGCTCCAGGGTAAGGGTAGACAAACTACAAGCTGATCCAGAACACTTGGTAATGCAGAAAAGAAAGAAAATGCTCTTTTAAAAAAGGAAAAGTACGTTTCAGAAAAGAACAGGAGACACAATTGGAGCAACAATGTAACGATACTGGATTATAACCCAAAGAATAATAATATTCATGAGTATTCATGTACCAATAAAAAATTAAATAGAAACAAACCTTCCTTCCAAAAGAATTTCAATAATGTATAAGGAATGAAGAAAATAATGATTTATTGGTGTGACACTGTAGGATAAGCACTGGACTGCTAACTGCAAGGTTGGAGGTTCTAACCCACAAGCTGCTTCTTCGAAACCCTATACAGGGTCGCTATGAGTCAGACAAGCACTGAACAACATTAGACCAAACAGCCACTGAGGTAACAGCCACAGATAAGAATATCTTCTGCCCCCCTTCCAAGACTAAGACTCAGCGGAAATGCACACTCTGATTGGTGACCACATGCATCACCGATAGGGGTAAGTGGGGTAAAAGCAGCAATGAAGCGGCAAGCTAAGACCTACAATGTTTGGTGAACAAGCTAAGACCCAGTTGGGGACCTGGTTGGCAAGCAGTGTGAGGAGACCTGGGGACCCTTGGGCCCAGAGTCAGTGGCGTGGCCACGGAGGACTCGAG
>NW_006408575.1:5650104-5652399 GCF_000296735.1 Chrysochloris asiatica | reverse complement strand
CTTTGGTCGGTTGATGATGCATGGAGGGGACTGGAACCATGGCAATGAAATGATATACGATGGAATGAATGTAAAACTAAAGCTCTCATGTAAACTATCATATAATTCACAATAAAACATTAAAAAAAAAGAGTTATCTTCTGCACAGCTTCAAAGTCTCTCCCACAAAATATTTATAATTAACATACATCCACAAATTCTCTGATTCTTCTCCCTCTAGAAAGTAGAAATCTCTATCCCCTCCTTAACAGCATGGTCTAGTCTTACTTATCAGTTTCTAATGAAAGCACTATAAAAGAAAAAAATACTAATGGCGCATTAATCAAATTACCAAAGTTAAATTTGGTCCATAATGTATATATCCCTGGGTATGATATTCTGTTGTATTCTTATCAAAAATCCATAACCTCAGTCTAATTACGAAAGCGGAATTCAAATTGAGAGACATTCTACTAAATACCTGATGAGTACATCAAGGTCAAAAATGACATGAAAGACCTTGTTACGACCACAGTAGGCTAAGGAAACTTAAGAACTAAATGCAATCTGGTATCCTGGTTTGGATCTGGAACAAAAAAAGGGTATTAGTGGAAATTTTTTTTAAATTCAAATACAGCTTACCATTTAGTCTAATAGTACTGTTGTTGTTAAGTTCTCACTCATAGTGACCCTGTATAGGGTTCCCAAGGGGCGACTGATGGGTTTGAACTGTTGACCTTGCAGTTCTAAGCCATCTTGCGGTCCTATGTTTATCCTACAGTGCCACACCATGACTCCATTTAACAGTATTAGTTTCAATAAACGTATTATGATTATATATTGTTAGGTGCCACTGAGTTGGTTCAGATTCATATTGACTCTGGTGCAGTTTCCAAGGTCCAAACTGACCTTAAGGCACCACACCAGGAGAGAAGATGTTAAAAGTAGGGAAGCTGGGTGACAGTATCCAAGACGTCTCTGAATTGCAACTCTTACTTAAATCTAAAATAATTTTTAAATAAAAACACTTCAAGACAGGAATTGGAAAGCTTTACTATTCACTAGTTACTAGCTTATAACACAGGCCTGAAATGTCATTTCACTTAGTTTAGTATCCTTTCCCATTTTCAAAGTTAAAAACTGCTCATAATTAAAGAACATTATCTATACCCAAAATGAAAAGGCACCAATGCCTCATCTATCAAATTCCTAAACACAATAATTTCCTATCCTTAGTTGCCGTAAGACATAGGAGGTTACACTCCAGTTAACTTACTCGGTTCACAAACATGAGGCATATTTGAGGCACAGCCTAAATGTTGGCAGAAAAGTATAAGAAACATGTGTCATTGGTGCCATACTTCGGCCTTGCAAGAATTTTGAAAATTTCAAAGTTTTGTGTTGTTTTGTTTTTTAGATAAGGAACTGATCTAGTACTCCTAGGTACTACTTGGTTTATAAGATAGCTTCGATTTTACATAAGGCCATTTAATTTGATGAGTGACTTGAAAAGAATGCAACAAAGATGAAACCTAGGGTCTAGTCTTGTCCCAACCAGATATATAACACTAAGCAAATCACTTAAGTTTTTCGAGTAGTTCTCACCTATTAGTAAATAGATGAGACTACCGTTATTAGTAAATAGATGAGAATACCTAAGATGGGCGCATGCTGTGTGAAAACAACTGAAATATACCAAGAGCTACACAAATACCTCATACAGCAACCAGTGATCACATCCCTACAAAGCAGACATATGCCCCCACCCACTCAGAAAGCCAGATTTCTTACACAGAACCATATTTAATCTAGAGCCCAGGATAAATTTAGAGCTAAGTAACATTACAACAGGAGTCCTGGTGTGACGCTGTGGGTTAATAAATTTGAACTGCAAGGTCGGCGGTTCAAGGTCACCAGTCGCTCCTTGGAAACCCTATAAAGGGTTGCTATGGGTGGGAACCACCTCGATGGCACTTAAGAACAACAATAATATTACAACATGGCAGATTAGCCACCTGACACAAAGGGAGCCTACCATTTACAGTCATCAAAAGAACTTACTGATATCACATGCAAGCAAAATTTTGCAGAAGATAATTCAAAAACGGCTGCAAAAGTACATTAGCAGGTGACTGGATGATCAGAGCTCAACCAGAAGAAAGAAGAGGAAAAAAAGAGTAATCTGATACAATTTGATGAACTTGACCTACACCTATGGATACAGTATCTCAAAAGAGGGAACAAATCCTTATAGCAAAAATCATTCCCACCCCCTCTACACACAGAGTAGACAGGGATGGGCAACTTGGACATAGG
>NW_006408575.1:5633709-5649449 GCF_000296735.1 Chrysochloris asiatica | reverse complement strand
CTAGGGACACTGCTGAAGTCAAATGGATCTTGGCTGAAAGCAGAAAATTCCATAAAGGTATTTGTTTACTTGCAGGTCTTTATTGACTATGCAAAGGCTTTCTACTGTGGGGCTCATGACAAGCTATTAACAGTGTGAAGAATGGATACGCCAGAACACTTAATAGTGCTCATAAGGAATCTGTGCAGAGACCAAGAGGCAGTCATTAGAACAAAATAGGGAGATACTGGGTTTAAAATTAGGAAAGCTGTGCACCAGGGTTGTAGTCTTTTACCATACTTATTCAATCTGTATGGAATCCTGGTGTTGCACTGTAGGATAAGCACTGGACTAACAGAAAGAAGAGCTGTTCAAACTCACCAGCTGCTCCCTGGAACCCTATACAGGGTTGCTTTTGAGTAGGAATCAACTCAACAACACTTAACAATATTCAATCTGTATGCTGAGCAAATAATCTGAAAAATTGGATTATATGAAGAAAAAGCGGCACCAGGATTGGAGAAGACTTACTTAACAACCTGTGATATGCAGATGATACAACCTTGCTTGAGGAAAGTCATGCAAATCTAAAATACTTAACTGATAAAGATCAAAGACTACAAATCTTCAGCATGGATTGTACCTCAATGTAAAGAAAACAAAAATCCTCACAACTAGAAACAATATGACAAATGGAGAAAATACTTAAGTTGTCAAGATTCCTCACAAACCCTACATAGGGTCACTCTTGAGTTGGAACAGACTCCACGGCAATGGGTTTGGTTTTCTTTTCTTTTGGTAAAGACCTCGTTTAAAACAGTAGCAGTAGTTCAGTCAGAATTCTCACTTTCCATTGTAATAATATGATAAGCACTGGACAAAGATTCGTTTGAACTGTAAAGTTGACAGCTCAAACTCACCAGCTGCTCCTTGGGACCCCTATACAGGGCCGCTATGAGTCGAAACCAACTAGACAGCACAACAACATATATAAAACCAAGATGTTCAATTCCCAGCCCATGCTCTTCACTGACTCATTTGTCAGTGAAAGTTTGCAAGTTGCTATGATCCTAGTGCAGCACCGTAGGATAAATAAGTATGGTTAGGGTCATACCCACCAGCTGCAACGTGGAAACCTTATATAGGTAACTATGAGTCAGAGCCTGTTCAAATGATGGACAGGTTTCAGTAGCGCTTTCAGATTGAAATGAACCAGGCAGAATGGTCTGGTAGCCGACTTCTGAAAACAGCCAGATCCTATGCTGTGACCCACCAGTGTAGGATTCTGTTGTGCCCGTGATTGGAGAGTAGCAGCAAAGCAAAAGACCCTATTTACTAGGTCACAGTATGTAGAGGCTTTGTTTTCTTTTTCTTTTTTTGCTTTCTGCAGTATAAAGCTCACTCTGGATTAGTCTTGTGTAGATTATACCAAAGAAGTCTTTTAAATACAATATAATAAAGCATAAAACACACAATGCATATATCTAAATTCTCCAAATATCTTTAAATACCAGCCGAATTGCAAAATGTTACGAAAAGTCCAGTGGGTATGTTCATGAAATTGACATATACACATGCAAACAAACTTGGACGAAGTTACAAATTCACGGTTTATGCCGGATTTCATCTGGTGTGTTGCTGCAGAATAATGTGCTGGATCCCAATGTCAGTTTGAGCCCTGAAGTCAGCAGTTGAAACTCACCAGCCACTCTTCGGAAACCCTATACAGGGTTGCTATGAATCAGAACAGATTTGACAGTACTTAACAACCTTCTACTAAGGAGCTCTGGTAGCATACTGGTTGGTTACGAATCAGGCTGCAAACCTGGTCAGCAGTTTGAAACTACCAGCTGCTCCGTGGGAGAAAGATGAGGCTTTCTGCTCCCGTAAAGATTTACAGCCTTGGAAACCCTGTGCAGGGTCGCTGTGAGTCGGAACCAACTCAACGGCACTTAACAATAACTTTTTACAAACTGTATCCATTTCACAAATAAAAACTAGTGTTTTATAGTGAGAAAGAGCAGCCAAGGACTCCAAATTCATGGAATTACAGGGACTGAGTGCTGGCGGCCAGGAGGAAGACTTGCAGAATGTGCCCTTTGGTGGATTATTATTGTTAAGTACCATGGAGTCAGTTCCAACTCATAGTGACCCTGGAACAGGGTTTCAGAGGCTGTAAATCTTAAATAATTATATATACCTCAGTGTTTAAAAAAAAAAAAAAAGGAGCTAAAATGAATAGGGAGAAATACTGTCAACTGATGGTACATGGTACATGGAGGGGATTATAACCATTATAATGAAACAAAGTATATGATTTGTTGAATTTAAAACTGATGACCTGTCCTGTAAACTTCACTCAATTCACAAAAACCAAAACCTAGTGTCTTGTCCTTTATTATCTGTGCAAAACATTAAAACTAAGTTAAAGGTAAAGATCCATAATACTAATTTTAAAAATTGCTGTAAAGTAGGTCACCAACTAACAATCTCCTGATGGCCTCTTGGAGGACTGTCAGCTGAGAGGAGTAAACTGAGTGTGAGCTAAATAAAGGACAAAAGCAGTGCCTACTTGTCTACCTGTTAGAGAAGGTACAAAAAGCTCAGACTTGAACGAATTCAAGCCTTAACAAAAGTACCAATGACTTAACTGAAAATAGGGAAAAGGAGACTTAAGTCTTGCATTCACACAAACCATTTCATTTCACTTGCTCTTTCTTGATAAACACATGCACAACAGACCAGTTTGGCTACCAATATGTGAAACATTTTAGTTTCTTATCCCTGCTTCCAGGCAATATTGAAATTAGATGGAATCAAATTCTCATTTAACTGTAGGTAGGTCAAATCATTTGAACATTTGATAAACTTGTCATTTTAAATTAGAATGCTTATTTCATAGTTGAGACCTCTCTAAATGCAGCTAACAAGAGTTACAAAAGTAAATTTCAAATAAAACAATGTTATATTCAAAGGGAACTGTTACTTATGGCAACAACAACAGTAAGAATTTGTCCACACAAGATTTGGATCCATCTTCTACTGCTACTTTTGGGTGTCCAGGCACTTAACAACAATTGCTACTTTCTGTTGAGAAATATGGGGTGGGGTGGGGGTGGGGGTTTCAAGGTAAATGGAAACACTTACAAATACACTTAAAAACACTTACAATGTCACAAAATGTATTAGTTGTTGAATGGAAAACCAATTTGCTCTGTAAACTTTTACCCAAATCTCTATCCATACACACACACACACACACACACACACACACACACTCTCTCTCTGCAAGGTAAGTGGTGTAAACTCACCAGCTGCTCTCGGAAACTCTAAACAGTTACTGTGGGTTGGAACCGACGACAGCACTTCTCAACAATATATATATGTATATTGAACACCTTCTTTTTTCAATTTACAAAAATGTACACGTTCCCTCTGACTGCAAAAACCTCTTAAAAACCAACAATAAATTTCTTGAAAAAAATCAATTTAAAACTAATCTAGAAGAGCTAGTCCTAAAACCTTTATTGCAGTTTTTTGGGGTTTTTTTGGTCTTAGAGACATCTGTGATAAAGATTTGGACCTGCAACGTAGGAACACTCAAAATTTCATTAAGCTAAGTCTTAAAAAGAAAAAAAAAAACGAAATACAACTCTAGTGTTGTTAAGTGCCGTGAGTAGGCTGACTCATAGCGACCTTCAATAGGGTTTCCAAGGAGCGCTAGTGAGCCTGAACCACCAACCTTGCAATTCAAACCGAACTTGCAGCCCAGTGCATTAACCCGCAGCACCACACCAGGATATAAACTCCAACCTTAGGAGGTGAGAAAGGTGCCTTCTACAATGCTAGCTGAGTGTATGCTGAGTAAATTAACTGAATGGAGTCATGCTTTCAACCACAGAAGACCCCAAATGCCACAAGCCTAGGCTATCCAACACACCCCAGTACTTGCAATTTCATCTAGCATTTTAAAATTCCACAGGGGTCAAATTTATCCTGTAAGCGGGAGTCAGCCTTTCCATTCCACTTTTTAACCCAGATGCTGGGGATTTCTTAAACTCTTCGCTTTGAAACTCATTTTCTTCAATTATCCATCCAAATAGGAAGTTAAGCGAGCTTTTTGAAAGATCTTTCTCAAAAGTCTGCTCTGATTTAAAAAAAAAAAAAAAAAAAAGACTCAAGGTACACATATCAGGGGCTGACTTCCTGCTGGCGGAAATTTACCATCACCTCGCTAGGAGGTTCAATTCTGTTGAGGAACACAGTCCATTTTCATTTGCATTTACCCACCCCCACTTCTGATTTTTCCAGATGCTGTTAGGGCAACACATCTATCAAGTCTCTGAACCGAGCACAGGTAGGAAAGTCGCTCAAACCTTTTCCCTTTGTCCTAACTCATTTCCAACCCTTGCTCGTCTACCTGGAAGGTGCCCTGGAGCCGCATCGGCCGCTGGAGTCGAGAATAAACCAGACTCCGACACCAGGAGTCGGGCACTCTGGGTGCAAATACTTGTCCCTTACCCTCTGCGTGCCTTTAGCCAGGCCACTCCACCTTTGCGCTTTCTAGAGTCCGACGTTAGACGAGAGGAACAATTGTACCTACCTCGTGGGGTCGTCGGAAGGATTAAATAAAATACATACAAGGTGCTCGACACAGGGCCTGACCCGAGAGGAGGGCTTTAGTGCTACTAGTTATTATTAAGGCTAGTTCTTCATGCACTCGGGTGCTCCCTGTCCTCCCTGGATGGTCGAAAAACCCTGATTGCACTCGAGGGTCGCCCCCACGCCTTCTCTTAGTCCAGACCAAGTTTGAGGTCCTCGGATCGCGGAAGAAACACGGGCGGGCGCGTGGGACGGCTGAAAATGCTGGCGAGCCACCTCCCAGACCCTTCCCGACCGCGCGAGGCTGCCTGCACCCCCGAGATGGCCCTGGGGCCCCGGGCGGCGGCCGCGGCTCGCTCTCGCCCCGCGTGGCCGTTGGACGCGACACGTGCACGCGGCGGACACGGCCTCGCGCTCCGGCCGCTGGGGCGGGGGGAAGAGAAGGGGGGGCAGGGGGGAGGCGACGGGGCCGCGCGCGCCTGCGGCCGTTGGGGTGGGGGTGGGGGACGCGCCCAGCGCGGCCACTGCTCGGACTTCTCCGGCTAACAGCCGCCCCGGCGCTGCCCGGTACTCGGGCGGCCCAGCCCCGCCTACAACCCGGCCTACCTGCACTGCTGAGCGCGAGAGGAACAGGTTTTGCTCCACAACTGGGCGGATGGCAGAGAACCCCAACGCAACTGCGTCCGCACACACGCGTGCTCCGCCGCCGGTCTATATAACTGCGATCAGCCTAGCTTGTTGCGGCCAGGCCAGGAGACCCAATGGCCAATCCCGAATGCTCTCCCTGAGTTCTTCGAACCACAATTGGATACTGATTCAGGGTGAAGGCGTGGCTCTTGATTGGCTTGAGCTCGGGCGTATGAGACTGTAAGGATCTCGTTTCCCTAGTAACAGATTGACACCCAGAGAAACCAATAACTTAAAGATACAGTGGAAAGGAGGGTGGGAAGAGATGTGACCGATACCCATAATAGCCAATAAATCTATGGAACGACTCTCATTCGCTAAAATTTCTTCCCCTGGGCGGTGATCCGTTTTCCATGCAGGAGCGGTTGCTCCACAAGGTGGGGCCCGTGTACTTTGGGGAAGTAAACCCCAAGCAACTAGGAGGTGGACGCCGGAGAGGCCAAGGAAGCCCCCGGCCAATCGCAACGCCTGAAGGGGCTGATTGACGCGAAGGTTGGACGGCTCCAAGGAGACCGAGCCCTAGGGCTGCTGTGCCCTCTGGGGCGTTTGTAAGAGTTTCCTGGCTCCGGCCTCTGTTCTTTCCTTTCTTTCTCTTACTTGTTTGGTCCAGCTCGAGAGTCCTCTTTCCCGCCCTTTCTGCACTGTTTGGATTTAAGGGAATCAAGTGGTGAGGTTTCCCTTTAAAGTTTTAATTTTTAATCTTTTAATTACTTTTTAATTTCCATGCAACAGCCTAAGGGCAGATTCTTACCACCACTGAGACTACAGTTAAAGAAAAACAAAAGAAGAAAGTAGCTCCTACTGTGTGTGCAAGAAAATGTTAAAAGGTAACATATGAAAGCAGCTGTTGAGTTTGACAAAGTATTTTTGTCCACTTCATTGTTTCTTGGCAAGAACTCTGGTGGCACAGTGATTAAGCGGTCGTCTACTAACCACTGCTGGAAAAGGATGTGGCAGTTGGCGTCCCAAAAATTGCTGTTGCCTTCCAGATGCCTCCAACTCATAACGACCCTGTATAGGGGTTCCGAGAAGTGGCTGGTGGGTTTCAACCGCTGACCTTGTGGTTACCAGTCCAGTGCTTATCCTACAATGCACATCAAGCCTTGGAAAGCTCATGGGGCCGTTCTGTTTGGCTCTGTAAGGTCATTGTGAATCAGAATCCACAGCACTGGGCATTTGAGTTGGCTTCTTGGAAAATTCTGCTGTTGGTTAAGTTAGCCCAGTGGTGTGGTCAGCTCATGGGTGGTTTTTTTTGTTGTTGTTGTTGTTTTTAACGTGAGTTGAGTGACATGGGAGAACATCAGTTTTACACATCCTTTCATCGCAATGATTACAATTCAACAGTATTTGCTTCTATTCTCTCTGTTTTGGTTTGGTTTTTTGGGGGGGGGGATGTACACAAATTTACTCAGGAATTTATAATCATTTAAACAACCAAATGGCACATTCTACAAGCCTGCCTCCTGGCCGCCAGCACACAGCCATTCTCTTTCCATGAGTCTAGAGTCCTCAGCTGCTCCCTCTCTCCTTGTCTTCATCTCTGCCTCCCTTTCTGGTGTTGTTTCTTCCCGGTATAGGGTCCCACATTCTGCTTATTCTCCCTTGATGGTCCTAGGGTCCTCTGTTCCTGGAATGTAAGATTAACTACTCCCTACTCTTTGTAGCTCACAGGTGTTTGAATCAGATTTTCCCTTTTGGTTGTTGCAGAGAAACTGTCATTTGTAAACTCTCCCATCAAGTTTGGGCCTTACTGCAGTAGCCTGTGCACCTTTCCTTTTTCTAATGCTGTGTATACAGTATATAGGACTTGAAAGACTTTTGCTTTTTTACTTATGTCTGTCCAACTCCTTTATGGAAACTACAAAGATTTCCTGGAACACTTGAGTTATGATCCTCAAGCCTGCTTCTATCCACATCTCTTAGTTGTGTCTCTATTAGTTACAGGAACTCTGGTAGCGTAGTGGTTATGAGTTGGGCTGCTAACCTCAAGGTCAACAGCTCGAAACCATCAGCTGTTCCGTGAAAGAAAGATCAGGCTTTCTGCTCCCGTAACGATTTGCAGCCTCAGAAATCTTATGCAGGGTCACTATGAGTCAGAACCTACTCCATAGCACACCACAAGTACCACCACTGTCCACAGCACATCACCACCTCTGTTAATTACAGTAGCATTTTATATGTATCATTAATGTAAGTTTCTCTTAACCAATGGGTTTTTTGGGGATTATTACTTTTTATTGTGAATTGTGGTTTATAGACAAGATCATCAGCTTTACATTCAACAAATCCTACACTTGGTTTCATCTCAATGATTACAATCCCCTCCAGGTAACAACAGTTATCCTACTTCCTCCCTGTGGTTCCTCATTTACATCTTATATTTCACAAAAGAACAAAGCAAAAATATTTGATGGACACGTACAAAACAAAACAACATATATTAAATGTCCAAAGGGCGCCTTCTGTAAAACCAGCCTCCTGTCCGTAGGCACACATCTTTACTCAGTCCATGGGCCTAGAGGCTCTGCCTCTCCATGCTACATGCCTATCAACGGCACTTAACACACACACACACACACACACACACACACATAAACACAATATACTATTATATAGGATAAGGTTTTAGGATAAGCACTAGACTGCTATCTGCAGGGTTGGCCGTTCAAATCCACTCTCGGAAGGAAAAATGGGTGCAGAAAACTGGAGAAGATAAGAGGATGTCCCCACTAGACTTCCAAAGCCCTACTTGTACCAACCTCACTCGTTTGCATTGATTGAGCACCAGGGGCAGGGGGGCAGAGCTCATCAAAATGCTGTTCTCTGTCTCCTGTTCAAAAGAGGGATGCTGTGAGTGGGTCATGGGTCCCAAAACAGGTACATGGGTCTGTGGGTGAACAGGAGGATACTCATCCTGCAGTAGGGAATCCATTAAAAAATGATTAGGGTGAGGTGCATTTCAGAGATGTAAGGCATGCTAAGGAATTTGCACTTTATTTTTAGGGTGGAGGAGAGTCCCTGAAGAGCTCTTCTAAAGGGTGTGCTGACTAAGAGATTTGCATTTTACAAAGATTTACAAACAGATTGGCAAAAATTTACCAGATTGGTAATTTAACCCAGGTGGCCTGTGATGAGAGAAATGGCTACTCTTAATCACATTTGTAAGGAAATTTAATTGATAAAGGCTATTTTGTAAGGCAATTGGATTGTTATGTGCCATCGAGTCGGTTCAGACCCATAGCGACCCTGTATAGGGTTTCTGAGGGTGTAAATCTTTACGGGAGTAGAAAGCCTCATCTTTCTCCCGCGGAGCAGCTGGTAGTTTCGAACCGCTGACCTTAAGGTTCGCAGAAGGGAATTGGATAGTACCTTTTAAAATTGTGTGTGTCCTTTAAATTAAAATACCACTTCTTGGTGATAGGTACCTTTGTTTTGGCTTGTACCAAGGAGCTCTGGTAGCATAGTGGTTACGAATTGGGCTGTGAACTGCAAGGTCAGCAGTTTGAAACTACCAGCTGTTCCGCAGGAGAAAGATGAGGCTTTCTGCTCCCGTAAAGATTTACAGCCTCGGAAACCCTGTAAAGGGCACTATGAGTTGGAACTGGCTCCACGGCACACAACAACAATGTGTTCATTGAACCCTTGCTAGAATTTTTTTTTTTTTTTAGTTTTATTTGTTCTACTTTATTTTTTTTTTTAATTTAAGGTTTTTATTGTGGATTGAGTGAAAGTTTACAGGGCACATCATCAGTTTCACATTCAATAATTCATATAACGTGTTTCATTACATTGATTATAATCCCCTCCATATACCATCAGTTAAAAGTATTTCTCTCTATCCACTTTAGCTCTTTTAAAAACACAAAAAAACCCACTCAGGCATATATAATAATTTACATCTCCAAAGGGCACATCTTGCTAGAATATTTTTAAATAGCATATTAAAATAAAGCTCATCAATTGGCAATGATGGTGTTGTTGTTAAGTGCCATTGAAATCAGTTCTGACTCATGTTGTTGATAAGTGCAGTTGAGTCGGTTCCGACCCATTGCGATCCTGTATAGGGTTTCCAAGTAGCACCTAGTGAGCTTGAACCTCCTACCTTGCAGTTCAAACCATCTTTGCAGTCCAGCACATTAACTCACAGCACCACACCAGGAATGTATTTAATGGTGGTACACCTGCAATATGGACTCCTGGTGTGGCACTGTAGGATCAACGCTAGACTGTGAACCAAAAGGTTGACAGTTCAAACCCACCAACTGCTCCTTGGAAATCCTATACAGAGTCACTATGAGACACTATGAGACAGAGCTGACTTGAGTGCACTTAACAACAACAATACCTGTAATATAAGAGCCCTGGTAGCATAGTAGATTACAAGCTGGGCTGCTAATTGCAAGGTCAGCAGTTTGAATCTACCAGTCTCTGCCAGAGAGAAAGTTGAAACTTTATGCTCTCATAAAGACTTACAGCCTCGAACACCTTATATAGGGTTGCTGAGTCAGAATTACTCGCCAGCACATGATCACCACCACCTGTAATATGAAATAATTGTGCAGCAGTTATTACTCCTAGAGATATTCCAAAAAGGAAGAAAGGAAAGCTTATCAGAGGGAGAATGTGGACATGAAGACCCCCTCAGGCAGTTGTTGCTGCTTTCCATGGAAGAAAGAAGATTGCCCCCCTCTTATCATTGCTTTACTATCCAGATAGCCCCTCAAGACCCAGATGCTGGATACTGAGTAAATGTTCTGTGGTTAACTTATTAACAATGAATTGTCTAGACCATTGCTGGGAGGAAGGGAAGAGTTCCCCCCTCCCCGACCCCTCAGGACATATTTGATATTGTCATACCTCTGGAAGATACTGGTGTGGTGCTATAGGATAAGCACTGGGCTGCAAACTACAAGGTTGGCAGTTCAAACCCACTGACCACTCCTTGGAAACCTTATACAGGGTCCCTGTGAGTCAGAACTGGCTTGACAGCACATAACAACAACAACAAAATGGAGGCTACTACACAGGAGAGCCCCCAAAACATAATTATCCAGCTAACCCATCAATAATATGGAGGTTGAGAAACACCCTAGTCTACAGACTCATTTAAGTCATCTGGGGGAAAATCTGCAAACCCTTCCAGTACAATCCCTCACCCTTGCCTTTCTGTCAACACTCCCCAAAACTCTGAGAATGGGGTGGAAGAAACATGAGTAAAACCCCAGATCATGCACTTTGGGAAGATTGGAAGGGTGGGTGGGGGGAAATATTAGATAAGGAATGACCCTTGAAGATCATCTGGATTGATGTTAATCAAATATAGCTAACCATTTGTGAAGAGTGATTAAAACATGTGTCTTTACCTGTTAAACTACCACCTATAACCAAAGACCTTGTTATTAGGTACCATTGGGTCAGTTTTTTAACTCATAGCAGCTTTATGTACAACAGAACAAAACACTGCCTAGTCCTAAAATCGAACTATTAGTTGCAGTATTGTTTGTAATAGGAAGAAATTCAAATGTCTAGCTACATGGTGCTAATCTGATACACTACTAAGTAACAGAACACACTCTTACTGTTGTACAATCATAGGGAAAATGAGGTAGATTTATATATATGGGTGTAGAGTGATCTCCAAGAAAGGTTAATAAATGAAGAAAGCAAAAATGTAAAATAGAAGAGTATGCCAGTATTTGTATAAAAAAATGGACAGAGACCATGGGGGGACTGTTTCTATTAAAATACTCCATTTATTATAGGAGTCCCTGAGTGGTGCAAACTCTTAATTTGTTGAAAAACAAAAGATGAAAGTTGGAGAGTCAAGTCCACCCAAAGGTGCCTTGGAAGAAAAGCCTGATCTACTTTTGAATAAAAAGCAGCCTTGAAAGACATCTATGGGGTTACCATGAGCTAAATGGAATCAATTCAACGGCATCTGGTGGCAGTGTTTCCTATATACATTATTCCTGTATGTTTTTGATGCACATGTATAGGTTTTATCTGGAAAGAGTCACAATATACTCTTAGTAATTGCTAATGAAGTGAACTTGGGACGAGGCAGGAGAAAGACCTAATTTTCATTCTATACTTTTTGGTACATAAGGAGTTCTAGTAGCGTAGCGGTTACGAATCGGGCTGTAAACCTTCAGGTCAGCAGTTTGAAACTACCAGCTGTTCCGTGGGAGAAAGATGAGGCTTTCTGCTCCCGTAAAGATTTATAGCCTCGGAAACCCTGTACAGGGTCGCTATGAGTCGGAACCAACTCCACAGCACATAACAACAACAACTTTTTGGTATAGATGAACTTTTAAGCCGTGTGTGTATTATTTTTTTTTAAATAGAATGTTCCATCTAGATTTTAATTATGATATGAGAAACTGCAAATAAGGAAGCTTTGGCATTTAAACCAACAGGTTGGAGTGCTATGTTTACCTCTCCTAAGTACAAGAAAACCAAAACTGTTGTCATGGAGACCACTCTGATTCATGGCGACCCCATGTGGGAAGTTTTGAAAATGAGGCATCAAAATTTTAACCATCCTCCCTCCCCCACATGGCTAATCTCTTTTCTTTTGCCGTTTTACCAAAATCCAAACAGACCCTGTACTGGCTTAGAAAAACATGCCTATTTGAATTCCTTCCCTCCTTTGACATTATCTTCAAACACATTTCAAACTCTGTGGAGTGCTAACCATGAGCCAGGTCAATTGTCTCCACAAGGATGATTTATCATCTTCACAACAACCCTATTTCCTGCTTCTCAAGGACAGAAACAAGTTCAGAGTAATTAAACAACTTGCCCAAAGTCACACAGCTAGGGCTGGAAGCTAGGATTCTCCTAAGTCCATGTTCTCTTACCTACTCCTCAGGACTGCCCAGGGAAGGAGGCTATAGCCCCTAGTAGAAAAAGATATAGTCAAAGGGAGAGGACACAATCTGAGTGGTCAAAGACCCCACACATCTATCAGTTTGTCATACTCTGGCTTGCCTGATGCTGTGATGCTGGAAGCTATGCCACCAGTATTTTAAATACCAGTAAGGTTAAGCTTGGTAGACAGGTTTCAGCAGAACTTCTAAACTTAAGAACAGACTAGAAAGAATAGTCCCCTTCTGAGGAAGTGCTCCTGAAAATCTTATGAATAATAGCAAAACATTGTCTGATATAGTGTCAGAAGATGAGACCCTTAGCTTGGAAGATACTCAAATACAACTGAGAAAGAGCTGCCTCCTCAAAGTAGAGTTTACCTTAATGACTTGGATGGAACAAAGCTTTCAGGACCATTTGCTGATGGGGCACACCTCAAAATGAGAAGAAACTGGTAGTGGTTACAAATCAGGCTGCTAACCTCAAGGTCAGCAGTTTGAAACTACCAGTGGTTCTGTGGGAGAAAGATGAGGCTTTCTGCTCCCATAAAGATTTAGTCTCGGACACCCTGTACAGAGTTGCTATAAGTCGGAACTGACTCCACGGCACATAACCACCACCACTACCCGTTGGAAAATATGGCCTTGGTGATAGCAATGACATTAGAAATCAATTATAGAATTTTGTAAATCAATGACTTTGTTGCAGATAGCATTTTCAACAACATAAATGGTGACTGTGCATGTGGACCTCAGTAGATTGAATGCACAGGAATCAAACCAACTACATCTGTGGGAAGGAACTATGGAGAAGCTCAGTATCATCAGCCAAAACAAGACCAGGGGCTGACAGTGGAACAAACCATCATATGCAAGTCCTGGCTAGAACTAAAGAGCAAAAGTATGACCTTGAGTATATTCTATCTGAATTTAGAGGCCATCTCAAAAACAGATTTGACATATTGAACACTATGTCTGAAGACCGGACAAGTTATAGGATGACATCAAGAACATCATACAAGAAGAAAGCAAAAGTCATTTAAAAAGTGGGAAAGACCAAACTAGATGTTAGAAGAGACTTCAGGTTTGCTTTCAAACGTAGGAGAACTAAATTGACAAAAAGAAATGAAAATATTTGACCAGAAAATTTCAAAGATAGCTCAAGAAGACCAAGTATTATAATGAAATGTGCAAAGAGCTGGAGTTAGAAAGCCAAGGTAAGAACAAGCTCATCATTTCTCAAGCTGAAGAACTGAAGAAAAAATTCAAGCCTCGATTTGCAGTCTTAACTGTGGTTAATGCACTGGACTGCAAAGTCAGTTTGAACCACAAGGTCAGTGGTTCAAGCTCAGCAGCTGCTCCTTGGAAACTCTATACAGGGTCGCTATGGGTCTGAACCCACTTGACAGCACTTAGTAACAACAACATAGATGCAGGGTCAGTGAAAAAGAGGAAGGCCCCCATAGAAGATGGATTGACACAGTGGCAGCAGCAATGGGCTCAAACTTAACAACAATTGTGAGGATGGTGCAGTGTTTCATTTGGCAGTGTTTCATAGCATAGGGTCGCTATGTGTTGGAGCAGACTTGATGGCAACAACAATGGACAAAATATTGAATGATGCCAGAACCGTTGGTCAATGTCCAGCTATTACAGAAGGTAGCATGTAATCAAGAACCAGTGGTACTGAAGGAGGAAGTTCAAGCTGCACTAAAGGCATTAGTGAAAAACAAGACGCCAGGAATTGAAATGTTTCAACAAACTGACACAGCTCTGTAAGTACATGCCAAGAAATTTAGAAGACAACTACCTGGACTACAAAATGGAAGAGCTCTATATTCATTCCCATTCCAAAGAAAGGTCACCCAATGCACTGTGGAAATTATTACTATTACATGCAAGTAAAATTTTGCTGAAGATAATTCAAACAATGGTTGTAGCAGTACATCAACAGGGAGCTGCCAGTTCAAGCTGGATTCAGAAGAGAATATGGAATGAGGGATGTCATTGCTGACATTAGGTAAGCCTTGGCTAAAAGCAAAGAACACCAGAAAGATGTTTGCTTGTGTTTTATCGATTATGCAAAGATATTGGACCTTATGGGTCATAACAAACAATGAATAACATTTTCAAGAATGGGAATATTAGAACAATTCATTGTGTTCATGGAGAATCTGTACATAGACCAAGAGGCAGTCATTAAACAGAGCAAGGGTATACTGCATGGTTTTAAATCAGGAAAGGTTGTATCCTTTCACCATATTTATTCTGAGCGAAAAATCTGAGATGAAAAGGAGATAAGAGGATTGGAGGAATGCTCATAAACAACCTGTGATACACAGATGACACAACCTCGTTGAAACTGAAGAGGACTTGAAGCACTTGCTGATGAAGATCAAAGAATACAGCCTTCAGTATGGACTATAACTAACTGTAAAAAAACCAGATAAATAGAAAAGATGAAGTTGTCAAGGATTTCATTTTGCTTGGATCTATAATCAATGTTCATAGAAGCAGCAGTCAAAAAATCTAATGACATATTTCTCTGGAACATCTGCTGGAAAAGATCTCTTTGAAGAGTTGCAAAGCAATGATGTCATTTTGAGGACTAAAGTGTACCTGGCCCCTTATCAACATATGAAAGCTGAACAATGAATAAAGAAGACCTTAGAATAATTGATACATGTGAGTTATGGTATTGGAAAATATTGGCAGTACCATGGACTGCCAGAAGAACAAACAAATCTATGCTGGAAGAACTACAGCCAGAATGCTCCTTAGAAGCCAGGCTGGCAATGCTTTGTCCCTCATACTTCGGACATGTTATCAAGAGGAATAAGTCCCTGGAGAAGGACATCATGCCTGGTAAAGTGGCAGGTCAGTGAAAAAGACCCCCCAACAAGATGGATTGACACAGTGGCAGCAGCAAAGGGGAGAAAGATGAGGATTTTACAGCCTCAGAAACTCTATATAGGAAACCCTATATAAGTTGGAACTGACTTAATGGCCTTAATAATAACAATGGCTAAGGGGAGTCCTGGTGTGGCATTGTTCAAACCTACCAGCTGTTGCTCAGAAACCCTATACAGAGTAACTATAAGGTCTCTATGGGTTAGAACCAACTTGATGACACTTAACAACAATAGCTAATGATTGTGAGCATTTCTTCATATGTTTGTTGGCCACCTGAATGTCTTCTTTAGTGAATTACCTGTTCATGTCACAATCCCCTGCATGCAACCAAAGGGTATCTCTCCCCTGCCCCCTAGTCCATCAGCACACAGTCCCTCATCCTCTCTGGGTGTAGAATTCCCAGCTGCTCCATCTCTCCACAGCATCTTCTCTGCCTCCATCTCTGTTTCTTTGGGTAGAGTCCCACACTCTGCTCTCCTCCCTTGATGGTCTCAGGAACCTCCACTCCTAGACTGCAAAGTCAATCACTCCCTTCCTTTTGCTACAAAATGTCTACCTTTACATTTCCAACCCTCACAGTCAGTTCTGATAACAATTATTCACTATTGTACCATAAGAGATCTATCCGCATCTCCTTTCATCAGCCCCACCCAGACAGATTGGATACAACTCAGTGGAGATTCTACCTTCCTC
>NW_006408575.1:5625521-5632407 GCF_000296735.1 Chrysochloris asiatica | reverse complement strand
TAACAATTATTCACTATTGTATCACAAGAGACCTATCCGTATTTCCTTTCATCAGCACCCCTTAGACAGACTGGTTACTACTCAGAGGAGATTCTACCTTCCTCCATGCACTCAGGATCTAGGTTCTGTGTAGTAGGTTTTGAGATCAGGAAGTAAGAGGCCTCCTACTTTGTTCTTTTTAAATAATGCTATGTTTATTGGGGTCTCTTTCTTTTCCACATAAAGTTAGTGGTTAGTTTTTCCATCTTTTTGAAGAATGATGTTGGAATCTGGATTGGGATTGCATTATATCTATAACTTGCATTGGATAGTGTTGTCATTTTCAATCTTCCTATCCATAAGCATAAGGAGCTCTGGTAGTATAGTGGTTAAGAATCAGCTGCTAACCTCAGGTGAGAAGTTCAAAACTACCAGCTGTTCTGCAGGAGAAAGATGAGGCTTTCTGCTCCCGTAAAGATTTACAGCCTCAGAACCGTGTACAGGGTCACTATGAGTCGGAACCGATTCCACGGCACATAACATCAACAACATCCATAAGCATGCAGTCCTGGTGTGACACTGTAGGACAACTGCAAGGTCAGTTTGAACCCTCTACAGGGTTGCTATGATTTGGACCTGACTTGACAGCACTTAACAACAACATGCATAAGCATGGTATATTCTTCCATCTTTGGGTTTCTTGTAATAGTATTTTGTAGTTATTTTTGTATAGGTCTTTTGTTTCTCTGGTTAGATTTATTCCTAAGTAGTTCATCTTTTGGGTGACTATTTTAAATATTCTTTCACCATACTTATTCAATCTGTATGTTGAGCAAATAATCTGAGAAGCTGGATTATATGAAGAAAAATGTGACATCAGGATTGAAGGAAGACTCTAACAATGTGCGTTATACTGATGATACAACCTTGCTTGCTGAAAGTGAAGAGGACTTAAAATACTTACTGATGAAGATCAAAGAGCACAGTCTATACATATATGTATGTATGCATTACAGCAAACAAAAATCCACACCACTGGACCAATAAAAAAAAGATTGAGGTTGTCAAAGACTTCATTTAACCATCAACACTCATGAAGCAGCAGTTAAGAAATCAAACGATGTATTGCATTAGGCAAATCTGCTGCACAAGAATTGATACATTTGAGTTATGGTGTTGGAGGAGAATGTTAAAAGTACCATGGACTGCCAAAAGTACCATGGACTGCCAAAAGAATAAACAAGTCTGTCTTAAAAGAAGTACAGCCAGAGTTCTCCTTGGAAGCCAGTTACTTCTTGCCTTTGTAGTCCCCCACCCCTCATTTTGGGTAGCCAATGTACAAGTTGCCCATCTCTGTCTACTCTGTGTATAGAGGGGATGGGAATGATCCTCGCTGTAAAGATTTGTTCCCTCTTTTGAGCTACTGCATCCGTAGGTCAAGTTCATCAAATTGTATCCGATTACTGTTTTTTTCCTCTTCTTTCTTCTTCTAGTTGAGCTCTGATCAGCCAGGTCAACTGGGCATTTTCTGCAAGTGTGGGTGTTCTTGTGCATATGCCCTCTTTTCTTATCAGCTGAACACTTCACTCTCCACTCTAGTCTTTTGTGGCTATGTCACTGACTCTGTGCCCAAGAGTCCTCAAGTCTTGCCACACTGCTGGCCAACTAGGTTTCCACCCACGTTCACAGGAGTCTACTGAACATTGTAGGGCTTAGCTTGCAGCTTCATTGCTGTTTTTCCCTCACTTCCCCTTATTGGTGATGAACATGGTCACCAATCAGAGCGTGTATTCCTATTAAGTCTTAGTCTTAGAAGGAGGTTTGCCCTGAGGGAGCCCAACCACTTGCCTTGATGTCTCCTGGGCCAGCACCTTGCTTGTTCTTATAGTAATCAGTTGGTTTGCCTATACTGTTTTGTATTTTTCCTGTTGGTCTTTCTTTCAAGAAGTATCTGTCAAGAAGATACTTTCTTACAAGAAGTATCTGGCCACTCCAGGCCGGTCTGCTTGTCCTTTCAAGTGCAAATTTCCCACCTCAGAAGATTCTGGATGCTGTTCAGGATTCCATCTATAGTCTTATGTAATATGGAGGCTCCACAGTGAAGGAAGTCTCCTTCACTGGGCATGTTGTAGCCCCATCTTAGGTATTCCAATCAGTTATAGGCAGAAGACAGACTTACAAGGTTTCTAGGGTGATATTTCTGGCTATTCCTTTCTCTCCCCCTCAAGTGTCTATTTTATAATAGTATGTCTTGGCATAATTCTTTATGCCATCCCTTTTCATTCTCAAAAAGCTTACATGAAAAATTGTATAGTCATTGTTATGATCCCCATTTTACAGGTGAGGATGTTAAAGATGGAGCATTGACACAGTTGTAAATCATATAGGGCTGAGATTCAAATTCTGGTCTATATGCCTTCAAAGTCCCTTCCACTCACGAAGCTGGAGATGGGCTTCATCCAGGATGGGGCCTGCCCTAGACTTGTTCATTCCATTTTGTGTTCCTTGAACTTAGGCCAAGGGTGGATCCATTATCCTCTTCCCTAATTTGAAGTTGGCAACTGTTTGGCACTCCCTGTTATCAATCTGGGTCCAATTAGGAAAGAAACCACATAGTAATTTGAGCAGGGGAATTTTAATATAGAAGAAATCTAGCAGAGAGCTGTAAAACAGATTGTATTATAAAAGGATTGAGATCTGCTAGTAAGCAGTAAAGACAATGCTAAAGAATAACAGAAATAGCAGCTATGAGAAGCTGCCACTACCCAGAGGAGCACCCAAGGAAGTCTCTTGCCTCAGGATTGAGATAGCTCTCTCCAGGAGAATCTCTCACCAACTCCCAGCCTCCCCTGGTCTGATAGAGAGCTCTGTGGAAGAGAGCAAGAGTCCCCCATACCCTGGCTGAGATCTAGACTTTGTTGGAGACAGCACAATTGTAACTCACTGAATGGCAGAAAACTTCTCTTAACTCAGACATTAACTTTATTTATACAATCTTTATACTCAGCAAGTAATCTGAGAAACAGGATTAAATGAAGAACATGGCATCAAGATTGGAGGAAGACTCATTAACACCTGCAATATGCAGATGATACAACCTTGCTTGCTGAAAGTGAAGAGGACTTAAAACATTTTCTAATGAAGATCAAAGAGCACACTCAGGTATGGGTTCACCTCAAGGTAAAGAAGACAGAAATCCTCACCACTGAATCAATAAACAACATTCTTATCAATGGAGAAAAGATTGAAGTTGTCAAAGCCTTCATTCTGCTTGGATCAACCACCATCACTCATGGAAGCAGGAGTCAAAAATCAAACGGCATACTAGGCAAATCTGCTGCACAAGACCATTAAAGTATTCAAGAGTAAAGATGTCAGTTTTTCAATAACCTCATATGCATGTCAAAGTTGGACAGTGAATAAGGAAGACGGTAGAAGAATCGATGCATTTGAACTATGGTGTTGGAGAATATTGTTAAGTACCAGGGACTGCCAAAAGAACAAACCAATCTGTGTTGCAAGAAGAGCAACCAGAATGCTCCCTGAAAGCCAGGATTTCCAGACTTTGTCTCATGCTTTGGACATATCAGAAGGGACCAGTTCTTGGAGAAGGTATCATGTTGGGTGAAGTGAGGGGTGGGAGAAAAAGAGGAAGATCTGCAAGGAGATGAATTGGCACAGTGGCAGCAGCAGTGAGCTCAAACGTAGCAACAATTGTAAGGCTGATACAGGATCGGACAGTGTTTTGTTTTGTTGTGCATAGAGTTGCTGAGTTGGTACCGACTCCATGGCACCTACCAACAATAGAAGATTCCATTCTTCGTCCCACCCTTCCCCCGCCCCAATAATTTGATTTAGGGACTATTTGTTTATGTTTCCATGACTCCCGTGATTTCATGGATTACTGCTTCAACACTGATTACCACAGCCTGTTTCCTTCCATTCCTACTAGGCTGTATTTTTTCCCACCCCTGCATCTGGGTGCCTAGCTCAGTACTGACTCATGGTTGAGGAAATAAATGAGATTGTCTATTATGAGCCCATTAGGTAGGGACGGTCTGTCCTATTCTCTACCTTGCCCTTGTATTCCCAGCCTCTACAGCAGGACCAGTCTCTGAGGAGTGAGCAGGCGCTGTAAAAATGGCTGGGTGGCTTTGTGAACGAGCCCAGCGTCCCTTTCACTTCTACCATTCTTCTGTGTCAGACGTCAGGAGCCCGCCCGCCAGAAGGGAGCAGCAGAGCTCGCAGCCTGCAGGCTTCCGTCCGCCTCCTGGCCCGCAGAGGAGGGGGCGGGGTTAGCCCCGGAGGGGGCGGGGCGCTTCTTCCCGACGCGCACACTCGGAAACAGAGCCCCATAGTCCTCAGAACCTTCGCAGGGAGCCGCCGCCGCCGCCATCAGTTATGCCGGTAAGTGGCCGCACCACCTGCTCCCTGCTCAAACACTCGGTCTCCGGCTCGCCCCTCGCCTGCACTGCCGCTAAGGTGTCTCGTTTAAGGGACTCAGGACGCAACCCGAACTGTTACGGCCGCTTTTCTCACTCCTCCCTGCTCGCCCCCAGCTTCTGCGACCCTCCAAAAGATCCCGAACTGAAAGGAATTTAATCTGGAAACAAGGCTAACGAAGGTCGCTGCTGTGAGGCCTCCAGATTACAATTTGCACCTAGAGGGAAACTGAGGCTCAGAAAGGGGACAAGTTTCCTAATATTACACAGGGAGTTGATGTTTAGATAGACCAGGGACCCCCTAGTCTATCTACCTTCCTCTGGTACCCCTGCCCCAGGAACTGGCCTGAAAGAGGGACGGGGCGGGGCGGGGGTGGGGTGGGAATAGGGCTCTATGAGGGAGTAGGTGGGCTGGGCTACTGCCTTTCGGACCGCGCAGATTTTCAGAAGACCGTGTTTTTTTTCACTTTCCCTGCCAACTCAATTAGTCTTCCAGGTCAGAATTCGACTAGACTGGAGACAGTGCTTTTCAACCGATCACTTTCTGAACCTGAACTAATGAGCCCTGGAGGCTCAGGGACCTACCTGCTCAGAGTCACCAGTTAGTTATTCATTGACAGAGTTTCTGGAGGAATGAATGGATCTTAGCCCACCTTTGCAGCCTTATTTCGTATGTTTGGTTGCTCATGGCCTCGTTCGGTTTTTAGATAAGAAATTATGACCTTTTGTAGATAAAAAAATTTTAAACCCAGTGATTTATTCTAGATTGTCTTGGGAGTTTATAATTTAAGTCACTTATCTTCAGATCTTCAGATACTAGTCTCCTGACCTCACCACAAGGGGTTGTTGTTAAGTGTCTCATTGACTCATAGCAAGCTTGTATAGGGTTTCCAAGAGGCTGGTGAGTCTAAACTGCCGACGACCTTGTGGTTCAAGCTGACCTCGAGGCCCTGGGCTTATCCTACAGCGCCACATCAGGACTCCCATCACAAGGGGAGTGCCCTGCAAAAGCAGTCACACCGGATTAGGAGCTATTGAGCTGTGTTCCCAGTTGCATTCCAGAGTTCCTGGATAGGGTGAATGTGGTGTTGAGCATTTTCCCCCAGGGTGCCTAGTTCAGGATTCTGCTACAAGTGGGTATTAGTGGTGTTCCACAGATGCTCTGTGTCTTAGCAGCCTGTCTTTGGGGAGCTGACAGGTGAGCCAGAGGTCCCCCTGGGAAGAGCCACAAGCATCTCAGATGTCACTTCCCTTGGGTCTTGCCAGTTCCTCAGGCAACACAAAGTATGGACAAAGGAAATGACATAATCAGCCCTACCGGTTTAGCAAACACCTGTGGTAATGCATTGATCACCCTGGATCTCAGAGAAGGAAGCCATAGATTTCTTATGGGGGGGTGGTAGTGAGGGAAAGGACAGATTGGGGATCATTTAGGATTCTGACAAACTAAAGACTCTTTGAGAGGATGACTAGAATGGAGTGGGAGCAGGCACTTGGCTCCCTATCACAAATGAACCGAAGAAGGAAGGAGGCTACCAGGCCAGGGGCTGTGATAAAAACTGGGAGAAGAATGAGAGGTTTCTCAGAGATGCCCCTAGGAGCACAGGCTTTGGAATCCCAGGAACTTCCAGGGGGTAAGGGGAAGCATGTTCTAAAGAATTAGTCCCGCTGAGTCTCCACTTCCAATCACATGAACAATAAGCATTCGCTCAGAAGCTCTTTATTGCAAAACAGAAGTACGTTTCAAAAAGACACTGGGGTTGGGGTGCACTGGCTTATAATAAGGGTATGGGATCTCCTCCTCCAAGAATGGGCTAATACATATTTATTATGAGGAGTGGTATGGTGAATAGTCATTGATTTTTGTTTTTAGAAAGGGGGCGAAGGCTTCTTGGAAATGGAGAGCCTTTTGCGATTGTTAGCTCTAGGCACTATCTTAATGGGTTGCCTGCCTGCGACCAGCTGCATCTGTTGGGTTTCAGGTCCTGATACCCTTATCTCTGTCTCCTGGCTGTACCTCTCAATGTTACCATTCTTTGGACTAGACATGTCCTCTTCCTTTCTTGATCCGTGTCTAGTAGGCGAGGACTCAGGGCAAAGGGGTGAATACGAAGCCAGGGTAAGAGAGGCCCAGGGCCCAGGAGTCCCAACCTGTCCCTGTCACAGTGAGAATCTGTGGCCTTAACTTGCCATCTATGTGATCTCAGGCAAGTTGCTTTACCTTTCAGTGCTTTGTTTTCTTCATCAGTAAAATGCAAATTACAAACTCACAGGATTGTTGTTAATATTTTCTGGAAGAATATCATTAAACTATGAAGCAGAGCCACTGACATAGCTCATGAAGTGGTAACTCTTGGATAGTCCTAGGACAGCAATATTGTCAAGTTGTTTTCCAACTCGATAGCGACCCTACGCAAACCGAACAAAATACTCGTGAGATGGAATGAGCCAGAACACAAACACCC
>NW_006408575.1:5615610-5625421 GCF_000296735.1 Chrysochloris asiatica | reverse complement strand
TACTCCCGTAAAGATTTACACCCTCGGAAACCCTGTACAGGGTCGCTATGGGTCGGAACCGACTCGACGGCACTTAACAACAACAACAACAAGTGGAGGGAGGGGTTGAGATTAGTGGAGGCAAGTGATAGGTTGAGTAGGAATGACCAGCTGGTAGGGAGAGAGGAATTTCTAGTAGGGAGGGTGGCAAGCAACCATTTTATTATGCATGTGGATGAGGGATTCTATCAGTACTGTCTGGTTCTGCACCATCCTCATAGTTGTTAAGTTTGAGCTCATTGTTGCTGTCACTGTGTCATTCTGTCTTCCTGTTTTGTTTTTTTTCTTTGCTGATTCCTC
This sequence comes from Chrysochloris asiatica, assembly GCF_000296735.1. Classification (NCBI taxonomy): domain Eukaryota; kingdom Metazoa; phylum Chordata; class Mammalia; order Afrosoricida; family Chrysochloridae; genus Chrysochloris; species Chrysochloris asiatica. The sequence goes on along the minus strand of NW_006408575.1, from coordinate 5,625,082 downwards.
CATGTCCAAAGAACAAGAGACAAAGTCTTATCTTCCTTGCTTCTCAGGAGCATTCTGGGTGTACTTCTTCCAAGACAGATTTGTTTATTCTGTAAGTCTATGGGACTTTCATTATTGTCTAACACCATAATTCAAATGCATCCATTTTTCTATAGTTTTTCCTTGTTCACTGCCCAACTTTCACATGCATGTGAAGTGATAGAAAATACCATGATTTGGATCAAGTGCACCATACTATCTTTGCTCTTGAACATGTGAAAGAGGCCTTGTGCAGCATGTTTGCCTAATGCAATACATCATTTGATTTCTTGGCTGCTGCTTCCATGAGTGTTGATTGTGGATTAAAACAAAATGAAATCTTTGACAACTTCAATCTCTTCTCTGTGTACCACGCTATTTTATTGGTCCATTGGAGCAGAAGACTAGGCAGGTAGAGAGTAACCCTTCTTTACAGTTGTCAACCCAGGTGCTCCTGACTGCAGGGAAATGTGCACCTCCCCCCCACATTAACAAGGACCACAGTGGTTAATTGCTTAGGCTTTTGGCAACTGCGTTCAGTCTAGGTCCTGGTACTCACTGACTGTGGACCCGAGTCAGTACCCTAACCTCTGAATTTAATTCCCTCATCAGTAAAAAGGGGTAATAGTAAGACTTCATGAGACAGTTCATGCAAAGTGCTTAGAACAATGGCACACACATATTCTAGGACTAAACTCCAATTCCCAGGGTATTGCAGAACTGAATCTTTTGGATATTGAGAAAGAATTCCTCTCAGGGAGGGGGCTGGGCAAAGAGGCCCCTTTCCATCCCTGCCCTTCCAGTTCTGAGATTCTGTTAAAGAATTATATAGCTTCCTGGACTTTTTCAACTACTTTAAATGACTCATTTTATAGTTGAGAAAACTGAAGCCCTAAGGAGTGAGGACTGCCTAAAGTGGTAGAGCTGGTCTTGGGAGTCTCCTGGTAAAGAAGGGTTACTCTCTACCCCCCCAATTTTTAAAACTCCATTGAGGGGAAGGGAAACACTGACTGCTACCCTAAAGTTCGCTCCTACCTCTGACCTCTGGTAGCGTAGTGGTTACGAATCGGGCTGCGAACCTTAAGGTCAGCGGTTCGAAACTACCAGCTGCTCTGCGGGAGAAAGATGAGGCTTTCTACTCCCGTAAGGATTTACACCCTCGGAAACCCTGTACAGGGTCGCTATGGGTCAGAACCAACTCGACGGCACTTAACAACAACAACAACCTCTGACCTCTGTACTGTGGAGGATGAAGGAGACCCATCCCTGTAGGCAGTAGAAGCAGATATTAGGTATCTATTCACTTTAGGTCCTTGTTAAGTGCCTTTGAGTCAGTTCTGTCTCATAGTGACCCTGTAAGTCTTTAGGCAACAACAAAAAATTATGCCCTTTGCACCCTAAACAGTGTTTGTACTCTCAAAGCCTCCTGCTAAGAGCCAGGATTTTGCGGGGAGGTGTGAGGGAATGGTACAGTTTGACATACCAGTAAGATTTCCCTGCAGCTTGGAGAGCCTGGGTTGACAACTCATCCTCAGCACTTACTTGACCATATGATTGGGGCAATTGAGTTAACCCTGGGGAACCTCGGTTTCCTCCTGAGTAAAATAGAACAGATAGATCCTTTTCCAGGTTGCTACAAGGAGCTCTGGTAGCGTAGTGGTTACAAGTTGGGCTGCCAACCGCAAGGTCAGCAGTTTGAAACTACCAGTGGTTCCGTGGCAGAAAGATGAGGCATTCTGCTCCCGTAAAGATTTACAGCCTCGGAAACCCTGTGCAGGGTCACTATGAGTCGGAAACGACTCCATGGTACTTAACAACAACATGAAGATTGCAGTCCTGGTGTGGTGCTGTGGATTAATGTGCTGGACTGCAAGGGTGTTTGAACAACAGGGTCAGTGGTTCAAGCTCACAGTCACTCCTCAGAAACACTATACAGGGTCGCTATGAGTAGGAACCGACTCGACGGTACTTAACACCAACAACACATGAAGATTTTGACTTGGTTGCTGTGGAAAGAGCATTTGGCGTAGAGTGTATGTGTTTGTTTCCTAGTGCTGCTGGGATAAAGTATAACGCAGGGGTGTGGCTTTAAACATCACACGTTTATCTTCTCTCAGTTGTGGAGGCTAAAAGTCCAAGTCAGGGACTTGGTCACATGAGTGGACCTCTCTCCTAGTTTCTGGTATCTTTCAGCAATCTTTGGTGTTCTTTGCTTGTCGACAGCCCTCACATGGTATCTCTGCTGCCCCTGTGTCTGTGACTTTTCTGCTGTTTGTATAGGACAACACTCAGCCCTGGTTAGATTAGGACTCATCCTACTCTGGTAGGAGCCCTGCTAGTTTAGTGGATTACGAGCTGCTAACTACAGTGTCAGTGGTTTGAATCTACTAACCCCTCTGAGGGAGAATGATGAGGCTATCTACTCCTGTAAAGAGTCACAATCTTGGAAACCCTCTACAGGGTGACTGTGAGTCAGACCTGACTCAATGGCACAACCACCACCAACCACCTACTCTAGTAAGGAATCCCTGGCTGGTATAAATGGGTAAGTGTTTGACTATTAGCCAGAAGTCTAGCAGTTCAAACCCATCCAGAGGTACCTCAGAATACAGCCCTGGTAATCTGCTTCCAAAAGGCCTTGAAAGCTCCGTGGAGCAGTTCCACTGTGACTATGAGGTCAGCATGAGTAGGGATCCACTCAACAGCAACTGGCAACCACTACTCTAGTGGGCTCCATTAGCATAACACAAGAAAACCTCTGTTTCTAAGCAGGGTCCTATAGGTACAGGAGTTAGGGCTTCTGCATTTCATTTTGGGGAACACAGTTCAACCCATAACAGTAAGCATTCAGTAGATTTAGCTTTTACATTGATCCTGCAAACACCCTTAAAGCTCTGACTCAGTATACAGGTGCAAACCATTGTTGCATCTTGATTGTCTGCTGGTTATTCTAAAGCAGGAGAAAGGTGAGCTTCCACCGTGGTGTATTGTGACCAGGGACAGAACTTGCTGAAAGTGATGGTGCAGTCCATCAGCCTCATCTTCAGAGACTTGCAAAATAAATCTCAGATTTAGATGTGACTCTGTGAGCAAGTGAATATGTAGATACAGAACGGTATCATAGGTTTTGATGAGTCTGTGAACCTTGTATTAGATGATGCAGAAGAGATTCATTCTAAAACAAATACAAGGATCCACCTGGTTTGGATCATGCTAAAAGGAGATAATATTATTCAGCTGCAAAATAGATCCAATAAGAAGTGATCGATGAAATGAGACGATGTTGAGGAAAATGCGTTCCCCTATTAGTTTTAGCTGTCATTTGTTACAAAACTAGTTCTAAAACATGTAAAGGAAATAAAACAAAGCCAGGAGTAAACAAATTTTCTCTGAAGACCCTGACATTAAATACTTACCATACAATCTGTTAGTACAAGTCCCCAGGTTACAAACATCCACTAACAGACAACTCTTATTTGCCCTTTAATACCCTCACTTTGAAACAGTTACAATTGAACTAACAACAAATCTTCATCACAATCACCTGCATTTGCCCCTTTTAATCACTGAAAAGCTTCAAGCCTTTTTTCTGCCAACCAGTCCAATTCTGACTCATAGTGACCCTGTACAGGATTTCAGAGACTCCATATCCTTACAGGAAGGAGCTCTGGTAGTGTTGTGGTTGCAAGTCAGCAGTTCAAAACTACCAGTCTCTGGGACAAAGATGAGGCTTTCTGCGCCCATAAAGATTTACAGCCTTGGAAACCCTATAATGCGCCAGACTGCAAAGCTGTTTGAACTGCAAGGTCAGTAGTTCAAGCTCACCAGCTGCTCCTTGGAAACCCTAAACAGGGTCGCTATGGGTCAGAACCGACTCTACAGCACTTAACAACAACAAAGAGTTGGAACCGACTAGACAGCACACCACTACCACCACCAAATCATTACAGGAGCAGAAAGCCCTTCAGATCTGCTGGTAGGTTTGAACTACAGGCATTGTGGCTAGCAGTTCATTGTTTATCCTGCAGCACCGTTTTTGAGCTTCTTTCTTGAATTAAGGTAAGTCCTGGTTTGGTGCTGTGGGTTAATGCGCTGGACTGCAAAATCAATTTGAACCACAAGGTCGGCTGTTCAAACTCAACAGCTTCGCCTTGGAAACCCAATACAGGGTCACTGTGGGTCAGAACCAACTCGACAGCACCTAACAAGAACAGCAACAAATAAGAACTATTTGTATCTGTTGTGACTTACCTATAAATTCTACTTGAAAGACAGACATACTTAGGAATGGATTTTGTTCTCAACCTAGGGACCTAATTGCCAGTCTAGTGAGAAAGTAAGAAAGGCTGCGCTTCTGTAGAAGTGGGTGACAGGCAGGCTGTAGCTTTCCTAGCTCTGTTCTAGAGCAGCACCTCAAACTATTGTGGGTAAGAGGCACCTGGTTATCTTGTTGGGATGAGCATTCTCATTCAGGAAGACTCAAGAGGGACCTGAGATTCTGTATTTCTCACAAGCTCCCTGGTGATGCTAATATTGTTGGTTCAAAAACAACACTTTCTAGACAAGATTTTGGAATACCCAAAATCCTTCTTTCCAGAATGTATTACTCTAGTCTTTTCTGAATAGTCATGAAACAAGTTGAATGCACTGGAGGTGTTTTATCTTGGAGAAAAAAAGAAAACCTACCATTTATGTGAAGGCAGGTTTTACAGATTTGGCCTCAATAAAAGTAGTAGCCTCCTAGTTATGGGGGAGGTTAAACAACCCAGCGTTAAAAAGCCAAGTTGCTTAATACTTGTCCTCAGTCTCCTCTGAACCCAAACCTGCTGCCATCGAGTTGATTCCGATTCAGTCCACCTTACACGACAGAGTAGAACTATTTAGGGTTTATGAAGTTGTAAATCTTTAAAGGAGAAGACGGCCTCATTTTTCTCTGAGTGACTGGTGGGTTTGAACCGCCAACCTTGAAGTAAGCAGCTCAATGCTTAACCCAATGTGTTGGTGAACATTCCTTTTCTTCTGGACAACAGGATGACAGTCCAGACCCAAAGGTGTTTAGAGAGTTGGAAAGAAGTTTGAGAAGCCACTTAGACCGGTCTTTCTCTGGTGTAGTCTTCCTTCAAATTTGTGGAGTCCTAGGACCCACCTCAGGTCCACAGAATCAAATGAGGCAGATGCGTGGGGAGCTGTACTTTCCACAAGCTCCCTAGGTGATTTTTATGCACACTGGCGAAGAGATTAATCTGTTCGTGAGTTCCCTTTTGGTACGAAGAAACTGGGAACCACGAGGAATAGGGATTTTGCTTGAAGCCCCAAAATTCCAGTTGAGATCACCGAAATCTTTTTGAAATGCCCAATGTAAATGTAGTCATTGTTTTTAAAGGGAAGGAATGAGGAAAATGGAACAAACTCATCATCATCATCCTCATAATCCAGTGGCTAACTTTGTAGGCAGTAGAACTCAGGTTCTAATCTCTTTACCTGGATTCCTGGTGTGGCACTATAGGATAAGCACTGGACTGCTAACTCAAGGTCAGCTGTTCAAACCCACCAGCCACTCTTGGGAAACCACCCTATACAGGGTTCCTGTGAGTTGAAACTGACTTGACAGCACTTTACAACAGCAGAGCTCTTTATCTAAATAAAGTATCAATTATCTATGACGTTTAGGTCACAAATTACCTCAAAATTTAGTGATTTAAAATAACAAACACTTATACGAGGGGACTTCAAATTGTTCGTGGAAAAATCCCATCATCTTTTAATTCCATTTTCCATGAACTTTTTGAAGCCCCCTTGTACTCACGTAGTTTCTGAGAGTCAGGAATCTGGGAGTAGCTACATTGGGCATTTCTGGCTCAGTGTCTTTCATGATGTTTCAGTGAAGATGGTGGCTGGGGATACAGTCATCTGAAGATTTGAGGGGGGCTGATGTATCTGATTCCAAGATGGCTCACTTACATGGCACTTAGTTGGAGACCTCAGTTCCTCACCAGCTTTTCACAGAAGGCCCTCACTCAGCTCCCCACCATCTCATATGACTCTATGTCTCTGGAGGGTTGCTCGAGTGTCCTTAGGACCTGATAGCTGGTTTCTTCCAGAGTGAAAGATCCAAGAGAGAGCAAGGCAAAAGTTGCAGTTCTCTTATTATGTAGCCTTGGAAGGCACTCACTGTCATTTCTGCTGTCTTTTGTTTTTTAATTTTATTTTAAAGTTTTGTTACTGTTGTTGAGAATACACACAGCAGAACATAAACAGTTTCTACGTATGCAATTCTATGACCTTGATGACCTTCAAGTTTTACAAGGAGCCTCACCTTCCTTTTCTGAGTTGTTCTTCCTACTATCAACAGAAACTCACTACTCCCCAAGCTTCCTGTCTAATCTTTCAAGTTGTTTTTTATCACTTTTTGCCATATATGAAGGGGGTTCAAAAAATTCATGGAAAAAAAAGTCCATTATTTTTCAATCCCATTTGTCCATGGACTCATTGAAACCCCCCTCATAGTTTTTAAAAGAGCATAACGTTTAAGGTAGACATTCTTTACTAGTTAAGCTAAACAGTTGTTTGGTTTGAAGAAGACTTCATCAAGCAACATTTTTGTTTTGAGATTTAAAAATTATCTTAGTGTTTCAGGGATTCTTCCAACCTCCATGACTCTAGAAAGTCTGAATCCATGAGAATTTGAAGTTCTGTTTTGTATTTTCTCTCTTTTGATCAGGTCTTACTATAGAATCTTTGATCAAAATGTTCAGTAATGACAACTAAGCACCATATAGCTTTTCTAATCTCATGGCAGGGGAGGCAGTTGATTAGCCATGCATTCCATTTCCTCTTCCTTTTCCTGACTCTTATTCCTCTGTTGCTCTAGGTGAACAGAGACCAATTGGTGTGCCTTGGATGGCCTCTGCGGTATTCTATTGCAGACCATTGCGGTATTCACACAGACCATCCTTGATGTATTGTGGGGTGAGACTCTTAAAAGTGCAGATGCCAGGATGCGAGGCTCATTGGGGCTCACATGCTCATTTCACACAACAAATGTCCCATGTCCATCTCACTCACCCACCTGGATAGGTACTATTGTCCCTATTTTGCTGATGTGACATAAATGTGTTCACAAGCTAGAAAGTGGCAGAACTGGCTCTGAAATTATAAAATCAATGAAGTAGTGGTATAAATATTCTTGTCTCCAGGCAAAAGAAAGGATCCAGTGGTCCTCAGTCAACCATCTCTGTCATCCAGGTATTAAGCACTTGTTTGTCCTAGTATTGGGGTGTAGCAGTGAGCTGAACAAAGCCACTGTCTTCTGAGAACCCCTGTCTTCAGTTCCATCCATGACTTGCTAGATATCCTGAAACCCACAGGATGTAGAATCTGCACAAAAGGCCTGGAGGTCTGGGTTCCTGTCCTTGCTTAGCTTCTAGCTCGCTGTGCAACCCAAGTAAATCATTCCCTCCCCTGAGAAGAGGCGCTTGAATGAAGTAGTGATCTCCATACATCAGAACCACCGGGACAGCTTGCTAGAAATAATAGGTGCCCCAGTCCATACTTGTTGATCTCAGTATTTTTTTGGTAATTTCCCAAGTGGTTCTGATGCAGAAAGTGACTTTCTGGTGCATAAAGAGAACCAGCAGATTCACATTACTCACAGTATGGGGCCCACCTGCATCAAGGTTATTGGTGATACAGGTAGGCCCCAACTAAATAAACCCTTTGCCATGTGGTTTTTTTAAGGCCTGAGTCAAGCGCCACAGTCATGTGGTATTGTAAAGATGAGACAGGAAACCAATATTTTCCGTTAATTTTCCAGGTGATTCTACTCATTGTGTGTCACCCATTGTGCTGAAGGATTAGGACTGTCTCATTGAATGCAACTGTCCTGAGAGACAGAATCCTTATTGGTGTTAGGTACCATCTTACAGATTTTGAATCAAAGTGACCCCATGTGACAGAGCTTATAACTTTTTCTTGACTGTAATCTTTATGGAAGCATAAAGAAGCATAAAGGTCTTTCTCCCATGAAGTCTCTAGGTGGGTTTGAACCACCAACTTTTCATTTAGCAGCTGGGTACTTAACCATTTGTTATCACTAGGGTACCTTACAGAAACTCTAGTTAAGTGCTATAAAATTGGTTCAGACTTAATAGCAACCCTGTATAGAGTTTCCAAGGTTTGAACCAACAGCTTTGCAGCGCTTATCTTATAGCACCACACCAGGACTCCAGAGAAATTCTTTGTTATCCCATTTTATAATTAAAGTGATAGTCTCAGAAATAGGCAAGCGGTCAGTCTGCACTAGCCAGATTTTGCTCGGTCTCTCTGTCCCCTGTCTTGGCCCCTGAGTGGGCTTGCATGTTGATAGAGTGTATGGGTCCCTTTGCAGGACTTGACTTATGGTCTCTCTTTGTTTTTACAGAAGCACGAGTTCTCCGTGGACATGACCTGTGAGGGCTGCTCTAATGCCGTCACTCGGGTCCTTAGCAAGCTGGAAGGTCAGTGAGTAGCCCTTACGTAGAGGTAGGGCCAGCGGGGCAGACAAAGTTCATGTTCAAGTGCGTGCAGGTCTATATCAGGAGAAGCTTTTGTTTCGTCTGATAACAATTGTTGTTAAGTGCCATTGAGTTGGTTCTGACCCATGGTGACCCTGTATAGGCTTTCTGAGTAGCGGCTGGTAAGCTGAACCGCCAACATTGAAGTTGAAATCACTTTGCAGTCTGATGCATTAGCCCACAGCTCCACATCAGGACTTCATAGGACTCCATAGGACTCCAATGTTGTTGTTAGGTGCCATCAAGTCAGTACCGACTCATAACGATCCTATGCACAGTAGAACAAAACACTGCCCAATCCTGGGCCAACCTCACTATTGTTGCCATGCTTGAGTCCATCAGTGCTGCCACTTGGCCAGTCCATCTCGCTGGGGGTCTTAGTTTTTTCCTTTGGCCCTTCACCTTACCAAACATGATAATCCTTCTCCAGTGACTGCTCCCTACTGACAATATGTCCGAAGTATGAGAGATGAAGCTTGGTCATCTTGGCCTCCAAGGAGCACTGTGGCTACACGTCTTCCAAAACGGGTCTTTTGGTTCTTTTGGAAGACCATGGCATTTTCAATATTCTTTTCCAACACTATAACTCAAAAGCATCAATTCTTCTACTGTCTTCCTTATTTACTGTCCAGCTTTCACATGCATATGAGGTTATTGAAAATACCATGGCTTGGGTCAGATGCACCTTAGTCCTCAAGCTGACATCTTTGCTCTTCAACACTTTAAAAAGTTCCTGTGCAGCAGATTTGCCTAATGCAATACATTGTCTGATTTTTTGACTGCTGCTTCCATGAGTGTTGATAGTTGGTCCAAGAAGAATGGAGTCCTTGACAACTTCAATCTTTTCTCCATTGATAAGAATGTTATTTATTGGTCCAGTGGTGAGGATTTTTGTTTTCTTG
>NW_006408575.1:5595699-5614970 GCF_000296735.1 Chrysochloris asiatica | reverse complement strand
GAATGGGCACAAATATGGATCTCTTCCAATCAGTCGGCCAGATAGTTGTCTACCAAATTTCTTGGCAGAGATGAGTGAGTGCCTCCTGTGCTTTCTTGAAAGATTTCAATTTTGATTCCATCAATTCCTAGTGCCTTGTTCTTTGCCAATTCCTTCATTGCACCTTGGACTTCCTCCTTCAGTAGCATTGGCTCTTCATCATACGCTATCCCTTGAAATGGTTGAACATTAACCATTTCCTTTTGGTATGGTGACTCTGTATATTCCTTGCCTTTACTCTTGACGCTTTCTGCATCATTCAATAATTTGCCCAGAGAATCTTTCAATAATGAAACTTGAGGAAGACCCCCAATGAGATGGATTAGCCAAGCATCGATGGACTCAAGCGTGGCAACAGTAGTGAGGTTGGCCCATGATCACGCAGTGTTTTGTTCTGCTGTGCATAGGGTCGCTATGAGTCCATACTGACTAGATGGCACCTAACAACAACAACCTTTTCAGGTAGGTTTTGGAGTATATTCCATTTTAAATAGAAAGGAACTCAAGTCTGAAGAGGTTAAATCACTTGGCTGGGATCAAATAGCCAGTAAGTGGCAGAGTTAGAATTTGGCTTCACAGAGCCCTGGCAGTTTTAGTTAATATGTTGGTGAGCTCCAGTATGTCACTTGTGCTATATTACACATTTTAGTGTAATATTTGTCCTTTTCCAGTTAGATTTTTTTAAATGGTAGCATCAAAAAAGAAAAAGAAATTTTGAAATTGACAGTAGTTACTTGAAAGATTAAATAGAAACCCTAGGGAGCCATGAGGTTATGTTAATAGGGGGAGGAAAATTTCAGAAAAAATTACGTTTTTGACCAGTTGTGTGTAAAACTCTTAAGAGTGGATATATTTAGAAAATCATTGTTCTCATTCCGGCCTTTTATTTAATCTCTGGTGAAACAGGCTGAAAGAGGGCTGGGGTCTGGCCCTGAGGCTCAGTTAGGTAAAGACTGAGTTGTAATGAGTTCTGGTAGTGCTCAGGCCCTCAGTCTTGCAAGATTTTCTTTTCTAAAACCCTAGATAATCCCAGTTTGTAAGGCACTTCCGCATGGGCGGGATCCATTAGCATTTATAGCAGTTCTCTGAGCCATACTTCCACCAAGACCCAGGAGGGGAAGTGACTAATCCAAAGGCCCCCAGTGAGTCAGTGGCCAACTTCTAGTTGTAAAAACTGGGATGTGAAACTGGAATGAAGAGCCTGGCCATGTACAGTGGGCACTTGTCCTGCAGGCTTCAGATTCTCCAGCCGTAGTGTGGAATGTCAAACCATACCAGCTTTTGCTGTGGAAACTGCACAGAAGTCCTTTGTGTACAAAACAACATCCTGTGGATGAAGTCTGCGTGGGCCTGCTGTCACTCCTGACAACTCAAGGACACACCTGCTCAGAAACCTGGACTTCAGTGAGGAACATTATTTGAAAACCAATGTGTTAGATGATTTTAGAATTTCATCCAGCTCTCTGATGCCACCAGAATGTTTATTCCAAAGAGGAGGGAGACTCTTCTGAACCAAAAGGTTTCAGAAAGGACACATGGGACTTTTTTTTCCCTCGGGACATCCATTATGTACAAATTCTGAGATTATAACTAAATCCTTTCCATGTTGTCTTTTTAAGGCCTCATGACTGACGCTTGGGGACCTGCCTTTGTGCTTGGAAGGAAGGCTTCTCCTTATTTGTCACTATCTTTCTGTGGGTGGCTTCTTGAGAACAATCAGAAGGATTTTCTGAGCTGGTTAGATCCTTAGGTAGGCAATACTGGGTCAGAGGAATTCCAGATGAATACATAGTTGAATTGGAAAGACCATGGGGGCTGGCCACAATCTACTGTATCATGGACTTGTGTGTCTAGGGAACCTGAGGATCAAGATGGGCAAGGCCACTGTGGTCACTGAGCAAGTCTGTGATGAAGCTAGGCCCAGAACCAGAGGCTTTTCCTCTCCATTGTAGAGTGAGTCCTGGATGCTGTGGGGTCTTTAAATTGGTGTAGCCTTTTAAGAGGACAATTTTGCAATATCTATTAACATTAAAAATGTGTCAGTCTGTTACCCACAATTCCCATTCTATGAATTTATAGTACAAAAAATACTCAAACATTTTCTAAGACATGTTCCAGAGTATAGCATTGTTGTGATAATCGTGAAAACTTGGAAGCCACCTCCAGTTGTCCTTCAGCAGGGGATTGATGAAATGTTGTTATGTTACATCCACACTGTGAAATACTATGTATTGTTACAAACAAAGAAGGAAATCAGTTGGAATGTGTTACGATGGTAAAACGCCCCGGATTTGGAAAGTGAAATATAACCAGATCTGTTTACATAGTGTGATGTCATTTGGAGGAATTGTTTTCTTTAACCTCCTAGCTGGGAGAAACATAGGATTAGAAGGGGACCTTTCACTTCGTAATTTTATTCAGAAACTGTTACTGTTTTTAATAGCATGTTTGTCTTATTTTTGCAGTTGGGAAAAAAAAATGGGGTGGGGGGGGAGAGAGAAGCCCTAGCTAGAGTAGGTATTGGCAAACAGTGGCCCAAGGGCAAGATCAAGTTCACTGCCTGCTTCTCTGTGGCTGGCAAGCTAAGAATGGCATTTATGTTTTTAAAGGTTATAACAAAACATGCACACATAAACCATATATTGCCAACAGGGCCTAAAATATCTACTATCTAGCCTTGGACCAAGGAGCTCTGGTAACGTAGTTGTTATGAATCAGGCTGCTAACTTCAAGGTCAGCAGTTCAAAACTACCAGCTGTTCTGTGGGAGAAAGATGAGGCTTTCTGCTCCCGTAAAGATTTACAGCCTCAGAAACCCTGTGCAGGGTCACTATGAGTCAGAACCAACTCCACAGTACTTGACAACAACAGTTTTTGACCAAGAAAGGTTGCTGGTCCCTGGCCTAGAGGAAAAGAAAAGTGTGGTTGTGGAAACAATTTAGGAGCCTGAACTCTTTTCTTCCTCTAACTTGAATGTCTCTGCTTCTTCCCACCATGTTTCATTTCCCTTCCTGCAGGAATTAAATTTGACATTGATCTGCCCAACAAGAAAGTTTGCATTGACTCTGAGCACAGCGTGGACAGTCTGCTGGAAACCTTGAAGAAAACAGGAAAAGCTGTTTCCTACCTTGGTCCCAAGGAGTAGGGCCTGGCCTGGGACCCGCAGGATGGACCAAAGAGGGCAGGTGGGTGAGGCCCAGCACTTGTTGAACAAACCTGCTCCCCATACCTCACAGCAGGGCCTGATGCCTGATGCTCTCAAAATGACCCAGGTTGATTTTCTCAAAATACACAAGGTGATTTTCAACCCATTCACCTTCATTGGACTGGCTACAAGTATTCACTATTGTCTAATGCAAATCACAATGTTCAGGAAGTCCTTGCAGTCCCTTGGAAGTAGGCAGAGCATTCATTGTGTACTACTTCCCTGGAGGTCCTACATGACATGAGGGAGGAGTGCAGAGCTTAAGTTCAAAGTGTATAACCCTCAAGCAATGCAGCTTTTGCTTTGAGAAATTGGCCTACCAGAATTGAGAACTATGCCGTGGGCTTCATGCTCCTGAAAACTGACCAGGAGAGTTAAACCAGAGTTTGCCCTTCTCCGTACTTGGAACTGCTCTCAGCTTCCTGAACATGCCACCTGCCCATATGGCATAGAAACAATAGTGTGTCTAAGCAGGATGTTCCTTTAGACAGTACGGAATCCAGGGAGGCAAATCAGTGGCACCGAGCCAGCACTCTGCACTAGACCTGGCATAGACCTCACTTGTCCATCCAACATTCCATCCCATAGTCCCCGGCCATAGTCTCAGAATCTCTTACAACAGAGCCCTCCTGGGTGCCACTCCCCACATGCAGTGATAGGTCAGTTCCTGATGTGGTTCAATGCCATCACTGTAATTGAGAAAAATGAGGCCTTGGGGTCAAAGTGACTTGACTAAAGGCCCACACAAACAAGAGGCAGCAGCAGGGCAAGAGACCAGCACCCCAAACCTGAGCTTTGTAATGACTCTTGGTGGGATGGCATCAGGCCTTGGCAATGGGCTACAGAGAGCTAGCACCCTAAGCCATGGACAGCCACAACCGACTGCTGGATCATGAGAGTCCCCTGCAAGGACAGTCCCCTTCCTAAAGGTCTGCATTTGGTCACCAGCCTATGACAGTGTGTAAAGGGTGACATGCAAAGCACAAGATGGTGCTGGTGTCTGTTTTCCTGTGACCTCCTCCTTTCCCTGCATGGTACAACCCATGTTAACTAAGCATCCCTGCTTGAATATTTGGGATGCTGGGAATCTAACCCCAGCTCTGCCGTATTCACCCTGTGGCTTCAGATATTGTTTATATTCCTGAGATTTGTTTTCCTAATCTGTAAAATGAAGCTAAAACCGCCACCCTATTTTCTTGCCTCGTAAGTGTTACTGTGGGTCCCCTGTAAATTTGAAGGATTGTCCTCATGGGAAGTGAAGACGTTAACAGTTTCCGCATTTTGCAGAACAGTGTTCACTGACTGTGCCACCAGCCCTGAGGTTTTGTGAGGAGGTCCTCTACCAGGAAGTTAGCCTGTGTTCATACTGGGCCTCCATGTATGATTGTGGTGCAGAAAAGTACTTCATGGCAAGGAGGGAGGGCCAAGAAAAAAACAAACAAACAAACTACCAAACTACCTGAGCTGGCAGTACAGATGGGAAGCCCTGACTCAGACAGGTTGAAAGTGGAAAGGTTGGCCAGGGAATAGAAGTTTGGTTTCACTAAAAAAGTAACACTTGTTGGTTGTAAACCATGTGTAGCTTAATGTTTGTTTTTCCCTTAAGAGTTTTTATTTTAAGTTTCACTATGGGAAATTTCAAACAGATAATATAGAGTAGCAAAGTGAATCCCCACATACCCATCACCCAGTCTGAATAGTGAGCAAATCACAGCCATCATCGTTCCACCTGTGGCCTGCTCCCCACCACCCTTTCCCTGCTCCAAGGTGATATCGAAGCAAATAGTAGACATTGTGTACTCTTATCTGTAAAGATTTCAGGACCACATGTATTTTGCAAAGGCTCTGGGAGAATCAGATAACACAGCATTGTATAAGAATTTGGAGTTTCCTGTAACTGATAGGCAGCCAGGTTTGGGAGTAACAGACATAGAAGAGCCTACAGTTTATTAAGGAGCTCTAGCACAAATTCGTGAAGTGGTCCGTATTTTTTTTGGAATCCTGGTGTGGTGCTGTGGGATAAAGCACTGGACCACAAAGTCAGTTTGAACCACGGGTTGGTGATTCAAACCAGCTACTCCTTGGAAACCCTATACAGGGTTGCTATGGGTAGGAACTGACTCTGTGGCACTAACAACCACAACAGTGGTGCAGTGGTTAAGTATCTATCTGCTAGCCGAGAGGCTGGCAGTCTCTTGTCTTATAGGATCACACACCAACAAGAATAACAGTATTGTTGTTAAAGTGTGTCGAGTTTTTCCAACTGAGAGACCCTTTGTAGGGTTTCTGAGGAGCTGCTGGTGGGTTTGAACTGCTGACCTTGTAGTGAGCATTCGGTGCTTATCCTACAGCACCACACCAGGACTCCATATTGCAATGTCTCCATGTACACAGCAGATGGCGCCCTTTTCCCACCTAACTTATCTCTGTTGGAATGGCTGATCCTCTCCTTTCCTGACTTCCAGAAAGACCTGGGACCTGGCAGTCCTGCTCAGTAATGGGAGTTCCTGTGGAGATTCTCACTCACCCTGCTCCTTCCCAGCTTCTCTGCAATAAAGTCAAACTGGTTTTATTGGAGATGTTGTTCTTGCCTTTTCTTGATGTCTGCTGCTTACATTGATGTGAAGGACATACTTGCAATGCTTACTTCAAGAACTCCTAACTTGGAGAGTCAGATGCCTGACTCAGATTCCATGTCTGTCTGGCAGTGCTGTGCAGCGTGATCTTCAGCAAATCATTTCCTCTCTCTGCCCATCATTTTCCCTCATCTTAACCCCATAAGGTGCTATGTGTCAGAACCGGATAACCAGCACTTAACAACAACAACAACATACAAAGTAAGGGAGTTGGGAAGATCAGTGATTCCTTTTCTATTCACTACTGTTGACTTCCATACTTTGAAACACTTGTGAACTGCATTTAAGGGATAGCTTATGGTAAACCCAGGGGTTTCTCAGGAGCCAGAATTCACTCCAAAGCTACTAGAAAGAAAATCAAGACAATTAAAGTAGTAGGAAAGAACCAGAGCTTCTAACTGGTTCATTCTGTTTTAACATCCTGCTAAGAAGTTGCATTTCTAATCTGGTTACACTAAAACTTAACCTACATTGTAACTATATTCCCAGCCTGTGGCTCTTACAAATTCTCAGCAAGGGACTGAATCAAAATGAACTGGCTGTAAATCGGAAAGAATACAGGTCAAGAAGACAGACGACCCGGGTTCAGGTCCCAGCTCCAATACCTCCAGCACCTTGATAGGCATGAGTTATTGTTGAACATATACACCAATTCACGTTTCCACATGTACAATCCAGTGAAAGTGATTAGATTCTCACCTTCCTTTTCTGAGTCATTCATCCCTCATTCAGATAAACTCACTGCCTCCTAAATTTCCTATCTTTCAAGATTAAACTGGATTATATGAGAATGTTGCAGCAGGAGTGGAGGAAGACACTTTTTAACAACCTTGCTGGAAGCCAAAAGGATTTAAAATACTGATGAAGATCAAAGAATACAAACAGCCTTCAGGGTGGATTATTGCACCTAAATGTTAAAAAAATAATAAAAATAATTTTTTTTTTTTTTAAAGATGCTGACAACTGAACCAATAAATAGCATGACAAATAAAAGATTGAAGTTGTTAAGGACTTCATTTTGCTTGGATCCATAATTAACACTTATGGAAGCAACAGTCAAGAAATTGAACAAGGTATTGCATTAGAAAAATCTGCTGCAAAAGACCTCTTTAAAACATTAAAGAGTAAAGATATCAATTTGAGAACTAAGGTGTGCCTGAACTAAGCAAAAGTATTTTCAGTTGTCTCATTTGCATGTCAAAGTTGGACAGTGAATAAGGAAGATGGGAAAATAATTGATGCATTTGAGTTAGGTGTTGGAGAAGAATATTAAATGGATGGACAGAAGAACAAACATCTGTCTCGAAAAAGTACAGCCAGAATGACCCTTAGAAGTTAGGATGGGAGAAGGAACCAAGAAAGTGCACTAGACAGATATGCTAATCATATCTTCTGTAAATAAGATTGTTAAATGCCATCAAGTCGGTTCCAACTCATAGAGGAACCTTGTCTAGGGTTTCTGAGGAGCAGCTGGTGGGTTTAAACTGCCAACCTTGCAGTTCAAAATGATCTTGCAAGGCCAGTGCTTATACTACAGCACCACACCAGGATTCCTGTAACAAAGATGGGGAAAACCAAGTGAAACAGATAATTCTGGAGATTGGTGAGGCGGATTGAACACTTATTGGAGGGAGAGGCTGAGTGGGGATGACAAAGGAGCTAAGACTGTAAAGCGTCTCCCAGCCAGACATGATGCAGCCATTTTGAACTTTGTGGGCCGCTTCAGATTCATGCCAGGGACTAACAAAGGGGAAAGGTGTGCTTCTTTCTTGTTCCCCAAGTTCTCCAGGTGACTGGAGGTGTAGCCAGTCCCCACCCTCAACTCCTCCCAGAGAAGCCCCTTGCTGTCCAGGAGTTCACAGCCACGAGGTTTTGGACTGCACAGAGTGAGGTGGGACTGATGATGCCACCTTGACACCTGGATTTGAGCAGGTTCTGCTCCAGGTATACAGAGCCCACAGAGCCACCTGATCAACCTTGAATGCACACTTTCTGCTGATCTTTGGTCCAGACAGACGAGGGGACTATGTTTAGGTTTGGGAAGTTACCATCTCATCCCAACCCCAACTACCTCATGAGCTCCTTAATTGACAGGAGGCCCCAGAGTTTTCCTTTCTCAGTCCAGCACCTGCATTGTTGTTTTATTTCTCTCTCTTTTGTTGTCTTTTGTTTTTTCTTCTTTCTTTGTGTCCTTTTCCTTGTTCCCCTCCATCTTTTCTGCCTCTGCTTTTATTTTATTTTTCCTTTCCCCATTTCTTCCTCTTTCTGGGTTTTTTGTTTTTTTCTTTTCTCTTGATCTTTACTACTCTCTAACTTTCTTGTTTCATCTTCCTTCCTGGGTTTTGTATACTGTTTTTTTCATTCTCATATTTTTCTCTTCTATAATTATGTTATTACTATCCCTCTTTTCTGAAATATTATATTGTGTTTTCATTATTGCCTTTAAATTTTTTTTTCATGTTTTAGTTTTCACAACTGTTTGTTTTATTTTCTTGTATGTCTGTGTGTTTTCTCTTCTTTCTCCACCTGATAAGAGAGAATCCATGTCCGCACAGCCTAGACACAACTGTGCCTTCTGCAGTGCCATCCACTGGGCAAGAGCCAATACAAGCTCCTTATATCAACTGATCAGCAGACAACACCCATCAAACCAAGCTTAAATTGAACTGCATGAATGCAGAACTGGGCACACTTCTGTTTTCTAATTACACCTGCCAAGATGCAGTTGGTGAGAATGTAGACTATACCAACATGTTAAATGCTGTCGAGTCTGTTCCAACTCATAGTGACCCTGTATAGAGTTTCCAAGGAGCAAGTGTTGGGTTTGAACAGCACTGTACCAGGAGGACTCCACACCAACATACAATCATCAATTAAGTATATGCACAATGGCAACACAATGTTTTAGAGATAAAAAGACTTTTTCAGTTTACATGAAGAACCAGAGTGGTTCAAATAGATGTCCAAGTAGTGGAGCTAGTAAATGTTTCTAGGAAGAAAAGATCACGGAAATACCTAGAAAGAATTCAGAAGAGTGATATTTAGGTACTTCCAATGAATTGAGAGAAAGGTCACAGACAACATAGAGAACCCAGAAGAAAATTTAGAAGAAATCAGGAAAACACTACAAGAACAAATAGACAAAATACATTGAAAATATGAACCAACATAAATCCTGTAAAAAGAAATTCAGAAAATTCTAATATTTCAGAAATGGACAATACATTGAAAGGGCAAAGGAGTAGATGTGAATCAATGGAAGCTGAGCTTGAAAAGAAATCTCTTAATATTAGTAAAATAGAGGAACAATCAGAAAAAAGAAGGAAAAAATTTGGAGAAAGCCTAAGATTTATATGGCATACCATATAAATGAAGAAAAATAACAAGGGTGGTTTGAATTCCAGAACAGGAAAAGACAAAGTCCACAGAGAAAATTGTTGAAGAGGTGTTGGAAAAAAGACTTATAATACATTGTGAAAGATAAGATACATGTTCAAGAAGCCAAAAGAACAAACAGAACAGAACCAAAAGGAAAATCACTGAGACATACCTTAATTAAATTGCCAAAATCAAAGACAAGGAAAGACTCTGAGAGCATTTCGAGAAAATTGAAATGTTGCATTTGAAGGAGAACCAATATGACTAAGCTCAGATTTCTCAGCAGAAACCATGCAAACAAGAAGACAATGAAAGAACTCTGAAAGAAAAAAAATTGCCAACCAAGAATCACCCAGCAAAGCTGTTCTTCAAATTTGACTGTGAAATAAGGACATTTGCAGATAAACAAAGGGATATGTAATAGCCTATGTAATAGCCAGAGCAACTTTACAAAAAATACTAAAAAGTGTTTTTCAAACTGAGAATCAACAACATTAGACAACAACTTGAGGTTAACAAACATGACAATGCTTCCCAAAACTCAATTCAGGTGTAAATGTATTTAAAGTGAAACAAAGCCACAAGAGTGAAAATAGGAAATAACAGATAACAATTTATAATGAAGAAAAAAGAGGAATCTTGTAGATATAGAACTTCCAACAGACAATGAAGTTAAGTAAATTTCCTGGGGAATAAATAAATTATAGGGTACCCTCAAAGAAAATCAATACACCTTCACATCAAAATAAGGAAAATCAGAAAGATTCAGAAACCATTTAAACAACACTAAAGAAAATGAAAACCCACACACAAAAATGAACTAAGTGCAGAAAGTTACATGGAACAAAGAAACCAGCAGCATCACAGAAAAAACACAGCAAAATGACATCAATTTATACCTATCAATTATTACACTGAATGTAAGTGGATTAAATGCTTCATTCAAGTAATAGAGTAGAAGAATGGACAATAAAACAGGATCCTAATGGATGGGAAAAATGGATCAAGCAAATAGCAATAGAAAACAAGCAGGAGCAGCAGTATTAATCTCTGGTAAAATAGACTTTAAGGCAAAAACTAGCATAAGAGATAAAAACAATAGCTCACGATTAAAGGTACCATTGAAAAAGAGACTATAACCATAATAAATATCCATGCTCCCAATGAAAGAACCTCAAAATATATAGAACTGAAGAAAGAAAGAGTCAATGCCACAATAATAGTAAATGAAGGACAAAACAATTAGAAACTCAACAAAGACACAGAAAAGCTAAACAACATAATCAACCAACTTGACCTCATAGACATATACAGAGCACTCAACCACAAAACAGCTCAATATATATTCTCTAGTGTGTATGGAACATTTTCCAGAATAGACCATATGCTAGACAACAAAGCAAACCTCAATAAATATTAAAACATCAAAATGCTACAAAGCATCTTCTCATATCACCATGCTATAAAATTAGAAATCACCCATAAGAAGATCAAGGGAAAAAATCAAGTTCATGGAAATTGAATAACACTTAAAATCTACTGGGTAATAGAAAAAATAAAAAATGAAATAAAAATTCCTTGAATCAAATGAGTACATACCCAAACCTTCGGAACACAGCAAAAGCAGTGCTCAGAGAGCAATTTATACCAATAAATGCACACATCCAAAAAGAAGAAAGACTGAAAATCAATACCATAAATCAACATCTCCAACAATTAGAAAAAGAGCAACAAAGTATACTGACAGCTACCAGGGTGGTTGGGGTGGGTGATAAAAGGTTAAAGCAGAAATAAATGAAATAGGAAACAGAAAAAACAGTGGAAAGAATCAACAAGACAAGAAGTTGGTTCTTTGAAAGGGTTAATAAAATTGATAAACTATTAGTAAATCTAACAAAAGAAAAGAAAAGGTGCAAATAACATGAATAAGAAATGATATGGTGACATCATAACAGAACCAACAGAAATAAAAAGGATAACACAATATTACAAATAATTGTACTTAAACAAATTTGAAAATCTGGAGGAAATAGACAAATTTCTAGAAACACATGGCGTACCTAAACTAACACAGACTAAAGTAGAAAGTTTGAACAGACATGTAATAAAAGAAGAAATTGATGAAGCTATTTTAAAACTTCCAACAAAAAAAGTCTGATCCCAGATGGTTTTACTGGTGAATTTTACCAACCACTCAGAGAAGAGTTTATACCAATTCTACTCAGATTATTCCGGAATATAGAAAGGTTGGGTAGCTCTCAAATTCGTTTTATGAAACATAGCCCTGGTACCAAAATTGGACAAAGATATCACTAAAATAGAAAGCTATAGACCAATAGCCCTCATGAACATGGATGCAAAAATTCTCAAAAAACCCTAGCCTACAGAATCCAACAACATATCAAAAAGAATATATCATGATCAAGGGGGGTTTATGCCGAGATGGTTCAATATTAGAAAAACAATCAATGTAATCCACCATAGAAATAAAGCAAAGGAAAACAATATTAGTGATTGTATTAATCGATGCTGAAAAGGCATTTGACAAAATCCAGCATTCATTCTTGATAAAAACGTGTATCAAAATAGGAATAGAAGGAAAATTTCCCAGGAACTAGACAAGGATGGCCTTTATCACCACACCTATTCAATATTGTACTGGAGGTCTTATCCAGAGCTATGTTTGTTGTTGTTAGGTGCCATTGAGTTGGTACCGACTCATAGCGACACTATGCACACAGAACGAAACACTGCCCAGTCCTGGGCCAACCTCACAATTGTTGCCATGCTTGAGCCCATTGATGCTGCCATTTTACCAATCCATCTTGCTGGGGGTCTTCCTGTTTTTCTCTGACCCTCCACCTTACCAAACATGTTATCTTTCTCCAGCGACTGGCCTCTCCTGACAATATGTCTGAAGTATGAGAGACAAAGTTTGGCCATCCTGGCCCTTAAGGAGCATTCTGGCTGTGCGTCTTCCAACACAGATCTGTTTGTTTTTTTAGCAGCCCATGGCACTTTCAATATCCTTCTCCAACACCATAACTCAAAAGCATCAATTCTTCTACGGTCTTCCTTATTCACTGTCCAGCTTTCACATGCATATGAGGTTATTGAAAATACCATGGCTTGGGTCAGGCGCACCTTAGTCTTCAAGCTGACATCTTTGCTCTTCAACACTTTAAAAAGGTCTTGTGCAGCAGATTTGCCCAATGCAATACATCGTTTGATTTCTTAAATGCTGCTTCCATGAGTTGATAGTTGATACAAGAAGATACAAAAAGAATTAAGTCCTTGATGTCAATCTTTTCTCCTTTGATAAGAATGTTGTTTATTGGCCCAGTGGTGAGGATTTTTGTTTTCTTTACATTGAAATGCAATCCATTCTGAAAGCTGTGGTCTTTAGTCTTCATCAGTAAATATTTTAAGTTCTCTTCACTTTCAGCAAGCAAGGTTGTATCATCTGCATATCACAGGTTGTTAATGAGTATAGAAAGGGAGATTAAAGGCATCCAAAGTTTTAGCCAGAGTCCTGATGTGGTGCAAGATCGGCTTGAACCAAAATGCCAATGGTTCAAGCCCACCAGTTGATCTTTGGAAACCCTATGCAGCATCGCTATGAGTTAGAACCAGCTCGATGACACTTAACAACAAAAATTTTCGCCAGAGCTAAGAAAAGGAAATTGGTGGTAGTGGTGGTGTGACTCACTGCGACCCTGCATAGGGTTTTTGAGGCTGTAATTCTTTACAGGAACAGAAAGCTCATCTTTCACCTGCAGAGGAGCTGGTAGTTTCGAGTTGCTGACTTTGAGATTAGCATCCCAACTTGTAACCACTACACTACCAGAGCATAGGGAAATTCAAGGTATTCAAATGAGCAAAGAAGAAATAAAACTCTCCCTGTACTTAGAAAATCCCAAAGATTCATCAAGAAAATTATTGGAACTCATTGAAAGATTCAACAAAGTGTCGGAGTACAAGATCAACAGACAAAGATTAGTTGGATTCCTTTATACTAATAAAGAGAGCTCTGAAAAGGAAACCAGGAGAGCAATGCTATTTGCAATAGTCATACAAAAGATTACATACTTGGGAGTAAATCTAATCAGAAAAACAAAATACCTATAAAAAAGAAAACTACAAAACACTACTACAAGAAACCAAGAGACCTCTAAAACGTAACATGCTCGTGGATAGGAAAATTAACCATTGTGAAAATGTCAACACTACCCAAAGCAATCTGTAGATAAAATGCAATCCCAATTCCGGTTCCAACAATTCTTTAAAGATTTGGGAAAACTAATCACCAACTTCATATATGCAAGTCATTACTAAAAATGAGGGACAAAATAGGAGGCCTCTCACTTCCTGATCTTGAAAGATACTACACAGCCACAGTAATCGAAATAGCGTGGTGCTGTTACAACGAAAGACAAATAGATAAATAGAACAGAACTGAGAACCCAGAAGTAAATCCATCCACTTCTGCTCGGTTGATCTTTGATAAAGGACCAAAACACATTAAATGGGGAAAAGATAGTCTCTTCAACAAATGGTGCTGGCAAAACTTTGGACATGTTATCAGGAGGGACCAGTCTCTGGAGAAGGACATCATACTTAGTGAAGAGGAGGGTCAGAGAGAAGAAGGAAGACCCCCTAAGGAGATGGACTGACACAGTGGCAAACAACAGTGGGCTCAAATGTAACAACAGTTGTGAGGTTGGTTCAGGACTTGGCAGTGTTCAGTTCTGTTGTGCATAGGGTCACTATGAATTGGAACCGACTTAAGGGCACATAACAACCTAGTGTGGTGCTGTGTTAATGCACCAGACTGCAAAGCTGTTTGAACTACAAGTTTGGTGGTTCAAGCTCACCAGTCACTCCTTGGAAACCCTATGCAGGGTTGCTATGGGTCGGAACTGACTCGACAGCACTTAACAACAACAACAACCTGACAAGATAGATGAAAAAGAGTAAAATGTTCATTGCAAACATTCTTTACTAGTTAAGCTAAACTACTGTTTGGTTTTAAGAAGATTTCAGAGTGTATTTTTGTTTAAAGCTTAAAGACTATCTTAGAGCAATAGTTTTAGGGACTCATCCAGCCTCCGTGGGTCCAGAAAGTTGACTCAGTCAGAATTTGAAATTCTGTGCATTTCCCCTCTTTTGGTCAGGATTCTTCTAACATATCAGTGATGGTAACCAGGCACCATCCAATTGTTCTGGTCTCATGATACGGAGGAGGCAGTTGTTCATAGAGGTGATTACCCACACATTCCATTTCCTCTTCCTGTTACTGACTCTCATTCCTCTAGTGCTCCAGGTGAATAGAGACTAACTGGTGTGCCTTGGATGGCCACTTTCAAACGTTTAAGACCCCAGGCATGGTACAATAAACTAGGAGATAGAGCAGAAACACTCAACATGTTATTAGGCCTATTAATTGGATGTCCCATGAAACTATCATGACCCTAAACCGTCAAACCAAAGAACTGAATCTCATGAGTAACCTTAGCAGCTACTCTTTTTGAGTCATTGTAAATGTTTCACACAAGCTTTGCTAATTCAACATTTTACAGATGTACTAGTTAATGACCGCAGTTACATTAATCAGCTGTACAATCCGACCTTTCTGTATATATTAATCAAAGATTTTTAGAAATGACAACTAGAATGCCAGCCAACCTTAATATTAGTGCTTCACAGAGGTGATTCGGTTGATTCTATGAAACACATGAAAATTGCACACAGAAAAAAAAACAAAAACTTGTCATACATATGTACACAGGAAAAATGCCTACATGGAAAATTGCTCGCACTGAAAAATGCCCACACAGAAAACACACAAAGGAAAATTCTCATATTCACAGTATCATGAAGTAATAAATTCTAACCCAAATGCTAGCCCACACCTTAACCCCAACCCTACCTTTTTTATGAGAATTTTTCTCTGTGCATATTTTTCTGTGTGGGTTTTTTTCTATGTGCACATTTTTCTTGTGGCATATATGCTGAGAGTTTTCCTATGTAATTTCCTTATGGGCCTTTTTTGTGTGCACTGTTTTGTGGTTGTTGTTAAATAAATTCCATTGAGTAGATTCCAACTTAGAGTGACCTTGGATAGGGCTTCTGAAGCTGTAAATCTTTGTAGGAGCAGAAAGCCTCATTTTTCTCCCTCAGATTGGCTGGTGGACTTGAACCACTGTAGTGGTTCCAGTGCTTGTCCTACAGAGCCACCACACTCCCCCCTTTTTGGTTAGGGATTCAATTATATCAAAACAAAGTTTTAGTTTGCCTGTGTGGTTGTGTTAGCTGCTGTCGAGTTAATTCTAATTCATGGCAACCCTGCATGTAGCTTTATGTCTTTTTTTGTAAGTATGTCTTCAAACGGGTTGTTTTCAAACTCCTTAACTTAAGATTCTTTTATATTCTTAAAAATGACTGAGGATTTAGAAGGTGCTTTTGCTAATGCTAGCTCTAGCTACCAATATACACAGTATCAGAAATTACTTTAGAAAATTTTAAACAAGATTACCAGCACACATCCCATTGCACAACTTGTAAACATGAAAATGCTACTGTTCCCAGGTGAGAGTGAACAAGGCAAATATTATTTTAGGGAAATAGATACTAAAGGGATCCTGGGGACCATGTGTTGAGAATCACTGCTTCCGCCATGTATCAGTTTATCAGATTCTTACTGAGGACCTGGGGTAAGACCTGGATCTACACTTGACCTGCCTTGACCCTGGACCAGCCCCCTAACATCTTTCAGAGGTAGTTTCATCATCTGTTTAATGAGCACCATAATTATTATCTGCACTTCAGGGTGGAGGATCTGAAACTAAGTTACCAGTAATAAATTCTTTCTATTTTAAACTGGCTTGCTGGAATCATTTGATCTTGTTATTAAAGTATCAGACAAGTCTCAGAGCAGTTTCTGCCTTTGTGGTTGGTCCCTCTGGATCACAGGGACTTGTGTATCAGGGTGGACTGGCCTTCCTACCTCTAATGGTAGGTGGGTTCCTTTGCCACCAGAGGGCAATGTTCTTTGAATTTAATCCCTATTCTGTCTTCACCACCCTTATTTTTTTCCTATCTCCAGATCTGAGAAACTGAAGACGGTTTCTATGAGTGCAAACTTGAGGATTATTTCCATTTTTACTGTTTCCTCAGGAGACCTGATTCAGGTTGGCTGGCCTATTGAAAACGCCCAACATTTGGGAGACTGGTGGCCTCTAGGGTGAATGGTCCTCAGAGCAGTTCCTCTCCTTAGGCTCTTTTCCACACCCAAATCCTAACAGGTTTCCCCCTGAGGTACTTGGTTCTATTCTTTGTGGCTCCAGAGGGGCTGGGGATATTCCTTCACCTTAGCACAGTTGGCTGTCCACAGAACAAGTGAGATCACAACTGTGGAACTCTGTCTTTTCACAGGGGTGGAGGTGGAGAATAGATAGGTTCATGTCCTATTCAGGTGCTTCTCTCCAGCACCTGACCCTAGCTCACCTTTGCAACCTTTCCCACCTTTCTTCTCAACCCCTCACTGCAGCCCAGCGCTCTTCTTGCTTTTGTTCTTGCTGCCCCTGTAACTCATCCCCCTACTACCTTCTTCTTTCTGTTTACACATTCCTTTCCCTGTCTTATGGACCACAGCCTCCATGAAGCCTCAGCACAATTGAAATTAATTTCTTTCTCTTCATGGCCCTTAAAACATTTCATCTCAAGCTTCAGTATTGTGGAAATGCTTTTTATCCACTAGGTTTTTCCTAACTCTGAGGATCAGGCCAGACAACTATCCCCACTATGTATAGAGGAGGCATTTAGGGGATGTTTGATGGATGAGTGTGGTTACCATTTTGGTGTGCTTATTGGGAGATCATGGAGTCCTGGTGTGGTGCCATAGGACAAGCATTTGACCTCAAGGTTGGTTTGAACTCCAAGGTCTGTGGTTCAAACTCACCAACCGCTCCTTTGAAACCCTACACAGCGTTGCTATGAGTCGGAACTGACTAGACAGTACACAACAACAACAACATTTTGGGTCATACACCTGCATTAATTTCATCTTGGTGTCAATGGTGCTCAGTATGTGTTTGCTGATTTCATCGTACAGAGGAGGAAATTGCTTGGTCTAATCCTTTCCCCAAACCAAATTCATTGTCATCAAGTTGATTGAAATTCATAGCAACCCTATAAGAGAGTAGAACTGGTCCTTAGGGTTTCTGAGACTGGAAAATCTTTATGAAAGCAGATAGCATCATCTTTCTCTCTTGGACTAGCTAGTGGGTTTGAACCACAGACCTTGTGGTTATCAGCCCAATGCTTAACCCACGGAACCACCAGAGCTCCCTAATTCTTTCAGCATTTTTCCCCCCAGCCTCTAGCCACGCTTGGGGAACACAATGGCTCCATAAGATAAGCACTGAGTTGTGAACCACAAGGTTTACAGTTTGAGCAGCTCCTCAGAAGAAAGATAAGGATTTCTGCTCCTGCCAAGTTTAAAGCCTCAAAAACCCTATACAGGTTCCCTATGAGTCCAAACTGACTCAATGGCACTTAACAACAATGGCCACCCTTGACGTGTTCCCAGTAATTATTTCTTGGGTCCCTTGAGGAATATCTAGCCAGATTGATGGGGTGAAGCTTCTACCAACTTTGTCTTTGTGGGCCTACCCATCTACTGTATGGACCAAAGCCTTGGCTTGTCCAGTGCCAGTATCACCAGCATTGAAAAGAAGATGCCAGAGAAAATGCTGGAGACAGAACCTGGGGGCTGCCTCTCATTCCTCATGGTGGTATAGACCCTAGAAAGAGCTCTGGCCTGGTCCCAGCTCCCCACCATATGCTGAATGAACGTCAGCAAGTCCATTCTCTCCCACTCTGCCTTCTGGTAAATATGAGGGTGAGTCAAAAATTATCCACACTTTGGCTATAGATCTTACTTTAATCAACGTTTACAGCATAATCTCCCTGCTTTTCAATACATTTTGTCCATCTCAACAAGCTCTTTTTTTTTTGGGGGGGGGGGTGTGGGGGTCAACAAGCTTTTGTATCCCCTTATTAAAAAATGTTTTAGGCTGAGCTGTGAGCCATGAATGCACCACTGTCTTCACTTCTTCATCAGAGGTGAATCTTAGTCCTCGAAGGGCTGCTTTCAGGGGTCCAAACAGGTGAAAGTCCAAACAAACAAGATCAGGACTATAGGGAGGATGCTTTAACACCTCAGGATGAAGTTTTTGCAGTGTCAACAGTGTGGGCAGAGGTATGTGGACATGCATTGTCATGCAAGATCATAATGCCCCTGCATAGCAATCCTCTGCATTTAATCCAAAGTTTAGGTTGTAGCTTTTCAGTGAGCATCTCACTGTAATGAGCTCTGTTGATGAATATTTTTCCTGTTCGTGTTTCTATACTGGCCTTTGAGAATCCCAGAAAACTGTAAGCACGATTGTCCAGCTGATGGTTGACTTTTGAACTTTTTCTTGGTTGGTGATTCAGGATATTTCTATTCTATAGAATATCTGCCATTTACTTTCAGGCTCATAGTGATGAATCCGCATCTCATCACCAGTAACGATTTTTTTTTTTAATGTTTTATTGTGAATTATATGATAGTTTACATGGGAGAACTTTAGTTTTACATTCATTCCATCGTATATCATCTCATTGCCATGGTTCCAATCCCCCTCCACGCATCATCAACCACCCAAAGGGTATATCCCAGAAACCCATCCTCTACACTTCCCCCTTCTCCCCCCAGTTTTCGGCCCACTAGTAACGATTTTTTATAAAAAGAAACTTTTACCTTTCTTCGCGTATTGGTCCAAATTTTGTCTGCTGATGTCCAAATGCTTCTGTTTATGCTCTTTTGTGAGTTGTTTCAGTACCCATGTTGCACAAACTTTTCAAAACCTTAGTTTATCATGGATTATTTCATAGGCAGAACCATGGCTGATTTGTAAATGATTTGCCACATAATCATTGTCACTCATCTGTTCATCAGAATTATTTCAT
>NW_006408575.1:5587719-5594500 GCF_000296735.1 Chrysochloris asiatica | reverse complement strand
TGTGCTGAAGACCTGGGGTGTACGGGGAAAGGATTGCATGGAGGGGATTGTAACCATGGCAATGAGACGATATATGATAGAATGAATGTAAAACTAATGTTCTCCCATGTAAACTGTCACATAATTCACAATAAATCATTTAAGAAAAAAAAGATCTTTACAAATGGGTTTCAAAAAGTTTGTGGAAAAATAGAATGAAAAGATAAAAGATAAAAGACAATTATTTGTCTCTGTGTCTGGAGAAAAGAAGAATGGAGGAAATTGAGGAAGTATGGAAGCAATTAGTGCAGTGGACTAATGGACCACATGAACACCAGTCTCCATGACTCTGACACACAAAGAACTAGATGGTGCACAGCTACTGCTACCATCTCCTCTGAAATGGATCACATTAGAAGATGCTGGATAGAGTGGGAGAAAACTGTGGAACAAAACTCAAGATCATAAAAAAGACCAGGCTTACTGGTGTGATCGACTTAAGGAACCCCCTGAGACTTTGTCTCTTTGTTTATCCTTCAGTTCTGGACACGAACTCACCACCATGACTCAATTTTCAGCCAAACAATAATCAGGCATGGCACTGTAGGATAAACACAAGGTCAGAATAAATAGGAATGTACCTAAGGCACTTAAGGGGAGCACTAGGGGGATACACCTTAACACCTTAGAATAATCAACCATTTGAGATCAAAAGGGCAGCATTTACCCAAGGACAGAGTTCAGAAGGGTTAGAAAAAAAGGGGGAATGGAATCAGGAAGCACAGGGAGGAAGTGGGATAAGTGATGTTACAATTGTAAGGATTGCAATCAATGAGATGAAACAAAATGTGTATGACTTTTTAAATGAAAAATTGATTGGCTTTGAAAACTTCCACCCAATTTACAATAAAAAGTTAAAAGAAAAAAAAAAAGATAATGGAATTTTTGTTGGACATTTGAGTTGGTTCCAACTCTTTAAACTGCTCTTTGAAGCTAGTGAAGTTCCCCACAGCCCTCATAGGGCACAAAGGAGAGTCTCAGATGGTGTGATTCTCTAAACCCAAACCAATGCAATTTTACTGAAAATTATATTGATTAGTCTTTCTCCTCCTATAGCCCAACCATTCTGACCCTTGCTCTGGACTTCAGCAACACTGAATTCAAGTTCCTCCACCACCACTTAGTAGCTGTGTGTTCTTGGGAAAGAGACTAATTCTTTTGTGCAACTCAGTTTTTGCCTTATCTGTAAAATGTGGATCATAACAGAACTTATCTCATATGACTCTTGTGAGAATTAAGTAACTTCATTATGTGACTGATACTTGATAGCAGCGTTCCACAAATAAAGCTCTTTGGACACAAAGTTTCACAATGATGAAGTGGAAGTTGGAAAATTTGAAATCCTAGTGATCCTTCCAATACTGACAGACTAAGGAAAGTAAAAATGGAGCTTCCCAGGTTGCCACATCTGGGAGGGTGACTGGTTGTTGTTCAGGTCGCGGTCCTCCCTGTAGCAGTCTCCTTTAATTAGTACCAGTCTCTGTATAAACCTAAGGCTGTAATTGTCTTGGGAGTGCCCAGCAGAGCTACTTTTAGATTTTCATGAATTTAGGGGCTGTGGTCACTTCGTTTAAGTGGAGAAGACAAGTTTCCTAATCTGCCCCCTAAGAGGGCTCAGTCTGCATGCCATTGGACAGATCCCATGACTACTGGTCAGAGCCTTGAAATAAAATACAAAATAGCCTCTGGAAGGAAGACTGCCCCTCCCATTGGTCTCCTTATCATGGCTTTGGTGCCTCAAATCCTTTTAGAAGCACAAAGCCATGAACATCTTGACGCATGTTATATCTTGTTTAGGAAGATAGCTCTACAGGCACACAGACATGAGTTCAGGTCCCTGCATGTCTGTGTGCACTAGGGAAATCTCCCTAGATCTCAATTTTCTAATCTGTAGAATGGGAATAATAATTACAATGTCATTTTTTAAGCAATGCCTTCTTATAGTGAGATGAGATGATGACTACACACAGAAGGTGCTCAGTTTGGCTATTATCATCATTGTAGGCTCTTAATGCAAAAGAGCTAGTTGATCCTTCAGCCATATCCATGTCATCCTCTAAACAGGCTTGGCCTACACACTTACTCTGAGGGGCAGTGCCTCGAACAGCTTGCTCTGCTCTGGGCAGCTGTCAGGGAAATTCTGATATCGAATCCACACATATCTACTGGGCAGCTCTCACAACTTGTCCTGACCTGCAGAGCATCAGTCTAGTCTTTGTGGTTCTTCAGAGGTGTTCTTACCACCCTCTCCCTGGTTTGTCTCTCAGGACTATCCCAAATTCCTTCCTACAGTCATGCTTCAGAAATTGAGTTTTGAGTTATCAGAATGACCTCTTTGACTTTTTGACATTGGAGGCCAAGAAAGCATGGAAAAGGGGCAAGTAGGTCTGAGTCCCCATTGACCATGTACCAGTTCACATGATTCCTGGCCCAGTGTGGAAAGAGCTGAACTAGGAGCAGAGAAGAAGTCCAAGGAGTGTGAATAGCACAAATGGTTAATGCACTTGGCTACTAACCAACATGTTGGAGGTCCAATTCAACTCAGAGACACCTCCGAAGAAAGACCTGTGACTACTTCCAAAAAAAACAAACAACTACTGAAAACCCTATGGAACAGAATTCTACTCTGGGGTCTCCGGGAGTTGGAACTGACTGGACAGCAACTGGTTAGGAGTAGAGAGAGCATGGAGCATGAGGTCATCAAATGGAGGGAGCCTGGGCAGATTCCTCAGCCTCTCCTCATGCGGTAAGTATGGCTCTGAATACACCTACTTCACAGATAATGACACTAGGTACCTAGGCTATGAAAGGTACACAATTATTTTACATTTTTGAGAATGCATCCCCCAAATCTTAGCACTTTCTTAAAGGTTTGAGGTTGTCTAGTCAGGTCACATGCAGCATCAGCCCTGGCCCTAACTCTTTCCCCTTGTTTCCTGCCTTGGAAATCACTGTCCTTCCCAAAGTCCAATTTGGGAAGAATGCTCACTGCAGGAGCCATTTGTGGGAATCAAATTCCTTTTTTGGCCTAAACAGAAGCTGCAGTTTCCCCTACATTCGTAGTAATTAAAGGGGCCAGAAAAGCCTTTGAGAGGCCAGAGAGGGCGGGTAGGTAAGATGGAAGGATAAAGCCTGAAAGAGCAAGCTGGTCTCTCTAAGAGGGCCACATTCTTCTTCAGAGTCTCCCTTCTCCCATCAGACCAAGCCTCCAAAGATGCAGGTGCTTCCAGGATCCCTACAGTGTTAGAAATGGAGGGCAGCTAGGAGTGTTCTTCCCACTAACCTGACAATGCTTTGGTAAGGTCACTAAATAACCCGGGCCTGGAAAGTGCCAAATCACCCTCTTCCAAATAACTATGACAGAGATTGCTAACTGCCTACTTAAAGCTTTTATGCCTCCTAGCTACCTGTCGTGGAATTCTGATGTGGTGCTGTGGTTTAATTAGCTGGACTGCAAAGTCATTTGAACTGCAAGGTGGGTAGTTCAAGCTCACCTGCCGCTCCTTGGAAACCCTATACAGGGGTCACTATGGGTTGGAACTGATTCTACAGCATTTAACAACAACAACCTACCTGTTGTGATGCTGTAGGATAAGCACTGGACTGCTAACCACAAAGCTGGCAGTTCAAATCCATCAGCAGCTCTTTGGAGCTATGAGTTGGAATCAATTCAAAGGCACCTTACTAAGGTGGTTGTTGTTGTTAAGTGCCGTGAAGTCAGTTCTGACTCATAGCAACCTTGTATAGGGTTTCCAAGGAGTGGCTGGTGGGTTTGAACCGCCATCCTTAAGCTTAGTAGTCCAGTGCTTATCCTACAGTGCTATACCAGGACTCCACCTTAGTAATAGAACCTCAATTTATATTTAGGCACATTGGCACTGAGAGTTCCTGGCTAGTACAATTGGTTAACTTGTTCAACTGCTAACTTAAAGTTTGGAGATTCGAATTCACCCATAGGCACCTCCAAAGAAAGGCCTAGTGATCGACTTAAAAACAAAAACAAAAGCCCACCATTGAAAATCTTATAGGGCACAAAGCTTACTCTGACTCAAATGGAATGGAATGAGCTGGAATTCACCTAATGGCAACTGATTTTTACTGGACATGGCCACTGAAAATAAAGACTACATTTCCCAGGCTACTTTGCCCCTAAGTGTGGCTATATGGCTAAGTTGTGGCTAATGAGATACCCCAAGATTCCAGAAAGGCTTCATAAATTGAGTTGGTGCAGCTAGAAAGCCCTTCCAATTTTGCTCTTTCCACTTTTTCGTTTTTGCTGCCTCGAACAAGGGTGTAATGGCAGCTCTTCAGCATTAGACTGAGGGATTCTTGAAAATGGAAAGCCAGAGTCTGAGGATGGTGGAGCTGGGCCTTCTGAAGATGCTGTATCCTTCATATGATCTCTATATACCTCTGCACTTGATGTATATGTGAGAGAGAAAATCTTTTTTTTTTCAGCCACTGATATTTTGAGTTTACTAGTGTACACATGGAGTCCTGGTGTGGTGTTGTGGGTTAATGCGCTGCACTGCAAGGTCACTTTGAACCACAAGGTCAGTGTTTCAAGCTCACCACTCGCTTCTCAAAAACCCTATACAGGGTTGCTATGGGTTAGAACTGACTTGATAGCACTTAATAACAGCAGTGTACACATAGGGGGCATGGTGGCTTTGTAGGATAAGCACTGTACTTTAAGCCACAAGGTTTGGCGGTCCAAGCCCAACAGCTGCTCTGAGGGAGAAAGATGAGACTTTCTGCTCCCACAAAGATTTAGAGCCTCAGAAACTCTGTGTAGTCACGATGAGTTGGAACCGACCTGAAGGCACTAATCAACAACGCGTGGAAAATATGTAGGATACTTATATGGCATTCTGGTATGGTGCTTTAGGATCAGCACTGGACTGCTAACCACAAGGTTGGTGGTTCAAACCCACCAGCCACTCCTCAGAAACTTGAGTTGGAGCAGACATGATGGCAATTGAGCACAACAGTGTATACATACAGCTGAATCTAATCCTAATTGATACATAATGAATTTTGCTAACCTGGCTTCTTCCCCCTACCCACCATAACTTTAATTTAATTTTTCTGAAATATCAAAAGTGCCACAACCCTAATATCAGGGCTTGGAATCTGTAGCAGATGTCTTCACAGGGACTGGGATCTTGAGTCAATTTAATTTCCTGAGTTTCAGTTTCCCTAGTTATAAAAGGAAGGGATTGGTTTAGGCCAGGGGTCAGTAAATAGTCTCTGAGTGTTTTTTCAAATAAAGCTTGATTGGAACACAACCTGCTCATTCATTTGCATATCGTCTATGGCTGTGTTTGCATTACAGTAACTGAGCTGAATAGTTCTGACAGAGACCTATGGCTTGCACAGTTTAAAATATTTACCATTGGGTCCTTTTGATTGATTGTTGAAGTTGCCTTTTTAATGTTTACTCAGTTGTTGCTAGATGCAATTGAGTTGGTCCTGACTCATAGCAACCCAGTGTACCAAAGAACCAACACAGTGCTGTCTCCTGCACAATCCTCACAATCAGTCTCATGTTTGAATATTGCTGCAGCCACTGTCTCTATCAGTCTTGCTGAGGGTCTTCTTCTTTCTCACTGACCCTCTACCCATCACGATGTCCTGATAATATGCTCATGGTATGTGTGACAAAGTCTCAGCATCCTTGCTTCAAAGGAACATTCTGGCGGTACTTCCTCCAAGACAGATGTCTTCATTTTTTTATCTGTGGTGAAGTCAGTAGTCTTCATCAACACCATAACTCGAAGGGATCAATTCTACTTTGGTTTTCCTTACTCATTGTCCAGCTTTTGCATGCACATGAAGTGATTGAAAATATCATGACTTGGATCAGGTGATGTCTTTGCTTTTTAACACTTTTTGCTGCACACTTGCCCAATGTAATACATCATTTGATATCCTGACTAGTGCTTACATGGATGTTGATTGTGGATCTAAGTAAAATGAAATCCTTGACAACTTCCATTTTTTCTTCATTTATCATGAGATTGCTTATTAGTCAAGTTATGAGGATATTTATTTTCTTTATGTTGAGGTGTAATCCCTATCGAAAGCTATCGTCTATGATCTTCATCATTAAGTGCTTAACTTTCAACAAAGTTGTGACATCTGCATATTACAGATTGTTATTGAGTCTTCCTCTAATTCTGATGTTGTACTCTTCTTCATATAGTCCAGTTTCTCAGATTATTTGCTCAGCATACAGATTGAATAAATATGGTGAAATGATATAACCCTGATGCACATCTTTCCTGATTTTTAACAAGTATCCCTTTGTTCTGTTTGAATAACTATCTTGGTCTTTGTACAAGTTCCTCATGAACACAGTTAAGTGTTCAGGAATTCCCATTCTTCACACAGTTATTCATAGTTTATGAGCCACATAATTGATGGCCTTTTCATATTCAATAAAACACAAATAAACATCTTTCTGGTATTCTCTGCTTTCAGCCAAGATCCTTCTGACGTCAGCAATGGTATCCCTCATTCCACATCTTCTTCTGAATCTGGCTTGAATCTCTGGCAGCTCCCTGCTGGTGTATTGCTAAAACTGGTTTGAATTCTCTTCAGCAAAATTTTACTGTGTATGATATTGTTAGTTCAATTGTCATTCAATACAGGACAACCTGTATTCTTTAAGTAAAAGTTATTTTAGTCTCTGTAAATTCCTTTTTAACCAGTGAATTCTTCATTCTTTAGAAGTTGCTTC
>NW_006408575.1:5581958-5584229 GCF_000296735.1 Chrysochloris asiatica | reverse complement strand
ATTTAACACCTCCACCAGGTCTGCGCAGTTGTCGCACATCGTTTAGCCATTTTTTATTCAAAATCTATCCTTTACAGAGAAGATAAATAAATTTCTGAAGTCCATCTTTAAGGTCTTTGGAGATTTTTGCTGACTAAGCAACATTTTTAGTTGAGAGTAGTGTTTCCTTTGTTTTGATCATATTCTTTGAGGAAGAGAAAGTGGGTGTTGACTGTCCAGATGTAGGTGTTCTGAAAATCAATGCAGGGCTCTTGCCTTTGGATGCAGACAGATCATGATTTTGGTTTGCAGAGCTCGGAGTATTTCTTTCTGGTGCCTTCAGAGTGGGTTTAGTTGATGGAGTACTAAGAGTGCTCTTCAATGATGATAGAAACCTTCTACTTTTACCTGCATATTTTACAAGTAATCAACAATTCACTTCTGGAGTCTGCGTACTTTTTTACAATTTTTGTTTCTTTAAAACTGAGTATATAATCTTTTGCTTCTCAATTAAAAAGTGTCTGTACTTTGGCTGTCAGTTTAGGCTTGGGTTTGAGGCACACTCGAGAGTTATCCAGGACCAGCAACTGGAAACAGTATGGACATGTTTCTTCAAAAGTGTTCTTAGCATAGAAGACAGCAGGCTTGACCCGGACAGCTGGTGTGTAGTTTTCATGCCACAGCCTCCTAGAAGCAGCTTCCTTTTGTATGAGGAAATGTGTCTTCAATGTGCAAATTGCTTGTTTGCACATTTAAAGCAA
Source organism: Chrysochloris asiatica (assembly GCF_000296735.1). Lineage (NCBI taxonomy): Eukaryota > Metazoa > Chordata > Mammalia > Afrosoricida > Chrysochloridae > Chrysochloris > Chrysochloris asiatica. Next base: position 5,583,489 of record NW_006408575.1, on the reverse strand, counting down.
TCAACTAACGTATTTATTATTTTAAATTTATACACAATTGTATTTTTAACAAAATGTTTCCTAAGTCTCTTTTCATCTGTACCCACCTCCACTCTACCCTCTTTTTGTTTTTCTGGCAAGTTATTTGTTGAGGAAGCTAGGTGTTTTGTATGATAGGGTCCTTTATAGTCTATATCCTACTGAGGTTATTCTGACCCTGAATTTCCTGTAAAATGGTGGCTAGGTTTAAGCTTTCCTGTAAAATGGTGGCTAGGTTTAGAGCCAAGTTCGATTTTTTCCTATGGTGCTCTCTTATAATTACATCAGGAAGTACTAAGTGTCTGCATGTCTTTCTTTTAGTCATGTTAATATAGCTGCATGGATACAGATGTTATTAGTCAAACCCATCCATTAAAAATTTTCCCATATGCTTGTATGCCTGTCAATGGTTTTAGCAGAACTGATTATTGTTTCATCCATTATTTTTTTAAATGAAAAAGTTACACAGAGTTGTAAAAAGCTTTAATGTCTCTCAAAAGGAAATTGTAAAAATAAAGTTGGAGGTGTATTTACACTATATGTTAGTCAATACAGTTAATACGGCAGCTAGAATTTAAAATTTATACAACGTATATTGTTTAGGGGACAGGCTTTTTTAAAAAAAGTACTAATACATGTGTGGAAATGATAAACTCTGCATTCAGGGTTGTTGTTAGGTGCTGTTGAATCAGTGTCAACTTGTAATGATCCTATGCACAACAAAATGAAACACTGCCTGGTCCTGTGCCTACCTCACAACCTCTCGCTTGAGCCCATTGCTACTGCGATGGTGCTAATCCATCTCGTTGGGGATCTTCCTCTTTTTTGCTGAACCTCCACTTTACCAAGCATGATGTCCTACTCCAGAGACTGGTCCCTCATGATCATATGTCTGAAGTATGAGAGATGAAGTCTCACCATTCTGGCTTTTAAGGAGCATTCTAGCTGTACTTCTTCCAACACAGATTTGTTTGTTCTTCAGGAAGTTCATGGTACCATTAATATTCTTCTCCAATACCATAATTCAACTATGTCAATTCTTCTATGATCTTTCTTTCCTAAAGAGAGAGATTTTAATTACACATAGCAAAATGTTCACAATTCTCAAAGGCAGTAGGAGGTAGGTACCCAAATCCACCAAGCCCACTGCCATTGAGTCAATTCTGATTCATAACAACCTTATAGAACTGCCACATAGGATTTCTGTGCCTGAAAATCTTTAAGAAAGCCAACTATCTCATTTTTGTCTCATGGAACAGCAGATGGGTTTGAACCATTGGCCTTTTGGTTAGAAGTCCAAAGCTTAACCCATAGTACCACCAGGGCATAAGGTAGGCACAGGAGTGTTAATTAGTCTCTTTATTTCTTTGGTAAGCTTGAAGCATTTCAGAATTTAAACCCAAAAACATAATTGATATATGTTGTTGTTGTCAGGTGCCATCGAGTCGGAACCGACTCATAGTGACCCCATGCACAGCAGAACGAAACAATGTCCGATCCTGGGCCAACCTCA
>NW_006408575.1:5580050-5581060 GCF_000296735.1 Chrysochloris asiatica | reverse complement strand
CTGCTTCTATAATGATTCAGAACCTTAGGAGCCCAATCAGGGCAGTTCTACTCTTATAGGGTCCTCAATGAGTTGGAATTTGAACCCTGGGAGTCCTGGTTGTGACTCTTCAGAAGCAGATTTCCAGACCTATCTTCTGAAGGAATACACAGAGTCACTGTAACAAAAAGGAATGGTTGATGTTCAACCATTTCAAGAGGCAGTCTATCACCTAGAGCCAGTGATCCTGAAGGAAGAAGTCCAAGGTGCATTGAAGTCATTGGCAAAGAAAAACGCACCAGGAATTGATGGAATATAGGTTGAAACCTTTCAACAAACTGATACAGCACTGGAGGCACTCACCCATCTATGCCAAGAAATTTGGAAGACAACTACCTGGCCAATTGACTGGAAGATGTCTGTATTTGTACCAATTCCAAAGAGAGGTGACCCAATAGAATGCAGAAATCATTGGACAATATTATTGATATCCCAGGCAAGTATAATTTTACTAAAGGTAATATAGAAATGGTTGCAACCATACATTGACAGAGAACATCCAGAGGTTCAACCTGGTTTCAGAAGAGGATGTGGAATGAGGAATATCATTGCTGACATCAGATGGATCTTGGCTGAAAGCAGAGAATACCAGAAAGATGTTTACCTGTGCTGTATTGACTACAAAAAGGCTTTCAATTGTGTGGATCATGAAAAGCTATGGACAACATTGCAAAGTATGAGTATTCCAGAACACTTAATTGTGCTCATGAGGAACCTATACATAGGCCAAGAGGCAGTTGTGTGAACAGAACAAAGGTAAAACCAAATGGTTTAAAATTAGGAAAGGTGTGCACCAGGGTTATATTTTCTTCACCATACTTATTCAATCTATATGCTGGACAAATAATCCAAGAAGTTGGATTATATGAAGAAAAATGTGGTATCAGGATTGGAGGAAGACTCATTAACAACCTGTGATATGCAGATGATGCAACCTTGCTTGCTGAAAGTGAAGAAGACTTAAAACACTT
>NW_006408575.1:5571352-5579950 GCF_000296735.1 Chrysochloris asiatica | reverse complement strand
TGATGAAGATCTAAGACCACAGCCTTTGGTATGGGTTGCACCTCAATGTAAAGAAAATTATAATCCTCACCACTGGACCAATAAATAACATCCATATCAATGGAGAAAAGATTGAAGTTGTCAAAGACTTCATTTTGCTTGGATCAACCATCAACACTTGTGGAAGCAGCAGTCAGGAAATCAAATGACGTATTGCATTAGGCAAATCTGCTGCACAAGACCTTTTTAAAGTGTTGAAGACCATAAATGTCAGCTTGAGGACTAAGGTATGCCAGACCCAAGCCATGATATTTTCAATAACCTCATATGCATGTGAAAGTTGAGTAGTGAATAAGGAAGATGGTAGAAGAATTGATGCATTTGAGTTATGCTGTTGGAGGAGAATATTGAAAGTACCATAGACTGCCAAATGAACAAATACATCTGTGTTGGTAGATGTACAGCCAGAGTGTTTCTTGGAAGCCAGAATGGCCAGACTTCGTCTCTCGTACTTTGGACATATTGTCTGGAGGGATCAGTCACTAGAGAAAGATATTGTGTTTAGTAAAGTTGAGGGTTGGAAAAAAAAAGAGGAAGACCCCCTCCATCGAGATGGATTGGCCCAGTGGCATCATCAATGGGCTCAAGTATAGCAACAATTATGAGGCTGGCCCAGGACTGGGTAGTATTTCGTTCTGGTTTGCATAGGGTGATTTATACGTTGGTCTTGACTCAATGGCACCTAATAACAACAACAACAATCTTCTGAGGCACCTCTGAATGGATTTGAGCTGCCAACATTTTGTCAAAGTAGTCAAGCACTTAAATCTGTGCCACCCAAGAAATCCTTAAAATGTAACATTTCTAATTTAATTTCATTTGTGAATATGCTGATTTATTACATGGACTAAATACAGTAATGGAGTCCTGGTGTGGCGCTGTGAGTTAATGTGCTAAACTGCCAAGCCTTTTGAACTGCAAGGTCAGTGGTTCAAGCTCATCAGCAGCTCCTCAGAAACCCTACACAGGGTCACTATGGGTCAGAGCCAACTCGATGGTACTTAACGGCATCAACAAACACAGTACTAATCTCTCTTTTGGTTATGTTAATTGCCATTGATTTCTACAGAGGATTTTCTTGGCTGGAGTCATGATGTGGTACTGTGGGATAAAGCACTGGGCCTCAAGGTCAGTTTGAACCATAAGGTTGGCGGTTCAAACTCACCAGCCCCTCCTTGGAAAACCCTATACAGTGTCATTATGAGTTTGAACCAACTTGATAGCACTTAACAACACAACAACAATCTTTACAGAAACAGATTGCCAGACCTTTCTTCCAAGTAGTCACTTGGTGGATTCAAACCACTAACCTTTAGGTTAACTGTGAAGCAAAACCATTTGCACCAGAGTCCTGGTGTGGCACTGTAGGTAAACACTTGGCCTCAAGGTCTGTTTGTACTGCAAGGTTCAAACAACAACAACAAGGAACTTAACAACAACAAGAGACCTTAATGAGCTTTCTGTTCTTTCTAAAATAAAGTGTTCTTTTCTATTAAAACTAGGGTGGCTAACACATCCCAATTTTCCTGGGATTTTCTTGGTTTTAGCACTGAGTGTCCCGCCTCCTGGGAAACCCCTCAGTTTTGGACAAATTGAGCTGTTTGGTCACTGTGGTTAAGCACCATAAAAACATTAGACAAGTTTGGGTAGAAGGTGGTAAGTTATAACAAAATAAGTAGAGATCTTAGTGTTTGCATGAAAATGGAACTATTCACCAAATGTTGTCCACATAAAATAAGGATTTTTCCAGAATTTTTGTTATTATTGTTAAAGTTACCTGCTGCTTTTAAATGCCTGCATAGTACTCCATTGTATATCCTGCCATCATTTGTTAAGCCTGTTTTCTACTGATAGGCATTTAGTTTTTTCCAATGTTTTGATATAATAACCAAGACTGCTATAAATGCCCTTATTTGTCTGATCTACAAACTGGTAAGTTCTACATAATAATTTGTTTTGAAAATAAGCTTTTCCTGCTAATAGCACAACTCAAAAAGCCATGGGACTAAAGACTCTTTCATCTTGGACTTTCTGTGAGGCTCGTTTTCTTCAGGTGACTGGCCTGAAGATGAGTTGAAAATGGGTTGGCAGCCATGGCAGTGGGCAGGAAGCCCAGGCAAAGGGGAGAGGCTTCCTGGGGTGCAGGAGGGAGGAAAACAGTCCATGGGCACGTTGGGACTCTTAGCTTGGAGTGGGGTGTTTGTCGAAGCTGGTGGGAGAAGAGTTGGCCAGACTTTGAGGGGTCCAGTGTTGGCTGGGAGCTAGGCTGAGAGACTAGAGCCATTCAGTTGTGTTCTAAAAGGAGCAGGGAAAGGAAAGGAAAACAAGTTCAGACACACACTGGGTGGCTGCTGGCTGGCTAGGTCTCTTGGTATAACAAGCCACTGCCAGGCAGTGGGGCTCAGTCCAGCTCTCCCCCCGGGAACCCACCCCACAACGGGCAGGTTTAGGTCAGACCTGCAATTGCTTCTTGGGGCTATTATGAATGGATTTTTACAGACTTTGCAATAATTCAGTACTTTTCCAAAGAGACAGTTTACCTGGGCCAGAAGGGTTATTTTCCAGTGACACAATGTGTTCTTATATGTAATAATGTATTCTTTATCTATCAAAGAGGCTGCTACCTCTCCCTTTCCAAACTGTTTTCAGCAGAATGCGGTTAGTGAAACGTAAGGTCCAAAAGTCAAAGAATTGTCAAGCCAGTCAAAAACTCAAGCAAACTTCTTTGCCGCAGTAATTCTTAGAGCATTTAATGTGCTGCTATGGATTTTCCAAAAGGTGATAACTGCAATGTTTCCAAAATTTTTTGTTCTTGCAATACTATCCTCTCCCTCCCACCAACCACCCCCCACACTGAGGGAAAGTCTTTGCTAAACGCTGGTTGCTAATTCTAATCCATAGGATAAACCTGAAGTCTGTCAGACTTACCCTTAAGCATCCAAGAATTTAGGACAGAGACTGATGGCTTAGTGTACAAAATTATTAAGATAAAATTCCCAGGCCCAAGTGCTCAGAATGCTAGATTCTAGCATGTAACAATTTAAAAGAGGTCAGCCTTGAAGAACTGGATGTGCCTGGAGCTGGCGGCTCCTCTTCTAGGCTACAGATAAAACTTACAGCTGCAATAGAAACTTTTGTTAGATAAAACTGGGAGCTAATTAAACAAGTTTTCTTTGTGCCTTTCATAGATCAGAATTCCTCTTTTAGAAAGCCTATCAAGCCCCTTGCTTTGGGCTTTCAGCAGGAATCCCTGCCAGATTTCTCTTTTGTTTCACTTCCTAATAAACTCTCTTTTCCACTCGACTTTAGAGTGTGCTCATTGGCCGCATCACCCTAGGGCAAGAACTGGGGTTTTAGATAACAAGATGGCCAATGAGAGAGCTGGGATACTGCCATGCCTCACTTGAAAACATAACAGCTATCCTTTATGATATAAAATAATTGACTTTCATGAGTTTTATGGATTGAATGTTGTTGTTGTTCTTGTTAAGTGCCGTCGAGTCGGTTCTGATCCATAGCGACTCTGAACAGGGTTTCCGAGGCTGTAAGTCTTTTCGGGAGCAGAAAGCCTCATCTTTTTCCCCCGCGGAGCAGCTGGTAGTTTCTAACTGCTGACCTTGCAGTTCACAGCCCGATTTGTAACCACTACACTACCAGAGCTCCTATGGATTGAATATGTCCCCTAAAATAGATGTTGGAATTTTAAACCCTATACCTGCGAATATGAACACATTTGGACGTTATCAGGAGGGACTTGTCCCTGGAGAAGGGCATCATGCTTGGTATAGTAGAGGGTCAGGGGAAAAAAGGAAAACTGTCAATGAGATGGATTGAAACAGTGATTGCAACAATGGGTCAAACACAGTAAGGAATGTGAGGCTGGTTCCAGATGAGGCAGTGTTTGTTTCTGTTTTATGAGGGCTTGCTAGGACTCTATGATGCGTAATACGACCTACCACCATACTTGTGAATGCAATCCTGGTTGGAAATAGGGTTTTATTATGTTAATGAGGCCATTATCACTGCAGGGTGTATCCTAAATCTAATCATTTCTGAGATATAAGGAACAACATAGACACAAAGACAGGGAAGCACAAACTGAGGAAGACAGACGCCATGTGAATGTCCCTAGGAAACCAGGGATCAAGCTGGAAGAGACAAGGACCTTCTTGGAGAGCTGACAGAAAGAGACAGTGCCCTGAATTTGGACTTCTAGGTTCCTGAGCTGTAAGAAAATAAATGCCTGTTGTTTAATGCCACCCACTTGAAGCTGTCCTGTATCAGCTCAGCAGCACTAGGTATCCAAGACCGTGAGCACACAGGGTTTTCCTGGAATTCTCCATTCTCTGGAGCAGCCCCAGGCAGGGTAGAACAAACAGTTCAGCAAATAGTCTATATCACACTTCTCTTGGCCTTCAGTGTCTCATCATCACATCAGTCCACAGAGATTTCTGAAGGCCTCTGGGTCAGGTTCAGTGTGCACTTCACCATGGGAGATAGGCCTGTATGTTGGGTTCCGAGGAAGGCAAGAGATTTCTTCATCTGACTAGCATTTCCATTGCCTGACTGTGCCTCGAATTCCACCTTGGCTGATGAATTCCTTTGGAATGCAGTCCCCTGGAAAGAATCATTGCCATGGTCCTTGAAAGCCTGTCTACTCAAATCTGTGTGGTTTGGTGTTGGTTGAGGATGAAGTGTCCTGTACCAGAGGCTGGACTTGCAAGTCTTTCTCATCCTTGAGTCATTGGACAAGACTGGCACCTTGCATCCCTGTCCCTGAAAAGAATTGAAAGTAAAATTGTAAGGAGTCAGAGAGAACTTGAGTCTTAATCCATCCTGCCACTGACTTTCTGGTTGAATTTAGAAAGACCTTTCTCTCTCTGGGCCTCATTTTCTTCCTCTGTAAAACAAGAGGTCAGCTGATTTCAGTGATTTTCTAACTTTTTGATTAGAGGAGCCCTTCTGTACAACCAAGTCTTAAGTGGCATCCCACATAAAATGGATAAAGCTGGGGGGCGGTGGGTCTTAGACCAAATTGTTTTTAAGTTAAATATCTTACTATTATAAAATTCTAAAGGCACATATACATGGAAGTGTTCACTATACAAGCCAGAGTTAAAGGTTACTTTTGTGGGGAGGGAAGTAACTGTGATTGGAATGGATTATATGGAGGTCCTTTGGAGTGGTTGTTGTTAAGTGACATTGAGTTGGTTCCAACTCACAGCAACTCTGTATAGGATTTCCAAGGAGTAGCTGGTGAGCTTGGACCGCTGACCTTGCTATTCAAACAGACCTTGCAGTCCAGTGCATTAACCCGCTGTGCCACACCAGGACTCCTGGAGTGGATACAACGTTTTTTTTTTTTTTTCAATTGTGATAAAAGTATTATAGAGCATGGCTTAAAAAGAACAAAACATTTGACATTTCAACATTTTAAACCTATTTTTATACATGTCCAATTCAGTGACATTCATTAATGCTCATCATATTGTGCAATCATTACCACTGTTCATTTCCATTACCCTTAAGAAACACAGTGGACCCTTAGCAATAACTAAGAAAACCCGCCCTTGGTTTTCTAGGGTCTCTACACAAGGATTGTATAGAGAGGATCTTTCCATTCCATGCTCTGCCATTTACTCTCAGGACACCAACCAAGAAAAAGTTCAAAAGTCAACCATCAGCTGGAAAATTGATGCTTATAATTTTCTGGGATTCTCAAGGGCCAGTATTGGAATACTGTCAGGAAAAAGGTTCAACAATCAACAGTACTTGTTACAGTGAAATGCTCACTGAAGAGCTGAAGCCTGAACTTTGGAATAAATGCAGAGGACTGCTATCCAAGGGCATTGTGATCTTGCATGACAATGCATGTCCCCACACCTCTGCCCACAGTTAACAATAAGCAAAAACTTCATTTGGAGGTGTTAAAGCATCCTCCCTATAGGCCTGATCTTGCTTCATCAAACTTTCACCTGTTTGGTCCCCTGGAAACAGCCGGTTGAGGACAAAGACTCACCTCTGATGAAGAAGTGGAGACAGTTGTAGCTTACAGCTCAGCCTAAAACATGAAAAAATAATAAATAAAATAATAATATAAACAAAATAATAAAACAGTTTTTAATAAAGGAATACAAAAGCTTGTTGACACATGGACAAAGTGTATTGAAAAGCAAGAAGATTATGTCAAAAATGATGTATTTGTCTTCTCTAAATATTGATTAAAATACATTCTACAGCCAGAGTGTGGATAATTTTTTACTTACCCTTGTATTAATGGATTGTGGACTCTAACGTGTTAAAATTTCAGAGGTGACTGATTTAGGCTTCTCTGTTTTTCAATCACTGTTTTATATGTAATCTGGGGAACTGAGAAGCGTTTATAGAGCATGGCTTAAAAAACCCTGTACTCGAAATTTCCCCAGAGCTTGTCCAGCTTTGACATGCTAGGATTCTATGAAAAACTTCCCTCCATACACGAGCTTACAGCATGTATGGGCATAGACAGAAGACCTATGCATTATCTTCACCACTGAGAACAGTACTCATTGTTTCATTTGATTCAGCACAGCCCTGGCCATCCAGCAGCCTCCTTTTGAGCTGGCAGTTCCCCAGAAGAGGTAAAGTTTACTGGGACACTGAAAACTCAGTGTTACAAAATAGTGGCTGCTTCATAGCAGGGAGTGGCTAAGACTTTACCCCCAAGGGCCTCAAATGGTTATAATACAAGGGTCCAGCCTAAGTTTAGCACTTTAATGATCCTTGTACTAGGTTGTCCTGATGACTTCCATTACTGTTAATATTTCATATACATTATGTGCATGGCTCTAGGCTAAGCACTTCACATACATTATATCATTTAATCTTCACATTAGGCAAATCTGTTGCACAAGACCTTTTTAAAGTGTTGAAGAGCAAAGATGTCAGTCTGAGGACTAAGGTGTGCCTGAGCCAAGCCAATAACCTCGTATGCATGAAAAAGTTGCAAAGTGAATAAGGAAGAACATAGAAAAATTGATGCATTTGAGTTATGGTGTTGGATGAGAATATTAAAAGTACCATGGACTGCCAAAAGAACAAATAGATCTGTGTTGGAAGAAGTACAACCAGAGTGCTCCTTGGAGGCCAAACGGCATCTCTCATACTTTGGGCATATTGTCAGAGGGATCAGTCAACATGGAGAAGAATATCATGTTGGTAAGGTGGAGGGTTGGAAAAAGAGAGGATGACCCCAGAGAGATGGATTGGCAAAGTGGTAGCATCAATAGGCTCAGTGTGACAACAGTTGTGAGATTGGCCCAGGACCAGGCAATGTTTCCTTCTGTTGTGCATAGGGTTGCTATGAGTCGGTTTCGATTCAATGGCATCTAACAGCAACAACAATCTTCACAGCAACCCTGAGAGATAGTTGTTTTTTGTGTTTTTTTTTTTTTCTTTTGAACCATTTTGCAAATGAGGAAACAACAACCCAGATAAGTAACTTACCCAAGACATTATTCTTCCCTGGTGCAGATCAGAATTTGAATCCAGGAAGTACAACTGTGGAACTCACACTTTAACTTCTCTGCTGCTGTTCTCTGTGTGAGAAGGAAGACATTACTATAGGGCAGGTCATGTCATCAGACCACTTAGATGTCATGTTCCTCCAGACCAGTATTTGCCTCAATTTTACGCTCTTGATGTCTAACTCAGCACTTGGCCCGGGGAGTAATATGCCCTGAAAGGTGGATATCGAAGTTTCTGCCAGTGCCAAAGTCCATCCCTCAAAGGGTAAATGAAAATGTGTTGGCTTTAACCAACAACATCCTTCTCACTCTGTCAATGTGAGTCCCTCCCCTGATACTACAAATGGATTAAATAGAGAGTCACAACCTACAACAACAAAAAAAATTAAGTGAGGACCACCTAAGCAAAAACAGTATCTGTCAATTTGACTCCAACTCATGGCTACTCCACATGGGTCACAGTTGTGTAAACTCGGAAGTTTTCAGCTGACTTCTCGGAAGTAGATCTACAGGGCTTTCTTCCTATGTGCCTCTAGGTGGGCTTGAACCTCTGACCTTTTGGTTAGCAGCCAAGTGTGTTAATCATTTGCAACACCTCAGATCTCCATCGGGATCTCAACTTCCTCAACAGGCCAGTGCCATCCCCAGGCCTTGCCCGAGCAGCCTGTAACAGGCTTCTCTTCCTGGCAGCTTTCTCTGTTGCCTACATAGTCAAATCACAGCAATAGGGCTGTTTGTCTGCTACCACTTACTTTCCCCCTGGACAAAGAAGACAGGAAGCCAGGGAAGGGTTGAATGGATAACAGCATGAAGCATTCAGGGTGAAAAGCTCTGTGAAGAGTCTAAGCAGTTTAGCTCATTCCCTTCCTCTTCAGGAGATAGATGTCCCAAAGAACAGAAGGTTCTAATCCATTTCAGAGGTTGGGAAGGATGGGATGAGACAATGAACCTGAGAAACTATTCCTTATAGAAGGTTCAAGAAAGACCCATGGACTGCGTAGGACCACTACTGTAAAAGACTAAGAAAAAGAACCCATACTCAAGGGGGGCGGGG
>NW_006408575.1:5567351-5569561 GCF_000296735.1 Chrysochloris asiatica | reverse complement strand
CAGGGGTGGTTAGAGTAATGAAAGGGAAGCAGCCGATCTGAACTCCCTCTTACAGAGCAAGTCTTTACCATTTAAGCTCAAAGCTTCAAATGGCCCAGTTTGTAGCGCCACAGTTGAAGAAAACAAAGTTCCAACCTCATAAGCAATTTAAAAGTTCTGCAATCATTGTTTTTATATCTCTAAGAACATTTAAAAGGATCTGATTAATAATTCATAGAAAACTCCATTTCTATTCCTATTAAGTTCCTTTATCTCCCCAGCTTCTATGTATACCCCTCAACTGCTAGGAAGAGATATAAAACCTTACACTCGAGACTTGTGAATTTTGTCTTTTCCTCTTCCCTTCCTACTGCACCCCCAACCCCCGCCCCTGCTTTTTTTTTTTTTTTTTTTCAATTTTTTTATTTTGAATTATGTGATAGTTTACATGGGAGAACATTAGTTTTACAGTAAAACTGTCAAAAATACCTAAAAACATATGGCAAGACAATATTGCATGATGGGTCATGCTGGCATTGTTTTTTTTTTTTTCACTTTTTATTTTGAAATGACTATCAATTCATATGACCACTCACACGGGATCACCAAAAGTCAACAGTAACTAGCTCTTTGGTTTTATAAATTCACAAGAAGTTGAAAATATGATACTTGTATTTTCAACAGAGAAGCCTCATGTACCTTTCACCCAGTTTCCCTCAATGGTTGCATTTGACAGAACTTTTTCCTATTAAATTTTAATAACTCATCTTATCCTTACAACAAGCCTAGGAAGTAACTATTAACACCCCCATTTCATAGATGAAGAAACTGAGTCCCACAAAATTAAAATACATTACTTAAGGTCTCCAGCAAGTTGGTGCAAACTCAAGACTTCAATTCAGATTTTACTGGCTCCAAAGTTTGTGCCTTCCCAGGATAATTCTTCTTTTTCACTTCCTCCCTGGCCCTCTCCAAGAAAGAGGAAAAATCCTCAAGAGGTCCAACCCCCAAAGGAATGTAGTTCTTCACATGCCTCAGAAGAATAAGTGCCAACTACAGTATGCTAAAAATTGGACGGAGTCTCCCCTACATAGCTGGGCTGTAGAATCATCAAAATTATTTTTGTGACCAGACAGCTAGCTCCAGACTATTTCAAATCTTTAATGAAGCCAGAACAAAGGGTCTTCTCTCCTTAAGACTCCTTTTCCCACCCTGCATGACTTTTTTCTACCTCCTGGATAGATGTTTCTCTTAGGCTATAGGGTGCTTCTTCTTAGGGTTTACTTTGACTCACAAATGTGAGGAGAGAGTGATGAGGCTAAAAATGGCACTTGGAGTCAGCACAGGGAGGGATGTAAGCGTTAACATGAATAGAAGTAATTATTGTCAACTGGTGGTACGTGAAGGGTATTGCAATCAGTGTAATGAAACAAAGTACATTATTTATTAAAGGTAAAATTGATGATCTGCTCTGTAAACCTTCACTCAATTCACAACAAAAAGTTTTAAAAACAAAACAAAAAAGTCCTCCTTTTGTCAATTTTTAAGAACTTTTTATTGTGAATTGAGTAAAGAGTTACAGAGCAGATCATCGGTCCTACATTCAATACATTTCTCCCTTTCTGCAGGGGTGTTTTTTGGTTCCTTGAAGTAGTACTGTGTAATTTTTTTAGTATAGATCTTTTGTTTCTCTGTGTCATCTTTTGGGTGGCTATGGTAAAAGATATTGTTTTCCTGATTTCCTTTTACAGCTCTCTTTATTAGTGTAAAGAAATTCACCTGATGCTTGTGTTGATCTTATACCCTGCCACTTTGCCAAATCTTTCAAGGGTTCCAATAATTTTCTTGAGGAGTCTTGGCGATTTACTAAGCATAGGAACAAATTGTCTGCAAATAGGAGTTTTACTTCATTTCCAATTTGTTGTTGTTGATAAGTGCCATCTAGTTGATTCCAATTCATAGCAAACCTGTACAAGGTTTCTGAGGAGTAGTTGATAGTTTGAACTGCTAACCCTGTGGTTCAACGTCCAGTACTGATGCTAAAGCTCCACGCATACCTTTAATTTGAAGTATGACTCTAGGAATATTGGAAATTGTCAAAAATGAAATGGAACACATAATATTGATATCTTTGGCATTAGTGAGCTGAAATGGACAGGTATTGGTCATTTTGAATCTGACAACCACATGGTTTACTATGCCGGGAATGACAAATTGAAGAGGAATGGTGT
>NW_006408575.1:5513383-5541565 GCF_000296735.1 Chrysochloris asiatica | reverse complement strand
GTCCACCCAATCCGCCATCTTGTTTGTTCTCTCAGAGCTTATTCTTAATGATTCTCCTTTTGTAGACAACTTTTCATTTTACCTGAGCTAGTCTCAGGAGACTTTTCTTGTCTTTGATTTTGGAAAGTTGGATTATGATATGTCATGGTGATTTCCTTTTGAGATGTATCCTGTTTGGGGTTCATTTAGCTTCTTGTATGGTTATCTTTTCATCTTTCATGATGTTAGGGAAGTTTTCTTCCAGCAAGCTTCAACATATGTTTCTGTGTTTTTTATTGTCTCTTTTTGTTCTGAAATTCCAACCACCCATAAGTTATTCCTTGTCCTGGTGTCCCTCATAACTCTTAAGCTTTCTTTGGATTTTTCATTCTTTCTTCTGATTGTTCTTCTAGCATACTAGTGTTGAGAGATTTATCTTCAAGCTTACTAATTTGGGCTTCCATTGTTTCAAATCTCCTACCTTTTTTTTTTCCTTTCAATGTATTGTCTGTTTCTGGAATCTTAGTATTAATCTTTTGGATTTCTAATCACAAGGTTTGTGTTTATTCAAAAATTTGCATTTATACAGTTTGTTTGTTCTTGTAGTTTTCCTAAATTCTTCTAAAGTTTATTTCTGTGTTCCTCTTGCTTTCCTCAAATTTTCTGTGAATACTTTGTAGGTACCTAAATATTATTCTTTTGAGTTCTTTTTCAATTAGTTCTATTACCTTTTGCTCTAAAGGAACATTTTTTTGGATCTGTATCTTGGTCACTTGTTTGTGTTATTCTCTCTTGTTTCTTTGTGTGAACTAAAATTATTTATCTCTGGAACATTTTGGTGTTTTTGTATTTGTAGTTAATTGATTATTGTATGTTGACTTGTTCTTAGGCTCTCACCAATGGAGTCCTGTGAGTATAGTAAGGGAATGGAAGCATGTGCACTATTTTCCATTTGCTGTTCATACACCTCTGTTTAGGGTGGATTTGGCTGCTGCTGTTGTTTTGTTGTTAAGTACCGTGGAGTCAGTTCCAACTCATAGTGACCCTGCACAGGTTTTCTGAGGCTGTAAATCTTTACAGGAGCAGAACACCTCATCTTTCTCCCGCAGAACCACTGGTAGTTTTGAACTGCTGACCTTGAGGTTGGCAGCCCGACTCTTAACCACTACGCTACCAGAGCTCCTTGGCTACTGTCTATTGTAGATCAGGTGATATATGAGCTGATATAGGCTTTTGCTCAGTTGGTGGAGCTGCAGAAGGTACAGTTGTGGCTGAGCTGTATGGACATGGATATTGTCTCCTATTTACTGGAAAAGAGGAGAAATCCCTCCTGCCTTCAAAGGAACACAGAGTAAACAAGCAAGCAACCAACAATGAAAAAAGAAAATAATAAAAGCAAAAAATAATTAAAAACAGGCAAAGATTTAAAAAAAAAAAGGATATAAATAACTAAAAAGAGAACAGGGGGACAGGAAAATGGAGCTATAGAACAGAAAATAAAAAGAAGAAATAAAAACAAAAATAACTCTTAGAAAAACCAGAGAGTGGGAAGATGTAAAGAAAGAGAGGAGAGTTGTTGTTAAGAACCATCAAGTTGGTTCCAACTCATAGTGACCCTATATAAGGTTTCTGAGAAGTGGTTGGTAAGCTTTAATTACCAACCTTGCAGTTCAAACTGACCTTGCAGTCCAATATATTAGCCCACAGTACCACACTAGAACTCCAAAGAAAGATCAAATGGGGGGAAAAGAAAAGAAGGATAGAAATAAGAGACAGAAGAAAAGAAGGAAATACAAAAGTAGAGATAAAAAAGGATAAACGTCAATGGAATGGAGAGCAAAGAAGAAGGAGGAGTAAGAATAAACAAACAAACAAAAAAATCAACTATGAAACTGCAAAGGGAAAAAACACCATCACCACCACCCTCCCCCCTAAAGAAAGAAAAACAGAGTAGCAGTTGGACCCAGAGAGGAGAAAGCTCTGGGAGGCTCCAGAACCAAGGTTCTTACAAGGCGGGTGTGGGAGGGCTGTGACAGTGGACTTCCTGGCTTTAGATGGAGTTTCTGTCAGCCTCAGTGGTATCTATGTTCAGAGCACACAATCTGGAAGCAGTATTTGTCTAGTCTGCGGTCTTACCAGAAGTCCTATCAATTTTTAAAATGAGAATCTGTGTACAATTCCTTTGGAACTGGGTTCTACTGTTAATGAATTTGAAAACAATGATCTACTGACAAACCCAGGCCTATGAATGTGTTTTATCTGGCCCTTACTCTATTTTTATGTAATTTTAATTTGAATGTCTTTAGGCAGAGCAAGTACACTCTGATTCATGACAGACTTCACCTGAGCTTGTGATAAATTGAGCTGATTCATCAAATCTTGTCATCTGCTGATTCCTGAGGGCACTTGAAATTTCTATCGTATTATGCAAACAGGAAGAAACCTTGCCAAAAGTCTAATAATATTTGTGAAACTTGAGGAGAAGCAAGAAGGTGGGTAAGTGTTTTTACAGGTAACAATCACTATTTACAGTATGAATCAATCAAAAACTTCATAAAAGATTCTGGGTGAAAGTCGAGGTCAAATGTTGGAAGGTCTTGGAGGCGAACTGAGAATGCTGGTCTGATCAGGTAAGGTGGAAAGCCACTGACTGTTGAATTTTAAAGGGTTTAGGATTGTTAGGGAGGGCCTAATGAGTTCTTTAAGAGTAGGGATAAAACATTCTGTTTTGGAGATGAGACTAGGAGATTTAGGGCAGGCTGAAACAAGGCAGATAGAATGGTTTTGTGCCATTAAGTTGGTATGATGCAGAACAAAACACTGCCCGGTCCTGGGCTTACTTCACAATTAATTATTGCCACACTGAGCCCATTGATGCTACCACATTGCCAATCCATCTCTCTTGGGGTCTTCCTCTTTTTCTCTGACCTTCCACCTTGTTGTTAAGTGCCATAGAGACAATTCTGACCCATAGCAATCCTGTATAGGGTTTCCAAGGAGCAGCTGGTGAGCTTGAACCACTGACTTTGCAGTTCAAATGACTTTGCAGTCTGATGCATTAGCCCACAGCGCCACACTAGGACTTGGTCTTCCACCTTACCAGATAAAAATTGTTGTTGCTATGTGCCATGGAATGGTTCCAAATCATAGAGACCCTGCATAGGGTTTCCGAGGCTGTAAATCTTTACTGGACAGAAAGCCTATCTTTCTCCTGTGGAACAGCTGGTAGTTTCAAACTGCTGATCGTTTGTAACAACATTAGCAGCCTCATTCGTAACCACTACACTACCAGATATAGCCAGGGGTTAGTAGTAATGTAAAGAAGGGCTAGATATGTCTGTCATGGGAAATGGGGGAAATCTTTAAGAAAAACAATGGCTAGGTTCACTCCCACATTTGGGCTGTGTTGTTTTTAAATGGGATTTGCAGTCATTGAGATAAAACAAAATGTATGATTTGTTGAATGCAAAACTTGATGATCTTCTCTGTAAACCTTCATTCAATTCAGAATCAAAAGTTCCAAACAAAGTAAATTTGGAAGTTTTTATGTTATCACTTCTCAGAGGAAATAAGGAAGTTTGACATGTTTACTTAGAATGAAATAAGAAAGGGAGTGGGCTGGTCCCTCATCGTACACTAACTCTCCAATAATCGCATCTTGGTTTTTCTCTGGTTTTTCTCCCAACTCCTAGGTTCTGTGTGTAGGTGAAGTGACTCTCCTTCCTACTCCATGGGTAAGAATGTGGCTCAGCCTGGCCAATCAGAGTATCAGATGTCCTCCGGAGGCATCAGCTGTTTTCCCAGCTGTTCTGAAATGCAGATGGTTGGGAAGGAAGGGTTAGGACATTTGAGGATAAAGGAAACTGCTTCTGATTTCTTCCAAAATGTACCATTAGGCCAGTGTCTATTTTGCGGTGTAGTTAACACTTCTGCTTAGAAATGACAGATTACAGATAAGCTGTAAACTCTGTAAAGGCAGGGACTATGTGCAACTATGTTCAACATCATATAGTAGGTATTCAATAAATAATTGTTGAATGACTGAATGAGTTCTCAAACATGTACTAATTATTTACTGAGTGACAGCTAGAAACAATTAAGATCCTAGAGAACTTTTGGTCTGACTTCCTCCATAGAAAGTCCCCTTATCTTTGTTTCCTTATCTTCAAAATAAGAGAAGTCAAATTAAGTTGTAAGGCCATAACTGTGCAAGAATTGGACTCCAGATTCCCTGCCTCCCAGTCTTAGGCACATTTTAGAATATATTCCAAAGTTTCTCCAAGTCCTACTTTGGCACTGTACGATAAGCACTCCACTGCAAGGTTAGTTTGAACTGCAAAGTTGGCTGTTCATACTCACTAGCTGCTCCTCAGAAACCATTTACAGGGTCGCTATGTGTTGGAACTGATTCAATTGCACTTCACAATAACAACAACAACCAAAGTTTCTCAAGGTGGGGTGCTTACCACTTCTTTTTTCCTGAAGATTTTTTAACATGAAATAATACTAGATCCATATTTGTTGTTGTTTGGTGCCATTGAGTTAGTTCCAACTCATAGCGATCCTCTGTACAATGGAAACACTGTCTGTCTGGTCCTACACCATCCTCACAATCACTGCTTGAGTCCATTGTTGCAGCCACGGTGTCAGTCAGTCTTGTTGAGGGTCTTACTCTTTTTCGTTGACCCTCTACTTTGTCAAGTATGATGTCCTTCTCCCGTGACTGGTCCCTTTTGATAACATGCCCAAAGTATGTGACAGAAAGTTTCACCACCCTCGCTTCTGCTTTTAAGAATCTACATAGTGAACAAATTGTTTCTTTATAAGTTATTTTCCCAACCTTCTTATGTAAAGGAGACTGTCTTAACCTGGTGTTAATAGATTGCTAACATCTAACATCATCTCCTGGTGTGGCTCTGTGGGTTAAAGCGCCATACTGCAAAGCCGTTTGAACTGCAAGGTCGGCGGTTCAAGCTCACCAGCCGCTCCTTGGAAACTCTATACGGGATCGCTATGGACCGGGATTGACTCGATGGCATTTAACAACACAAACATATTCTAGCACTTGCTAATCATTCCCTTCTTAATAAAGGAGAAGACTTTAGACTCAGAGTCTTCACAAATAACAGCATTTATTTAACACTGCGTAATGGTTATGAATCGGGCTGCTAACCTCAAGGTCGGCAGTTCGAAACTATCAGCTGTTCCACAGGAGAAAGATGAGGCTTTCTGCTCCCGTAAAGATTTGCAGCCTTGGAAACCCTGTGCAGGGTCACTATGAGTCGGAACCGACTCCATGGTACTTAACAACAACTGTACCATTGTTTTTAATGTCTTATGGAAATGTTCAAGCATTTCCTAACGCAAGGGAAAAAATAACTCACCGTTACACATCACCCAGCTTTAAGTACTATTGACATTTTGTCACTATTGCTTTATATACCCACCCTCTCATATACTTTTTTCAGTAATAATTAAAATATCATGCCTTGTAACTTTGGTTGGTGGTTATGTGCCGTGGAGTCTGTTCCGACTCATAGTGACCCTATATATGGTTTCTGAGGCTATAAATCTTTATCAGAGCAGAAAGCCTCAGCTTTCTCTGGCAGAATAGCTGGTAATTTCAAACTACTGACTATGAGGTTAGCAGATCAATTCATAACCACTATGCTACCAGAGAGCTCTTTATACCATAAATATATCAGAATATATATTCAACATAGAAAGTCTTATTTTTTTAATGTAGCCATAATTCCATTATCATATATAACAAAATTAACATTAATTCTTTAATATAATGCAATACTTACTTTATGTTCAAATTTTGCAGTTTGTCTCTAAAGTATCTATATTAAATTGGTTTGAATCCAGATCCAAGGATTCCTACATCCTACATTTTGTTCTTGTGTTTCTTGTAATCTGTTACTGCTCTCAGATGCCATTGATAGCATCCCCATGTATAGCGGAAGCCACCATTGCCTGGTGCTGTGCCATCCTCACAGGTAGTTTGAGTAGGAGGTGTTGTAGCGGCCACTGTGGTACTCCATCTCATTGAAAAGTCTTCCTCTTTTTTGCTGACTCTCTACCAAACACAATGTCTTTCTCCAGGAATTGGTCCCTGCTGATAACATGTCTAAAGAAAGCCATCCTCAGCTCTTTTAATCTATTGGAATTAAATCATCTAGCCCTCATTCCCACCTTCTCCTTTTTTCATGTCATATATTTATTGGAGAAACTTTGTATTTTAGGTAATGATCTTCTCTGCCACTTGGCACTTCCTTGGCTGTCTTTTTCTGTACCATTCTGTACAGCTCTTCAAAATGTTAGGGAAATAATATTTTTAATTGGAAAGAGAAGAGAGTTCTGGAAGGTCACTGAGAGCTCCTGAAATGGAAACCAGTACCTGGACTCTTTTGAGAATTCCACTGCCCTGCTACCACCTCCCCACCATTCCCAGCCCCCCTCCCTTGGCTGCCCTCCCAGGGAGTACAGGGCTCTCTTTCTTATTCCTTGGCCAGCCGAGCAGCTGAGGGAGGCTAGACACTATCTGTCCTTGGGCTGAAATCCTGGGTTAGAAACTGGAGAAGGAACTTAAGGGGTGGAAGGATCTCCTGCCTGGATTCAGGCCAGGCCCCAACTGCTCCTGGCTCACAAGTCAGCCATGGCCTGAAGGGCTTAGTAATGACCTCAGAGAAGCTTAGATGTTTCCCTCAAAACCTGGGGAGGCAGAGGACTGTGTTATTGGAGGGCTATTACCCTGGAGAACTTTATCTTAAGAATAAAATTCTGCCCAGGTTTGTCAATGAACACATTTAGTTTATTGTGAGGTAGTCATGGAAAGGCATGTAAGTAAGACCTCAAGTCATTCATTTAGCATTGGAGAATCAGAATTGACAATTACAGCATCAAAGTGAGAGCCCAAATCTTTAGGCTTCAGGTCTCAGGGAGGAGACGCAACCACCCATTGAGTTCAGAGGATGTCCCCCAAGGTCAGTTGCCACAAGAAATATCTCAGCAAGCTCTCAGTCTTCAGATAGTGTCAAAGATAACATTTGCATCATCAACCAACCAAAGGGTATATCCTACAAGCCTGCGCCCCTGCCCCCTGCCTCCCCCAGTCATCAGCACACAGCCCCTCTCCCTCTCTGGGTCTAAAGTCCCCAGCTGCTCCATCTCTCCTCGTCATCATCTTTGGCTCCATCTCTGGCATCACTGTTTCTCTGGGTAGGGTCCCACTCTCCACTCCTCTCCCTTGATGGTCCCAGGGACCTCTGCTCCTAGATTGCAAAGTTAATCACTCTCCTCCTTGCTACAAAATGATGTATGACATACTTTATCTATTTTCAGGGATAACTTTCTAAACAACTTTCAGTTAGTAGTTAAAGAACATTAAAAAAGCATTCAGAAATTCTCTATTTCCAACTTCACATTATAAATGACTTATGTGTTTAAAAGCTTGTAAAAACATCATAACAGTGTAAAAAGCATTCTGGAAGCTCATATGTTTATGCTTAATACATACGTAGTTTAAGAACACTACAGAATCAAATGTGGTTGGAAAGCATACAGATTGTATACATATCAGGAATAAAAGAGTCCCTTACAAGAAGAGGTGTTCTGGCCTTTCCCAGGCCTTTCAGCTCAAGATAAAGCTATATCTACTCAAATGAGTGGTTAAACTTCTCTTCTGGGCCAGGCACTGTGCTACATGCTAGAGACACAATGGAAAACAATGTCAGCATAGTTCTGCTCTCATAAAACACACAGAATAATGAGCAAGACAAATGTGTAAATAATTATGGAGCATATAGGGGTGATATGTGGTGTGGCACTGTAGGATAAGGGCTGAACTGCTAACCTCAATGTTCAGCTGTTCAAACCCACCAGCCACTCCTTGGAAACCCAATACAGGGTCACTATGAGTGAGAATTGATTTGAGGGCACTTAAAAACAACAACAACCTAACTCAGACTTTGGAGTCAGAAAAGCTTTCTAAAAGAATAGATGTCTAAGTTGAGAATGGAAGGATCATAGGAATGAGCAGATCAAATCCACAGGAAAACTTGTCACTTGCAGAGAAGACAGTTAGTAGAAACATAGCTGGAGGTAGCATATGATCCAAGAACCAATGAAACTGAAGAAGTCCAAGGTGCAGTGAAGGCATTGGCAAAGAACAAGGCACTAGGAATTGATGGACTGCAAATTATAAATGGATCAGTTTATTACAGGTGTATGGAGAAATGAAAGGAGTGGGAGTGTTGAGAGATGAGGCTGGAGAGGTAGGCCAAGTTATACAGGGACTGTAAGACCCCTTCAGGGGTTTTAAGGCTCCCCTGCAGGGAATACACCCTCTTCTCACTTATTGGTTAGGTTCCAAGGACCAGGTTGTTAAGCAAAATAAACGCATGTGAAAATGGAGGCTGATTACATCAGATCACAAAATGGAGAAGGACTCTATCCCTACACAACTACCACATTACATCATCATCACATAACAAACCACATGACCTTAATCATCACCGCCAGCATTCCTCTTGTCTCACACCTAGATTTACATTATTGCCAGGCGTATGTATGTTGTTAATATGAAAGACAGTTGGATTAGATATTTGACTGTTGTAAATGTGAAATGTCAGATAATGAGGCAGTCGATATGTAAGAAGTTGTAAAATGTTTAGGCAGGGAGGTTATACAATCAGATATGCATTTTAGAGACTGTTCACATTACCTGGAATCTCTGGGTGGTAAAAATGGTTGACATGTTTAGCTGCTAACTGAAAGGTTGGAAGTTTGAATCTACTCAGAGGTGTCTAGGAGAAAGGCCTAGCAATGTACCTATGAAAAATCATCCACTGACAACCCTATTGAGCACAGTGCTTCTCTGACACACATGGGGTTGCTATGAATCAGAATGGACTCAAAAGCAATTGGTAAAGTTGGTCCAAAAAGATTTTGAAGCAATATTATGTACATATAGTCACTGAAAGAATGCTGGGTTAAGAATGCTAGATTAGATACAAAACTGTATCAAATCTACAATTCAATACAACTAACTGTCAGGCTTCTTCTTATTATTATTTTTTGTTGTTGTTGTTTAATTTAAGGTTTTTATGATGGATTGAGTAAAAGTTTACAGGGCAGATCATCTGTTTTATATTCAACAAATCATACATCTTATTTCATTACAATGATTATAATCCCCTCCAAGTACCATCAGTTAACAGTGTTTCTCTCTATCCACTTTAGTTCTTTTTTTTTTAAGGTATTTATTGTGGATTGAATGAAAGTTTACAGGGCAGATCATCAGTTTTACATTCAACAAATCATACATCTTGTTTCATTACAATGATTATAATCCCCTTCATATACCATCAGTTAACAGTATTTCTCTCTATTCACTTTAACTTTTTTAAAAACAAACAAACAAAAAACACATTCAGACATATATAATAATTTACACCTCCAAAGGGTACATTCTGCAAGTCTGCCTCCTGACCACCAGCTTTTAGTCCCTCTCTTCCCATGAATCTAGAGTCCTCAGCCGCTCCTCCTCTCCATGACCCCATCTTGGCCTCCGACTCTGGTGTCTCTGTTTCTCTGGATAAGGTCCTGCATTCTGCTTGTGCTCTTCTCCCTTGATGGTCCTAGGGTCTTCTGTTTCTGGACTGTAATATTAACCACTCCCCTGTTTTTGTTACAAAACTTCTACCTTTACAATTGTGACAGTTGCAATTAGTCATGATAACAATTATTCACTACGGAATCATATGAATCTTATCCCCATCTCTTTTCACCAGACCCATCTAGACAAGATGAAAACTATTCAGTGGGGACTTTTTCTTCTCCTCCATACCCTTCCCCCCTCCCCCATACTCTTAAACTAGAATCCCTCTTGAAACCTTGTATACCAGTTACTTCGTGCCTTTATCACCCCCCTCATTTTAGGTAGCCAATGTCTAAGTTGCCTATCCCTATCTACCCTGTGTACAGAGGGGATATCATTGATACTTGATGTGAAGACTCCTTCCCTCTCTGTTGGTATTTAGAGTTACTACCTCCATGAGTATAGGTCAGGTTCATCAAATTGTAGCAATTTACCCTTGTTTCCTTTATATAAAAAAATTTTTTTGTGTGTGTGTGTGTATAATCTTCCTCTAGTCAAGTTCTGATTATCAAGCGTAAGTCTAGGTTAAATGGGTACTATCTGCAAGTTTGGGTGTTCTTGTGCATCTCTCCTCACTTCATATCAGCTGGATGCTTCACTCTCAGCTCTAGCTCTCTGTGGCTATGTCCTAGTCCATGGGCTCAAGTGTCCCCAGGTTTTACCACACTTTGGAACAACCAGTCCTTCCTCTTCTCTTTCTCATCTCCAGGTCAACGGGAGTCAATGGACTGTGGTTGAACTCAGCCCATTTCTTCATTGCTGCCTTTCCCCCTCTTCCACTCACCAGTAGACCAGTGTGATCACCAGCAAACTTACATGCCTGTTCATGTGTTCCCTTTGAGTTTCAGTCTTAGAGGGGAGATTGTCCTGAAGAAACTTGATTGCTAGCCTTGATGTCTTCCTGGCAAACAGCTTGCTTATTCTTATAGTAGCCAGTCATTCTGACATTTTTGTTTGGGGGGTTTTCCTGATGATCTTTCTTTGAAGATCTATCTTCTGTTGCTCTAGCTGTTCCAGGCTGGTCTGCTTGTCCTTGCTAGTGGGAATGGCCCACCTCAGAAGGTTCTGGATCAGACTTAGGATTCCACGTAAGGTTCTATACTCTGCAAAGGCTTTGCAAGAGGCCTATTTCATTTGGCAATACCCTTTTTAGGTATTCCAATCAATTATAGGCTGAAGACAGGCTTACAAGTTTCATGTGATCATATTTTCTGACATTCCTTTCTATCCCACTCAAGTGTCTATTTTACAATAGTAGGTAAGGGAAACCAATATTCATAAGACAATCAAGCATCTTAATATTATTTCCCCTCTTCAAATTATGCCTAGATCCATGTGTCACAGAGCCCTGTTGTTTCAAGGTTGAGCATGCATCACTATTTACCTCTGCCCCACTTAGGACATGCAAGCCTGTCTCAGTGTTCCCTATCTATCTTGTTCTTCCTCCTCCTCCCCCTTCTTGCATTGCCCTCCCCAACACCCAAACTATGGTGTGTCTGCCCCTACTCTGTGCTCTACCATCGCCTCCCTCCACCTCCCTCTAAAGCACCCACCACAATGATAATTCTTAAGTTATTTCTCTTTATATTGTCCAACATGAATCTTAGACCTTCTTCAGATTTTTTTATCCTTTTTTTCTGCTAGTTCGTCTATCTTAATAGTGTTGAGAGATTTATCTTCCAGCTTACTAGCTCTGGTTTCCATCTTTTCAATTCTACTCCTTTGCCCTGTCAGTGTGTTGTCCATTTCTGTTATTCTTAATTTGGACTTCTTTCTGTAGGTTTTGAATTGTTGCCAATGCTGTATCTCTCTTATTTGATTGTTCCTGTAGCACTTTCCTGAATTCTTCATTATTTTTCTCAACTCCATTGTAAAGTGTTTTGATACATTTTATAAATGTTTTTCTGAAATCCTTCTCAGGCATTTCCAAAGTCTGCTCATCTTCCAGTATGGAGTGTAGTTCTACTTCCAGCTCATTTGTCTCAGTCACTTTATCTCATTTCTGGACATGTGCTGATATGCTCATCTGCTTCTATTTTTGGGGGCATATTCAGGAGTTTTCTGTGGCCTTAATACTTAGATGGATATATATTTTGGTATTTTTTATGCTTTCTGATTGCCTCCAGGTACATGTGATCAGGAGATGGGCTTCCCTTTTAACTCTTCTTCCTGAGAAATTTCAAGATGCCACTGTTGTTCATTGTGACGTAACTCAGGACTTAATTTTCAGCCTATTTCCTTTCTAGTCTGCCTGTCCCACTCCACAATCCCCGTTCAGTGATTGTGTTCAGGAAACTGTTTTTCCTAATGATAAACAGTTCAGGACCAGTTGTGACCATTTTCACTGCTGTTTGGTTTTAAGTGGAAACTCTTCACTTTACATTTTGAGATCTGTGTGCATGTGTAGTAGAACCCTCCAGAGGTGGGGCTGGGGTGTCCATTCATTCAGGCATCCCTTTAGTCACCAGAATGGAGGTGTGCAGACAATGAGAGACCAATGAACAGATACCAAAAAAGAAGAATGTCCACACCTTTATCTCCGTGGTTCTCTCAGGCATCCATAACTACCCTGATCCTTACCCCATTCAGCTTCACCCAAGATGGCGGCTCTGGGAGCAGATGAGCACCTTGGATTAGAAAGCCCTGGATTTCTTGCTTCTGCTACAAATTCCACTGGCTGTAAGTGTTCCAACCTCCTAAATATTCCTTTATATGTAGTTCAGAGTTCTGGTACCATCCCCTGAGCCTGCTTGGTCTGGTATTATGTGTTGTTGCAGATGGAGCTCCTAACTGCACTTCTACCCGATCTGCCATCTTGTTTCCAGGCTTCTAGTTTTAACTGAATAGAAATCTATGAGTTAACGTGTAACCTCACAGAGTCAGATCCCTAATTAATAGTAAACAGCAAATCAAATAAAGTCGCATCCATTAGAGAATAAGATGATCCTTGGAGGATTTGTTAGGCCATCTCTAACACTGCAAGGCTGCATAGTCACCCTTTCGTTTTATTGCCAAGTTTTGGACAAGCTTTCCTCACATTTGTTTTTGTGTGGTAGTCTCTTCCTCTCCATTTTCCTACCTCTGTCTCTTTGTTTCTCCCAACCAACTCTCTGAGACTCTGTTACTGTCTGTCACTTTCTGTTTTTGATTTGACACATACATTTGAATCCCCTTTTCCTGGGAGTGGACATGTGCCAGGCCCTGCACCAGGAGCTGTGGGGAAGGGACAGAGCTGAATCAGACATGCCCCTGCCGCTCTGTCTGCATTTCTTTTCAGAACTGGAAGGAAACCAAGTGGAAACTCTGAGTGTCTGAAGGAGAGAGGTGCTGAGGGTGTGGGGACGTGGCAAGAAAGGGAGGGCAGGCTGTAGCCAGCTCCAGGCTTCAGCTGGTGGGGCGGAGATGATTTCATACCACAAAAATGTCTGAATCAGTAGAATAACCCAACTTGGATGGAGCTGGGAGGCAGCTTAGCGGGGGAGTGAAAGGAGGTGGAGATCTCAGTATGGGGACTAGGGGTCAAGATGGGGGAGCTGGCTGTGATTTCTCATGGCTCTTGGGTGTCTCAGAGTGGGAGGGGATCACTGTTCTGGGATTTCAAAAAGCAAATTATTTCTCCTCCCATGTTGCTAGTGGAAAGGCAGATTCCAACCTCCCGAGAGATAACAGGGTAGACTTTAGAGTTGCAACCCTGAAGAATCAGAAGGCTCTGCTAGCAAATCTGCCCTGAGTACTGGAGTGAGGAATCCAGAGGCAAGAGAGAAGCAGGAGATGGAAGAGAAAGAGAGGAGGAAACCACTGACTTCAAAGACTGGAAGACCTTTGTGTTACATGACCCAGTGACTTTAAAAGTTTTATTTGCTGAACTCTTTGTTTCTATGAGAGAACACTATTAAAATAATCAAAGGACAGCTACTTCTGAGGACAGAAAGGGGAGACCTGAGCTCCAGCCATAGCTTGGAAACTATGACCCAACTCAACATCCTTATTTTACAATGGGAAACCAAGGTGCAGAGAGGGCAAATGACTTACCCAAGGCATTTGACTGATTGGGTGAGGAACCACATGTCTCTTAGCTCCTTGTTTAGAACTCTTCAAGAGGATTCCAAGCACAGAAACAGAAGGGGACAAGCAAAGGGGAAGGAGAGAAGAGACACAAGATGATGAGGAGTGAGAAGGAAGGAAGGAAAAGAGGGAGCAGGGGAGAAAGAGGTTGGGTTACTTTACATTTTTCAAAGCCAGGAGGTTGCTAAGATTTTGGTCTTTCTCCCAGCAGGAAACAGAAAGGTGAATTCAATTCCCATCAGTAAAGGCAACAAAATAAGGAAGGGGCAGGGAAAAAGAATGGATGGAATCAGGGAACCTAGGGAGGCACTGGGAAGAGTGCTGTTATGTTGAGGGAACTGCAACGAAGATCACAAAACAAAATGCATATAAATTGGTGAATGGAAAACTAATTTACTCTGCAAACTTTCACCCGAACTACAGTTTTTTAAAATTAAATAAATAAAGGTAACACAATTGCAGCCCCAGCGGAGATTTCTCTACCTGATGGATTTTGTTTGTAGGAAACAATGTTTAAAAATGGGGGAGAGAAGGCTCTGAGTGTCTCTGAGAGGGGCATGTGCTCTCCAGTGGGTATGGGCCCCACTTCTGATATATGAGGGGACTTCAAGAAGTCCTTGGAAAAATAGAATGAGAAGATAATGGAATTGTTCCACAAGCATTTTGAAACCTCCTTCTATCATCTGCTTAAGTCTAGGTTACCTGTTTGTCCCAAAGGCTGTTTGAGTTCGCTTCCCAGATGCTCTGGATGATTCTATAATGATCTCAAGTCATGTAAGTTGTAAAAGTCAGTATTAACTTTCAAAATGCTCTGCAAAAGCACTCATGGTGTGAACTTATAAATAAAAATAGGTCTACCTTTGAGAGGTTCTCTAACATTAACTAAGAGCAATTAGATGCTGTAAGTTGTAGGAAAGTTATTTAGACATAGAAATATAGAAGCATGCAAAGTATGTAAAGAAAGCAAGTAATCTCTAAATTCGCTGTGACCCAGTATGCTATAACATCAGAAAAGATAAATCTGGGGAGCCTCCCTCATCTCTAACCTTGAAGAGAAGCTGCTTCATCTCTTCTCTCTAAAGCCTGGAAAAAAAGATACAACATACTTGCCCTTGTGTGGCACCAAGGTGACAAATTCACATATAAATCCTAAATTTTGGATCACTCACTGGAATAAAGCAGAGATGAAACTAATTCTAGCCACTGCCACTGATCTTGGACCCTAGCTCTGAGGGACTTCTAAAGTGTTTGTGTCATGGTTAAGCCTTCCTCTCAAGATGTCTTGTTAAATGTAAAGGCCTGAGAGAGGGAGAAGAGCTGTGTGTTGATCACCGGGAGGCAGGCTTGTAGCGTATACCCTTTGGTTGGTTGATGGTGCGTGGAGGGGATTGTAACCATGGCAATATACGATAGGATGAATGTAAAGCTAATGTTCTGCCATGTAAACTATCATATAATTCACAATAAAACATTTTAAAAAAAAAGAAAAGTTAAAGGCCTGAAGGTCTAAAGGTGTGGACTGTCACCATTGAACTAACATTGTAAATGTAATTATTAATTTTGATCTCCTGTTCTAAAGAAATGTTATGAGGCATTATTTGCATGCATTGCCTTACAATAAAGGAGTTTATGTCTGCCAAGCCTGAGTATCTCTCCATTAATATTCTAAGATAAAATCCTCCACAGCACCTGTAATCCCTGATTTTTTCCTTTGGGATGATACTGGGCTGATAGATGGGATCCCTTCTTCCTCCCTCTGGGTCCCTACTTCTGGTTGCCAGTCTAGAGTGACCACACTGTGACCATGCTGTGGCCTGGTTCTTTTGTGGCTCACACGTGGGTCTTGGGAACTTCCTCTTTCCCACGGTTCCTAATATAGTTAGTGATATTCTGTGTCCTTGGACAAACTACTCCCTTCTCTAGGGTGTATTTTCTTCACCTATAAATCCAATATTAACGAATCCGGCTGCTAGCCGCAAGGTCAGCAGTTCGAAACTACCAGCGGTTCCGTGGGAGAAAGATGAGGCGGTCTGCTCCCGTAAAGATTTACAGTGTTGGAAACCCTGTGTAGGGTCGCTATGAGTCGGAACCGACTCCACAGCACATAACAACAACAACAACAACAACATAAATCCAGTGGGTTGGAAATAAATTAATGTTTTTCTTTTTTGGTGTAGTGGTGGTGGTGTGCCGTGGAGTCGGTTTCCGATTCATAGCGACCCTATGGTTTCCAAAGCTGTAAATTCTTATGGGAGCAGAAAGCCTCACCGTTTGCCCACAGAACGAATGGGAGTTTTGAATTGAGGCTAGAAGCCCAACTCACAACCACTTCCTACCGGAGCTCCTTAAATGTATTTTTAGAAATGAAATCTTATGCAAAATTCTAATATACCAAACAGATATGAGCAGTCTTGCTCTGGTGCAGGCAGAGATGGGTGGCTGCCCGGAGACCTGTCCCTTTGGTCCTCCTTTGCCCAGCTCAAAACTTCTGCATGGACCTCCAGGAACTCCACAGAACACAATTAGAAAACTAACTCTAAGATCCCTTAGAAAAACCACGAGCCTGAGGAAACGTATGCGGTTGTTAGTGCCAACAAGTCTGTTCCAACTCATAGAACTATGTATATGTTTTCCTAGGAGTTGCTGGTGGATTTGAACTGTCAACCTATGGTTTGGTTCGCTGTTTAAAGCTGGTCCCAGGAGTCCTTGAGGAAATGTATAAGGGTCAGGCATGGGGACAGAGGGGACATACAAGGGGTCTTCAAAAAGTTCGTTTAAAGATTCTGTCATCCACTTTTCCTTGAACTTTTATAAGGGCCAAAGTGAATTAACTTCTAAAGAGGTCAGTTAGAGCTGTCTTGTTTCCAAAATGCAGGAAAAAAACTTGGTTTGGAGAAGGGGGCTTATAGGTTTTGGCCAGATCCCTTCTCCACGCTCCACGTGGCCCAGGTCTGGGAGCCTGAAGACAGGATGGAGCTTCCAGGCTGCCCCTCAGGCCAGCTGATCACTGAGCAGTCTGCCACGTTGCTGGACACTAGTCTTGTCATTATTCCCAGCCCCACAGCTGCTAACTGAAGAGAGGTTTGGTTTGTGGGCCACGTCAGGAAACATGTAAGAGTTGCCACGTTGTCTGGGTTGGGTTATTGAGCTTTCACCTCCTCCTTCAGAAAGGATTTCCAGGCATGTGGGGTTTCAAAAGAAAATTGGTGGCTGCAAGTGAGTGTTCCCTGGCCCTCGCCCAGCAGCAGCCAAGTTACAGACCCGAGATGGAAGCAGACAGAACCAATCTACTGCTGAGCTCCTCCAACCCCGCCGGGTCAGACGGAGACAAAGTAGGCCCAAGGGAGCCCTGGGCCATCAAAGTCATGGACTCAGAGCTCAGAAAAACAGCTAAAGAGGTTCAAACCTACTAATACAACTCGCTGACATTTAAAAAGTGCATGTCTTTAGGTATTTGTCAGTGTGGTTTCATAGAAAGAGCAATTGACCAATTGTTTTGTTTCTAGGAATCAAGTCCCAGCTCTATCATTTACTGGCTGGGTGGTCTTGAACATGTCACTTCACCTCTTTGGGCCTCTGTTTCTTCTTCTTCTTCCTTTTTTTTTTTTAAATTTTTGTGTGTGAATTATGTGATAGTTTATGAAGGAGAATATTAGATTTACATTCATCCTATCATATGTGGTTTCATTGCCATGGTTACAATCACCTCCATGTATCATGAACCAACCACAGGGTATACCCTGCAAGCCTGCCCCCCTGTCGTCATCACACAGCTCCTCTCCCTTTCTGGCTCTAGAGTCCCTGGCTGCTCCATCTCTCCACAATGTCGTCTCTGCCTCCATCTCTGGTATCACTGCTTCTCTGGGTAGGGTCTCTCACTCCACTCTTCTCCCTTGATGGTCCCAAAGACCTCTGCTCCTGGACTGCAAAGTCAACCAGTCCCCTCCTTTTGCCACAAAACGTCCACTTTTACATTTCCAACACTCACAGTCAGTCTTGATAACAATTATTCACCATTGTACCTCAAGGGACCTATTCCCATCTTCTTTCATTAGCCCCACCCAGACAGATTTGGTACTACTCAGTGGAGAGCCTACCTTTCTCTATACCCTCACATTTCTTCTTAAAATGAGGATGTTGGACCAAATAAACATTTTCCAAAGAGTTTTTCATGAGAAACACAAGTTCTGTGGGATACATTTAGAAGATCAAGTTAAACAGGGCTCTGTGAGGAATTAAATGGAGTTCAATTTGTCTTTTCTGCAGAAATTTTCAAAGCATCTACCACTCCCATAAAGATTTACAGCCTCAGAAACCCCATACAGGCTTGCTATGAGTAGAAACCGACTCCACAGCACAAAGCTACCACCACCACCACCACTGTCCTAATGTGTTTCTGTAATCTCAACAAAGGAAAGTGGTGAATGCAGCATTTCCCCAACTCATTTGACCTCAGGATTCCACGATGCAATCTAGCCCCTCTCCCCAACTCTTTTTGTTCTTCTAGAATATGTTTTAGGGCTAATCTTTTGTGGACCATACCCTGGAAAATATTAGATGAGTCTTGGTATGGCACTATGGGAGAAAGCACTGGATTACAAAGTCAGTGATTCAAACTCACCAGCCAGTCTTGGAAACCCTATAAATGGTCTCTATGAGTTGGAACTGACTCCATGGCACTTTACAACAACACAATCATACAGCGCTGTTGTTCAGTGCTGTTGAATTGGTTCTGACTCATAACAACACTGTGTAGGGTTTCAGAGGTGCTCTGGTGAGTTTGAACCACTGACCTTGTGGTTACCAAGCCCCACACCATATGGTAGCTAACATGTATTGAGTGTTTAGCTTGTGTAGCAATGAGTCCAATGCACTACATATATTATTTAATTTTCATAAGAACCTTATGAAGTAGTGGTGGTGGTGTGCCATCAAGTCAGTTCAGACTCGTAGCAACTCTGTATAGGATTTCCAAGGCTGTAAATCTTTAAAAAAAATTTTTTTACTTGTATTTTCATTTTATTTCAAGTTTAACTTACTCATGAGCCATATGTTTTTGTTTCTTCAGTTTCTTCTGGGATATCTTTTTCTTCTGTGCAACCTCCTCTTCTGGTTAAGAACAATTTGTTCCTTTCCAGTGAGGGTCATCTCATATAGGGGTTGATCCAACCATGAGCTCTATAAATTCGGTGGTGCATCTTAGGGGCTTTGTTGGCCAGGCTGTGCTCAATGACCAGAGAGTCTACATCTAAACCCTTAACTTCAGCGCTGCACTCTGTGCTTTTAAGCATGAGCAGCAAAAATTCACTTTTTTGGGACCTCTGACCCTGTGTCCAATCGCACTGCTCTGGCAGCATAGTGGTTACGAATCGGGCTGCTAGTCTCAAGGTCAGCAGGAGAAAGATGAGGCTTTCTGCTTGCATAAAGATTTACAGCCTCTGACACCTTGTACAGGGTCTTTATGAGTTGGAACTGACTCCACGGCACATAACCACCACCACCACCAATGGCATCATTGTAATGTCAGAATGGTACACATTGCTTTTGCAAAGTGATATCTTTCAGATACTTGGTGACTTTTCAGATATGCATACCCTTGATGACCTGGGAATCTCATGGGTGTTCTTAAAATGGACCCAGAGATTTGAACCTCTGGATTTGCATGATTTTCTGGGTCAAGTGAATCACAAACCGTTTTGTGAGATTACCTCAGGCTGCTTGTGGAAAGAGGAAGGCTGTAAATCTTTTGAGGAGCAGAAAGCTTCCATCTTTCTCCTAGGGAGTAGCTAGTGGATTCAAACTGCTGACCTTCCGTTTAACAGCCCAATGTGTAACCTACTACAATACCAGGGCACCTTTCATGAAGTAGGGAAGTTACGTTTTACACTTGAAGAAGCTGAAACTAGAAATCATATAGCATGCCCCAAATTTCCTGGAGTTAAATAACTTCCTTGAGGATCTAGGTCCAGAGATCCCACTCCAAAGCTGGACAACCTCTCTCTTGTATTTGCTGACTTTCTAAGAGCTATGTTCTCTTGAATCTGACAATGATTTTCTACCTATTATAATCATACTTGTTGTACAGATGGAGCCCTAGTATGTTGCTGTGGATTAATGTGCTAGACTGCAAAGTTGATTTGAGCTGAAAGGTAAGCCGTTCAAACTCACCAGCCACTCCTTGGAAACCCTATATAGGATCATTATGAGATGGAAATGAATTGACAACACTTAACAACAACAACAACAACAACAACACAGTATAGGTACTAAAATTGAGGCTTAGAGACAAAAGGTGAGCTGCTCAAGGACAAACAGTAACTAAGGCCTTAGAAAACAGGTCCTACTAAGGGTGGCACCGAACTCAGAACTCAGATGAACATTTCTCGGGTGGTTTGTGTCAAAGTGAGAATTGTTTACATTGGAGTCTGGGGAGTGGTAGGAATATTCTGTGAGAAAGAGATGTTTCAGCAAACTCACCGGAAACCTAAGTGAAGACAACTGGTGTGGTGGTAAGAGTCTTGCCGAATTTGGAGCTGTCATTTCAGCTTCTCTGGAAACCAACTCTGTGTGACCTGGGCAAGCAAATATCTGAGCTTCACAGAGGGTGCCTCTTTCTCCTCAAGTTCATAATGTGTTTAGCAAATTCTGACTTGTCTATCTAATAGATTGAATATGGTTCTCAAATAAGACTATGGGGATAAAAATCCTTTGTGAATTTTTAAAAGCTGAGGAAAAACTTCTTAAAGCTGCTTGTTGGGAGTATGGCAAATGAAGAGGAGGAAATGCCGAAGTTGAATTTTTTCCTTCTCTGTTTGGCCTTGCTCTGGTCAGCGGTCACTCTGCCCAGGGGACGAAAGGCCCCATGACAGACAATGAGGTCTTTATGCTGGTGGGGGGGGCCTGTGTGAGGAATGATACAGTAACAAGGTGAAGGACTGAGAAAGTCTGCAGTGCTTCCTGACCTTTTCAGCTTGGTAACCTTGACTTTGAGCCAGGCACAGTCTGCATTTCAGTATTTTAACCCATAATCCTCAAACCAAAGGGCTTGCCTTTGCCCAGTCTCTGCCTTCAGAGATTTGGAGTGGGCCAGATCTAGGCTCAGCCTGGGCCTGCATCTAGATCAGAACCCGGGACCTAGCTGCCCATCCTGTGACCCTAGACTTAATGAGTCTCAATTTTGGCGGTTATGTAAGGAGTTTGTGGGATTGAATAGAATTTAAGGGTCTTATGGTCTGCAGTCTGTGAAAGAACACAAAAGATTTAGTGTGTACTTCAAGGGTGGGTAGGCTTGGGTACATGGAGAAGGGTGGCAGCCTCGGCCGGGAGTCCAACATACAGATCCTGGAGAGATGAGCTACTTTTGTGGATTTCTGACTTCAGCATGGTGAATGAGTTCTTTAGTTCCCTGTGCCTTTGTTTCCACATCTGTATGTGTGGTTGTTGTTGTTAAGTGCTGTCGAGTTGGTTCTGATTTATAGCAACACTGTATAGGGTTTCCGAGGAACAATTGGTGAGAATTTGAACCTCTGACCTTGTAGTTCAAACCGACCTTGTGGTCCAGTGTATGATCCTGCTTCATCTATATAATGAGAATGATAATTGTGCCTACCTCACAGGGTTATTGTGGATACTACAGTGAGATAAGATGAGTAAAGTCCTTTGCCCAGTGTCTGCTCTGAAAACATTGGGTATTATTGTTTCTCTTCCCAGTTCAGAGTCATAATTGGTCCAGGATACCTACTGCCTCACATCATTGAGTTTTCTTCCACTCTCCAGTTTTATAACCTGGAGATTTGAAACCTGGAGATCCTGATACTGCTGTGCATGGCCTTAGGCGATGTTTCTTGGCCCTGCTTTGATTTATTTAACTTTCTGCTTGGCTGCTTTCTTTCTTGCTGGAAGCCAAATCATCAGAGCCTCCCTAATCCATTTCTAGAGTTCAAACCTATTGCTTTCTCCAGGTGTTCCTGCCCCTGCATTAGAAAGCTGGATGTCCACCTTGTCCCAGTCCAGCTCCCAGAGATGGTCCAGCAGGTGACTCAGGTGACAGAGGCTCTGGAGGGTCTCTGTGGGTCCAATAATCCAGCTCTGAACCAGAGGTCAGGAGACTGGGTTTGACCTCCAAGCTCTGCTGGATGATTGGGGCCTCAGTTTCTTCATGTCTAAGAACAATTAGGTTATTGTTCTAATATGTATATCCTGACCCCTCACAGAACTACCCATTCACTTAGGTAGTATAGGAGGAAAGACGTTGGAAAGGTTATTGTTGGTAAGTGCCGGTTCAGTGACCTATGGTGTGTTTCAAAGGCTGTAAATTTTTATGGGAACAGAAAGCCTCATCTTTCTTCTATGGAGTGCCTAGTGGACTAGAAATGCTGACCCTGTAGTTAGCAGCCCAAAAGGTAACCCAAAGGGTGTAAAAATGTTAAGAATAAAGATCAGGAAAAGAAGGAAAACAGGAGGAAGAGACTATCTCCTCTAATGGGTAATTCCAGCCTCACTTTCAGTTACTTGAATAAGTCACATCCTCCCCACCTCAGGCCCTGAGTGCTTATTCTGCTGCAGTCTAAGACACCCTTTCTCCAGTTCTTGTCACTGACTGCCTTTCATCATTCAACTTTGTTGTCTGTAAAGACCTCTCTTGACCACTCTATCTGAAGTTGATCCTTCTGACTCTCTTGTCACTCTGTTACTTATATTTATGGAACTTATGACAACCTGGAACTAGTTTGTTGCCTGTTTCCACCAACTAGGTTGCTGTATGAAGACAGAGTCTTTAACATCCTTATTGCTATATCCCCAGTGTCTGAGCAACGTATAATGGAGATTGGTTAAATGAAGAAATGAATGAATGAGTTAGCTGATGCTGACTGGAGTGTCAGTTTCCCTGCATACGGAGGTAATCCCAAGACATGGGGCAGTGGAACATTCTTGAGTTCTAAGACTTTGACTATGGTGCTAGGTGAGGAAGAGCAGGCTTAAGGCAAAGTGGTTGGATACCTAGGAGAGCAGAGCTGGAGAGTGACTGGAAGTATGGTAGGCAGACAGCAGAGACCTTCATAGATTGAGTTCGTTTGCAAGATGGAAAGCTGATCAACCTAATGCTGAATCAACAGCCTACTTGATTAAGAAGAGGATTACCAAGTGACTGGAGTCTTGAATTCTCAAGTGTCAGAGCTGGAGGGAAACCTAGGAGTGGAGTGGTGGGGTGGAGGAGTAGATTGGCTAAGCATTAGCTCTGGTGTCCCTTACACCTGGGTTTTAATCCCTATTGGCCACATTCTTTCTGTATGTACTTAGGCAATTATTTATCCAAGCTTCATTTTCCACATCTATAAAATGGGGATACTGATAATTCCTACTTCACAAGGATCACATCAGAAAATATATGCAAATGGATAAGCTCAGTGCTTGGCACATTAAAAACAAAATAAAACAAAGCCTCCCATTGCTATTGAGTTATTTCCCATTCCTGATGACCCCATATGTTATAGGGTAGAACTGCTCTGTAGAGTTTTCTTGGCTGTAATCTTTATGAAAACAAACCATCTGGCCTTTCTTCTGTGGTGCTGGGTCTAAACAGCCAATCTTTTTTTTTTTTTTTTTTCAGGCTAGTTGTTGATGCAAACTGTTTGTACCACCTAGGGACCTGTGAGGCGCATTGTTGTTGTTGTTAGTGCCATTAAGTTGGTTCCGACCCCTAGTGGCCCTGTGTAGGGTTTCCAAGGAGCGACTGCTGAGCTTGAACCACTGACCTTGTAGTTCAAACGGCTTTGCAGTCCTGGTGCATTAACACACAGTGCCACACCAGGACTCCCTGCGTGGCACATAGTAGGTGTTTAATAAATAGTGGCTCATATTACTACTATTGTGTTGTTTGTTTGATTTTGTAATTGGAAAAGGTGAAGTGCAGATGGGAGAAGAGGTGAGCCCAAAGTCATCCAGCGGCAGAGCAGGGACTGAAATCCAGGTCTTCCCTGTGTGTACTTCTCTCCCTTCCAATAAAGCCCTTGGTAGTACCAGAAGGACCAGCTTTAGTTCCAGTGGTCTCTGTTGCTAGGCCTGAGTCATCCTTGCTTCAGAAGTCCCTGCACCCTCAGGATGCTTTTATCCCTGGATAAAACCTGTTGAGTTTTCCTCCTCTGAAGGTTCCTGGAACAGGGTCTCTCCACAAAGGCTCAGGAGTGGCCTTGGGATGGGATCTCTGTCCTTAAAGACTTTCCAATTCCTTAACTGAGGGCCACATGGGAACCCCTCCAAAGACTGTGGGTGTTTCTGTTAGCTCATTCTCATCAAAATCATCATCTTTGTTTATGAGGAAAACAAAAAGTTGAAGTTAATTTTAGTCTATGATGCCTGGGAGCTATAGCAACCAATCCTATAAAAATATACATACATCCAGATGGCAAACAGATATCTGGGAGTCAGCCAGACCATGTATTGAAGAGGCAGTGCCTCAGCTTTTGGATTTTCAATCAAGGGATCATCTAGAGAAGACTTTTCTTGGATTACTAACTCCTGAGAAACATGGGCTTTGTGGAAAAATGCACAAACACTCAAAAGTTTATGTTGAACTTTAGTAGTTTCAAGAATCTCTTGAAAACCAGTGTTAAGCACTATTGTGGGTTAAAACTCTATTAAAAGACAACCCTCTCAATTTTCAGATGAGTCAACAGAGGCCCATTTATTCATGGAAACAAACATTGTTTGAGAGCTAACTGTGTGCAGAGTATTGTCCCAGGCACTTCAACACTGTGGTGAAAAGAATACGTGAAGCCCCTGCTCTCACAGTGGTGGAGGAAGATAATTTCTGAGAGTGACGAGGGCAATATAGGAGATAAAACAGTGTGAGGGGTGAACTCGGCTTGTGAGAGAGGCAAGGAGACGGATGCAAGTCGGTGTTCACAGGGAGGGTCTCTCTGAGGAGGTGACATCAGAGACCTGAAGGGTGAGAAAGTCCGGACACCGGAAAATCAGATAAAGGGGTATCCCTGGCAGAGCTCATAGTGACTGTGAAGGCCCTGGGGTGGGAATCACTTTGGGGAAGCTGTGGAACTGAAAGGCAGTCAGTGAGACTGGAAAGTATTAGCAAGTAGAGTGGTAGGGGGAAAGGATGGAGCGACAGACAAGGGGACAATCGAGTAAAATTTAGTTTATTATAGAATGTTCTCTGCCTTCTCTTTATCCAGGTCATTCAAACCCAATTCATCCTTATGGTGCATTTCTCCCATAAGGGCTTCTATAGCAAAAAGAGTTCTCTTGGTTCTTTAAACCCTTGGGATAAGCCTTAGAGTCCATACCACTTTGATGAATAGGAAGATGTAGGCGGCATGTCCTCACAGGAAGATCTAAAACTCCCTGAAGACAGTGACCAGGTAGTTAATACTTGTATCTCCAGAGTGTTAGGCATGCAATAGACAGTCAACCAAGACCCAGTGCATCAAGTAGTTCATGTAGCATGTTGTTGTTGTTAAGAGCCGTTGAGTCAGTTCCAACCCATAGTGACCCTGTATAGGGTTTTCAAGGAGCAATTGGTGGGGTTGAACAGCCTACCTTGTGGTTCTCAGTCCAGTGCTGATCCTACAGCAACACACCAGGAGGCCTCATGTAGCATAAGAGTGAACTAAATAGAATGTAGAATCACATTGTGTGGAGTCAAAGTCTGTCTAAACTCCCTTCAGGTTGGGAACTGAACTTACTCCATGGCTCAATTTTCAGTCAAGCAATTGTTAAGTATAAAGAGGGCCAACTACATTAGTGCAGTATGCTTACCATAGAATGGTCAACCATTCAAGATCTAAAAGGCAGCCTTTAGCCAAGAGCAAAGTTCAGAAGGGTTGGGAAAGAAGGAGGAATGGAAACAGGAAACACAGAGAGAAAGTGGAAGAAGCATTGTTACATGAAAGGGATTGCAATCATTGAGATGAAATAAAGTCTATGATTTGTTGAATGGAAAGCTGATGACCTCCTCTGTAAGTCTTCACTAAATGCAAAGTTTAAAATAATAAATAATAAAAAAAGTCTGTCTAAATCACTTTTAGCCTAGTGATCTTGGGCAAGGTACTTAGCTTCTGTATGCCTCAGTTTCCTAATTAGCAAAAATGAAAACAATAATATCAGCCTAGGGGATTACTGGAGTCCTGGTGTGGTGCTGTGGGTTAATACGCCAGACTGCAAAGCCATTTGGACTGCAAGGTCCGCAGTTCAAACTCACCAGTCACTCCTTGGAAACCCTATATAGGGTCGCTATGGGTCGGAACTGACTCAATGGCATTTAACAACAACAACAACAAGGGATTACTACCAACCTAACTCAAGGAGCTCTGATAGCATAGTGGTTACAAATCGGGCTGGGAACCTCAAGGTCAGCAGTTTGAAACTACCAGCTGTTCCGCAGGAGAAAGATGAGGCGTTCTGCTCCCGTAAAGATTTACAGCCTCGGAAACCCTGTACAGGGTCTCTATGAGTCAGAACCAACTCCACAACACATAACCACCACCAACTCAAAATGAGGAGAAACAGCTGCAAGCATCCATTAATAACTGGAATATGGAATGTACAAAGTATGAATCTAGGAAAAATGGAAGTTGTCAAAAATGAAATGCAATGCATAAAGATCTATATCCTAAGCATTAGTGAAGTGAGATGGACTGATATAGGGGATTCTGAGTCTGAGTCTATCCTGAGAACCAGAAATTAAGAATGGCATCATATTCATTGTCAGAAAGAACATTTCAAGATCTGTCTTGAAGTACACTGCTATCTGTGATAATATCCATTTGCCTACAAGAAAGACCAGCTAATACCACTATTATTCAGATTTACCCACCAACCACTAAAGCCAGTGATGATGAAATTAAAGAATTCTACCAACTTCTTCAACCTGAAATTGATTAAACATGTAATTAAAGTATATTGATAACATCATTGAATGTAGAACAGATTTATCATGAAGCTAATGGAACTTAAGTTTCAGGACCTCTTTCTACTGTGAGTCCCTGGGAACAACCCTAGAAATGTGTTCTCTAGATTATCTGTACTTGTAAAATTTGTAAATGTATGGAATAGATTGTAAATGTAGGAACATTTATTAATAGAAGAAATTTTTGTAGTTGTTAAGTGCCATTGAGTCAGTTCCAACTCATAGGGTTTCAAAGGAGTGGCTGATGGGTTAGAACTGTCAATCTTGTGGTTAGCAGTCCAGCAATTATTATATAGTCTGCCTAACCAGGAGTCCTATATACGAAATAGGTTACATATTATAGGTCAAATGCACTCTCTCCCCACTCTGATGTCCCAAGGATTGTAGTGTTAGGTTTGTGATGTAGCTAAGGAAAGTTGGATTAGGTTGTATATATTGCTAGCTCTGCTGGAGCAAGAATGGCTTCCAGGAATACTCTACTGACCAGTATGCTGACTTATCTGAAGGTGTAGACTGAAAATATAAAGTAAAAGCTGTGTCTCTCAGGTAGAGAGGGCCTGGGAGAAACCGTTCCAGCAGAGAAAGTCTACCCTGCTTTTCTTATAGATCTCAATCACGTGAGTAATGAACTTTCTCATACTATCTTAGTATATGGGTGGCATCCTCAGTCTCAATAACCAAACCACATTTTAGGTAGGGGTTCATTAGCCTCTGCAGGTGACCGTAACTACTGGTACTATGCTCTGGACAATGACCACTATGTAGGGGTCTTCCTTTTCTTGCTTTGACTGACTGACTAGCTTTGCTGCTTGCTGGGAGCTTGTTCTTTGAGCTGCACTGCATTCTTACATTGCTGAAACCTACAGACCATTTACTAAGTGGCCTAAGTTGGCAGTTCTGGTAATTACTTGGTCTTTAGAATCAGGAGCTTGGAACTGGGGTCTTCCTTAAGATGGCCCTGGTTTGTTTGTTGTGGTCCAGATCTATCTGTGTATCTCAGAATGAAAGTTGTGACTGATGCTCAGCATAAGGACAAAAATGATATCCTATGTCCTACTACAAGTGTGCATCAACTAGGTACTGGTCCCCAATCTATAGAACATTCAGGTAAAGATTATACCCTGCACAAAGGATTAAGAGGGGATGCAAAAGAACCACTTTGGGGTGGTGAAATTGTTCTATATCTTGATTGGGGTGGGGTTAAATGAGTGTATATAAACATACTGCCAGAACTTATGAAACTGTACAATGGGTTCATTTTATTGTATGCAAATCATGCCTCATAAAGTTGAAAAAAGATGCAGTGATAATTACTGGTGATTGGAATGTGACGCTTGGAAACAAACAGAAATGATCAGTAGTTGGAAAATATGGCCTTGGTGATAGAAATAATGCTGGAGATCACATGATAGAATTTTGCAAGACCAGTGACTTAATCATTGCAAATGTCTTTTTAAAGCAACATAAAATGTGACTATACACATGGACCTCATCAGATGGAACACACAGGAATCAAATTGACTGTGTTTGTGGGAAGAGACAGTAGAACATA
>NW_006408575.1:5510510-5513044 GCF_000296735.1 Chrysochloris asiatica | reverse complement strand
CAGAAATAATGCTCAAACTTGCTCTACAGTACCAAGATGCTAAAGCAAATGAAAGAAATAAGGAAGAGCTGAACAGAAAATTTCAAAGGGCAGCTAGAGAAGACAGAGTCAAATATTATAAGGAAATGTGCGAAGGCCTAGAGTTAGAAAGCTAAAAGGGAAGAATATGATCAGCATTTCTCAAGCTGAAAGAACTGGGGGCAAAAAATTCAAGCCTCGATTTGAAATACTGAAAGATTCTATGGGAAAAATATTGAATGCTGCAAAAAGCATCAAAAGAAGATTGAAGGCATACATAGAGTCACTGTAACAAAAAGAAATTGTTGGTGTTCAACCATTTCAAGAGGTAGCATATGATCAAGAGCAAATGATACTGAGGGAAGAAGTCCAAAGTGCACTGAAGGCATTAGAAAAGAACAAGCCTCTGGTAATTGATGGGGTACAAATGGAAATCTTTCAACAAACCAACGCAGCACTGGATGCACTCACTCATCTATGCCAAGAAATTTGGAAGACCTGACCAACGGATTAGAAGATATACATATTTGTGCCCATCAAAGAGAGGTGACCCAAC
The DNA here is from genome assembly GCF_000296735.1 of Chrysochloris asiatica. Classification (NCBI taxonomy): domain Eukaryota; kingdom Metazoa; phylum Chordata; class Mammalia; order Afrosoricida; family Chrysochloridae; genus Chrysochloris; species Chrysochloris asiatica. The sequence goes on along the minus strand of NW_006408575.1, from coordinate 5,512,470 downwards.
AAATGCAGAAATCATCTAATAATACCTTTAATACTACATGCAAGTAAAATTTTGCTGAAGATAATTTAAAAATAGATGCAACACTACATCAACAGGGAACTGCCAGAAATTCAAGCTAGATTCAGAAGAGGACATGGAACTAGGGCTATCACTGCTGGCATCACATAGATCTTGGTTGAAAGCAGAGAATACCAGACAGATGTTCACGTGGGCTTTATTGACTACACAAAGACTTTCAACTGTGTGGATCATGACAAGCTATGGGTAACATTGTGAAAAATGGGAATTCTGGAACACTTAATTGTGCTCATGAGGAACCTGTACATAGATGAAGAGGCAGTTGTTCAAACATAACAAGGGAATACTGAGTGGTTTAAAATCAGGAAAGGTGTGTTAGGGCTGTATCCTTTCACCATACTTATTTAATCTGTATGCTGAGCAAATAATCCGAGAAGCTGAATTATATGAAGAAAAGCATGGCATCAGGAATGAAGGAAGACTCATTAACAGTCTGCAATATGCAGATGATACAACCTTGCTTGCTAAAACTGAAGAGGACTACAGTCTTCATTACGGGTTGCACCTCAAGGTGAAGAAAACAAAAGTCCTCACCTCTGGACCAATAAAGAGCATCATGATAAATGGAGAAAAGATTGAAGTTGTCAAAGGCTTTGTTTTGCTTGGATCCACTGTCTACACTCATGGAATCAGCAGTGAAGAAATCAAATGACACATTACATTACAGAGTATCTGCTGAATAAGAACTCTTAAAAGTGTTTAAGGGCGATCTATGAAACACCTCACAGCATGGTTGAACCGGGAGGGTATTATGCTGAGTAAAATTAGTCAATCACAAAAGGACAAATATAGTATGAGACCAATGTTGTAAAAAGTTAAAAAAAAAAAAAAAAAGGTTTTCTTGATAAAAGAAACAATTTATGATGGTTACAGGGGCAGGGAGGAAAAATTATTCATGGGCTAGAGGGTGGACACATGTTAACATGGATGACAGGGCAGGCAATATACAACAAGAAAGAGGTTAGCAGAGGAAAGGTGAAGGTAGCAGGAGAAACAGGGAAGAATACAATAGATAAAGGGAACAGAGGTAAATATTGTTAACTGTTGGTTCCTGGAGGGGATTGCAACCACGTAATAAAGCAAATTATAGGATTTGTTGAATATAAAACTGATGATCTGCTGTATAAACCTTCACTCAATTACAATAAAAAGTTGGGGGGAAAAAGTGTTCAAGAGCAAAGATAAGTTTGAGGACTAAGGTATGTCTGACCTATTCATGGTATTTTCTATTGCCTCATATACATGTGAAAGTTATACAATGAGTAAAGGAGACCATTGAAGAACTGAGGCATTTGAATTATGGTGCTGGAGAAGAATATTGAAAGTACTATGGACTGCCAGAAGAAACAATCTGTGTTGGAAGAAGTACAGCTAGAGTGCTCCTTAGAATCAGGATAGTGAGCCTTTGTCTCTTAAACTTTGAACACGTTCTCAGGAGGGTCCAGTCCCTGGAGAAGGACATCATGCTTGGTAAAGTGAAGGGTCAAGGAAAAGGAGGGAGACCCTCCTTGTGATGGGTTAGCACAGTGGCAGCAGCAATGAGCTCATGCATAACAATTGTGAGGATGGAGCAGGACCAGGCAGTGTTTCATTGTGTTGGACATACGATCACTATGAGTCAGAAACACTTGACCACAAGGTCGGTTTGAACTGCAAGGTTGGTGGTTCAAATTCACCAGTTGCTCCACAGAAACTCTATACACGGTCACTATGTGTCAGAACCGACTCAACAACACTTAACAACCACAATAATAACAACGAGTCACTGTGATGATTATTAAGTCCCTGATAAACATTGGCTCCATCGTTTGTCTGTCAAAATTTGTTGTACTGTGGTGACTGACATTGTGCTGTGATGCTGGAAACAATGCCCATAGTATTT
>NW_006408575.1:5509163-5509919 GCF_000296735.1 Chrysochloris asiatica | reverse complement strand
AAGGTGGAGGGTCAGAGAAAAAGAGGAAGACCCCTAATGAGATGGATTGGCCAGGTGGCATCATTGATGGACTCAAGTGTGGCAGCGGTAGTGAGGTAGGCCCAGGATCGGACATTGTTTCATTCTGCTGTGCATGGGGTCGCTATGAGTCAGTTCCGCCTCGATGGCACCTGACAACAACAACAATAGGGTTTCTGAGGAGCAGAAGTTCTGAGGAACTGCTGACTTTGCCGTTGAAACCAACCCTGTGGTCCAGTGCTTTATCCCACAGTGCCACATATGGAAAATGAGACTCTTATGTTGGAAGGAAACAATGGACTCAAGCATGCTGGTAACAAAACCAGGTGTGCTCCATTCTATTTGTTCATATTGTTGTTATTGCTGTTGTTGTTGTTAGGTGCTGTCTAGTCAGTTCTGACTCATAGCCACACTATGCATAACAGTACAAAACACTGTCTGGTCCTGTGCTAGCCTCACACTTGTTATGTTTGAGCCCATGGTTGCTGCCCCTGTGTCAGTCCATTTCTTTTGGGGAATTTCTCTTTCCTGTTAACCCTTAACTTTTTCAAGCATGATGTCTTTCTATAGGATCTGGTCCCTCCTGATAACATATCTAAAGTACACTAGATGAAGTTTCATCATCCTTGATTCTAAGGAGCATTCTAGCTATACTTCTTTCAAGACAGATTTGTTTATTTTTCTTGAAATCACAGTACTTTCAGTATTCTTCTCCAATAACATCACAATTCAAATGCT
>NW_006408575.1:5478032-5508103 GCF_000296735.1 Chrysochloris asiatica | reverse complement strand
ATGATCCTTGCTGTAAAGATTTGTTCCTTCTTTTGAGCAACTGCATCCATAGGTGTAGGTCAAGTTCATCCAATTGTATCAGATTACTGTTTTTTCCCTCTTCTTTCTTCTTCTAGTTGAGCTCTGATCATCCAGTCACTGAAGCCAGGTCAAGTGGGTATTATCTGCAAGTGTGGGTGTTGTTGTGTATATGCCCTCTTTTCTTATTAGCTGGATGTTTCACTCTCCACTCTAGTCCTCTGTGGTTATGTCACTGACTCTGGGCCCAAGAGTCCCCAGGTCTCGCCACACTGCTGGCCGACCAGGTCTCCACCCGGGTTCACAGGAGTCTATTGAATGTTATAGGGCTTAGCTTGCAGCTTCAATGCTGTTTTTCCCTCACTTCCCCTTATTGGTGACAAACGTGGTCACCAATCATAGCGTGTATTCCCATCGAGTCAGTTTTGGAAAGGGGTTTGCTCTGAGGGGACCTGACCACTTGCCTTGATGTCTCTTGGACGAGCAACTTGCTTGTTCTTGTAGGAATCAATCGGTCTGCTTATATTGTTTTGTATTTTTCCTGTAGGTCTTTCTTTCAAGAAGTATCTTCTGTTCTTCTAGCTGCTCCAGGCTGGTTTGCTTGTCCTTTCAAGTGGAAATTTCCCTCCTCTGAAGATTCTGGATGCTGTTCAGGATTCCACCTATAGTCTTACGTAATGCAGAGTTTGCACAGGAAACCTCCTTCACTGGGCATGTTGTAGCCCCATTTTAGGTATTCCAATCAGTTATAGACAGCAGATGGACTCACAAGCTTTCTATGGTGATATTTCTGGCTATTCCTTTCTCTCCCCCTCAAGTGTCTATTTCATAATGGTATTCAAGGGAATTGTAGTCTTTGTTCTTTATCAGTAACTATTTTAGGTCCTCCTCGCTTTCAGCAAGCAAGGTTGTGTCATCTGTATATCACAAGTTGTTAATGAGTCTTCCTCCAACCCTGGTATCACATCTAGTTTCTCAGATTATTTGCTTAGCATACAGATTGAAAAAGTATAGTGAAAGTATACAACCCTGGCACACACTTTTCCTAATTTTAAACCACTCAATATCCCCTTGTTCAGTTTGAATGACTGCCTTTTCATCTACATACAGGTTGAGCACAATTAAATGTTCTGGAATACCCGTTGTTTGCAATGTTACACATAATTTGTTATGGTCCACACAGCTGAATACCTTTGCATAGTCAATAAATCACAAGTAAACATCTTTCTAGTATTCTCTGCTTGCAGCCAAGATTCATATGATGTTAGCAATGATATCCCTCATTTCCCATCCTTTTTTGAATCATGCTTAAATTTCTGACAGCTCCCTGTGAATGTACTGCTGCAATTGTTTTTGAATTATCTTCGGTAAAATTTTATTAGCATGTGATATTAAGGATATTCTCGATGATTTCTGCATTTCATTGGGTTGCCTTTCTTTGGAATGGCCAAAACTGTGGAGCTTCTCACATAAGTTGACCTGGTAACTGTTTTATCCATTTCTTGGCATAGACTAGTAAGTGCCTCCAGTGTTGCATCAGCTTGTTGAAACATTTCCATTTGTATTCAGTTACCGTCTGAAGCTTTGCGTTTCTCCAAAGCCTTCAGTGTAGCTTGGACTTCTTCTTTTAGTGCTATCAGGTCTTGATCATATGGTACTTCTTGAAATGATTAAACATTGACCAATTCTTTTTGGTACAGTGACTGTGTATTTCTTCCATCTTCTTTTGATGCTTCCTGTGCCGTTCAATATTTTGCTCATGTTGCTATTATTGTTGTTAAGTGCCATCAAGTCAGTTCTGACTCATGGTGGCCCTTTGTAAGGCATTCAAGGAGCAGCTGGTGAGTTTGAACGGCTGGCTTTACCCTACAGCACCAACCAGGACTCCATTTTCCCCATGTTGTTTGTTGTTATTAGGAGCCATCGAGTCAGTTCCGACTTGTAGGGACTCCACACACAAGAGAAGGAAATACTGATCCTTCAATATTGCAAGAAAACGAAGTTTGAATGTTTTCTTCAGTTCTTTCAGCTTGAGAAATGCTGGGCGTGTTCTTCCCTTTTGGTTTCCTAACTCCAGATCTTTGCACATTTCATTATCGTATTTGACTTTGTCTTCTCGAGCTGCTATGTCTTTGAAATTTTCTGTTCAACTTTTTACTTCATTATTTATTTCAGTTGTTTTAGCGTCTGTGTTCAAGAACAAGTTGCCATTCGTTGAAACAAGCTCAAAAGTAACTAGCAACAATAATGAAAATAAAACATTGACTATTGTTATTGCTACCATTATTTTGATATCACCCATCACCTTACCTGTTCTATACAGATGGCACATATCCCCAGCTCTAAGTCTCATCCCTACATGTCTGTTTGTGGTGCAACAAGAGTTAAATTGCCTGTTACTGGAACCACACCACAAATCATCAACAATGATGTCATCAGTGGCAGTGTGACTTGTCTGTACAGGAGGCAAACTGTACAGACTTTGTTACAGATAAATCCCTACAAACTCCTTGAATTGTTCAGCGTGACCTGATATTGGTGTGGACTCTTGTAAAGATCGCTGGTCACAAAGTCAGGACACTGACCCTGACTCTCCCCTGGGTGTGTGAGGGGGCGTATGGTCCTCCATTGCTCTCTCTGGGCCACAGTTCCCCTCTGAACAAGAAGGAGGCTGTTCTAGATGATTCCTACTGTCCTTCCAACCCTGGCAACCATGAATCTGTTTAGGCAGCAGCTCCAGAACAGATGAGGTAGGAGGGGTTGGGGAGTCTGGTCAGGACAGCCCACAGCAATGAGTGGAAGAAAGAAATGAAAGACAGAGATTGCTTTGGCTTTTGGGAGAAGGGGGAGCATGGGGGAAGGAGGAGACAGAGAAGGAGGAGGGACTTTAGGGTGGAGGGGGAAGATAGACCCAGCCCAGAGCTCTGAGTGGTTTCCTGTTGCCTGGCTCTAAACCCCTTCACATTCCTGCAGACCTTCACACTGCCCAGAGAGCACTCTACTGAAGCTGCCTGCCTGCCTGCCTGCCTACCTGTCTCCGAGGTATGCATGACCATGCCCTGCCTTTCCCTTCTGTAGTAGCATCAGCCCTATACACCCTGTCCACTCCTTCAGCTTGTATGCAGGGAGGGAAGCTGTGTTTGGAGGTCAGGAATTGGAGACTATGCACCTCCTTAGGTTCCATCACCTCCTCCCTTAAGGACAGGGTACCTGGACATGTTACTTTAAGAAGGCTGAGTCACAGTATAATGTGGTCTCCCTTTTAGGTGTGCAGAAAAGAATCTCACTTTGTCTTTGGAGAGTATTCTGTCTCTCTCTCTCTCCCTTATTTCAGAGGTTGCCTGCCTGTCCTCTATGCTCCCTTTGCAAATGTGACAGCCTCCTATGTGGTGGGAATTCGATCCGGTCACAATTGTGGCCAGGATGGGCTGCCAGCCTACTCCCTATTCCCGCAGAAAAAACTTCCTAGACTTGGTTCTTATCAGGGGCTCTGCTTTCTAAAAAGGACTTTGCGCAAATGATAAGTTGATCTCTCAAAGGCAAAGGGGGAGTCTTCACCTCTTAATCAGCACCACTGGGAAGGCTCCTGTTTCTTGGTCTGCCCCCTCCCAGGCAGCCCTCCTCCTGTACACACTCAGGTGCTATTTGGCCTGAAATAGCACCGTCAGTCACTCAGGCTTGTGTTAAGCTTTGTTTCCATTTTGGGCTCCCTGGGATGGTAAACTCAGGTACTCACCAGCAATAGCACTGAGTTGATCTAGATCTGAAGAATCCAGGCATCTGATATCACCTATGGGAGATGGGGTGTGGTGGAGTGTGCGCTAAAAAAAAGTTAGGGAGGGAGGCAAGTCAGAGAAACTTCCAGGGCAGCTTCCCACATATCACTGTTTTGAGAAGTGAAAACCTTTCACAGGCTGGCACCCAGCCTGTTATGGGGCTAGGTCTTCTTCAGACAAAGCCCATTCCGTCCTTCAGCCTGTTGACTAGTTGGTAGGTAGACCTCCTGAGTGTGCTAAAGGACAACAAGGGGAAAGAGCGGACTGATTTAAGAGAGCACACCTTTTCTTCATGAAGGGAATATGTTCTTGCACCTGCAATTCTATAGGGTTAAATTTCTCTATATCCTGAGTGCTGGCCGTGTATTGAGAAGCAATCAGGTTGGTGGGCAAGGTACCGGGTTTAAGACAACCTTTTCTGTGTGACCTTACGTATGTAAGTGTCTCCTCTGCACTTGACTACACTCTCTGTAAAGTAAGGGTGGGAGATGGGAAGTAGGGGGTGGGGGACGGGAAATTTGATGGTGTCCACGGTGTTGATGTCCTCAGGGAGGTCTCTGAAACTGGAATCCACAAACTGGTCTTCAAATGGGCTTTGAGTCATCAGCAAACCCCTGAAAATTGTATGCACAGTCATGTGTGTGTGTGTGTGTGTGTGTGTGTGTGTGTGTGTGTGTGTGTAAGAGACAAAGAGAAAGAGAGGTGACAGCCTTCGACCACCAATAGTCTCAAATTGATGTTCTACCCCCCAAATGGACAGTGGACATGATGTGGGGGATGCACTGTGGCAGAGTTGGAATTTGTAGAAAGATGAAGACTTTTGAAATGGGAGTGGTCGGGAGAAGAGAGAGTTAACTCCCAGCCACCAGCTGCCACGACGACAAAGCCTGGAGCTCAGAGGGAGGTGGGAGGAAGGGGTGAAAGGGAGGGGGCCTAGAGAAGGAATCAACTTTTGAAACTTTCTCCAAGTCCCACCCACTGAAAGGCTCTTCAACAAGACTCAGCTCACAGGAATGCAGGTTGCCATGGTAACTTTTTTTTTTCCAGGGTCTCTGCCTGCTGTCTGGGAGGGAACGCAGGGAACAATTAGAGAACATCAGCTTCAGTCTGTATGTCCCCCACTTCACTCTGCACCCCCAAAATGGGCAGCACCAAACTCTAGGTATTGCCCTTCAGATCTCCTGGATCCCGGAGTGCTGTTGGGTTGTGATCAGCCCCCTGTCAGTGTCTGAAGACCTGGGTTTTAGTTCCAACTCTGCCTAGAAGGTGCCACTTGACCTTAAGCTAATTGCTTGTCTTTTCTGAACCTCAGTACCTTCATAGGTTAAAAAGCAATAAAAGCAGTCATCTCAAAGAGATATGTTGGCTAATGTATAGGAAAGCACTTTGTCAGCTGTGGCAACTGCCTCTAGCGATGGGTGTTTAAAACACATCACCTACTACATACACCCAGAGTCCGTGAAATCATTTCCAGCTTGTTTCTCTGGAAGACCCATTCTTTTGGGGTTTGCGTAAAGCTTAAATTTCCTAAAAATGCTGACAGACAAATATATTTTTTAAAATATGATTGTTTAAATTCAGTTTGAGTTAGGGCATTTCCCAAAAGTTTCGGACCCTCCAGTGTAGAAACAACATTGGCTGACGGTGTAAAGGAGGCTGTAACTCACAGTGTGGACATTGAAGAAGACCATTCCCCTCTCTAGGTCTCAGTTTTCCCAATCTGTTAAATGAAGGCTCTAAACTAGATGGATTCCAGGCACCCTTCCAGAATTTCAATAAACCTAAAAGCTCTGGTGTGGCCCTGGAGGATAAGCACTAGACTGCTAACTACAAGGCTGGAGGTTCAATCCCACCAGCCACTCCTTGGAAACCCTATACAGGGTCACTGTGAGTCAGAGCTGACTCGGCAGCACTTCACAACAATAAAGCCCTGGCAGTGTAATTTTGTACATGTTGAACTGTTAACCATAAGTCGGTGGTTTGAATATACCAGCCATTTCTTGGGAGAAAGATGAAGTTTTCTGTGTATTTGGAGTCCTGGTTTGGCCTTCTAGGATAAGCACTGGACTGCTGATTGACAGGTCAGTGATTCAAACCCACCAGTTGCTCCTACACACAAGATTGTTATGAGTTGGAACTGGCTCCACAGCACAAAATTGCAACAACAGAGCCCAGATACTGCCTTTATTGGAAACAATTATTGGCCTTTTATTTTTAACCCTTTCCTGAGTTTACAAAGAAACTGAGAGTCGCTCCAGGGGGCCTTGGGTTACATAACAGCCCTGCTACATTTTTACCATCATTAGAGGCTATGCCAACAATAAGGCGATGGGGTTTGCTAGTAACAAAAGCAGCTCTTTCCTTGCTGTAAATAAGATATAAATAGGAAGGGGTGGGGAAGGGGAAAAACAAAGCGTCTGAAGGAAACCGTGGGTTGACTTTTGAGGTTATTTAGATAGAAAAACAGATAACAGGGACAGACACAAACAACCCATAGGGATACTAAGAATAACCATTGATTTCTCCAACAGTGTCCAATAACATAAATGCATCAACATGTGTGCAGACACGAAAGTCATCCACTCACTTGCCTCTCCCTGATCCATGCCTTGACCTATTTGTTGTTGTTGTTGTTAAGTGCTGTCTAGTCAGTTCTGACTCAAAGCAACCCTATGTAGGGTTTCCGAGGAGCAACTGGTGAACTTGAACCATCAACCTTGCAGTCCAGTGCATTAACACACAGCACTACAGCAGGACTTCACCTTGAGCTATAGACATAGACAAGTTTCAGATACACATCTTGATGCATATGCAAATGCTGACACTCTAGGATGTTGTTGTTGTTAAGGGCCCTTCTAGTCCAGTGGTTCTGACTTGTAGGGCCCCTGTATAGGACTCCGTGTATGCAGACCAAACAAGGACAGATACTGAGTCCCGTGTCCATGCACAGATATAGGTACAGTGCGCCACATAGAGGTTCTAACGATTGTGCATACACATACCTACACAGTCAAATGTGCAAACAGCAACTGCCATTTGTAGTCACACACAGATGTGCACAGTCAAACGTAATTACAGACCATCACCAGAGACAGGCACACAACAAACACATACACTGACAAATGGCACATTATGTTTCATAGAGCAATTGAGGCTCAGAGAAGGTGGTGACTCACTCAAAGCCATCCAGTAAGCTGGTGTCTGAGCCAAACTTCCAGATGCTTACTTGCTTTGTTTTCTCCCCCATGTAATTAGTGTGGAATTACTAACACATACCTCCCTCTATAGGCAGCAAGCCCTGTGGGGTACCTAATGAACTGTATTTTCCTCCCACAATGGCCTATCCAGCCACATAGTTTTGTCATTAAACTCAAAGATTCAGCAGGCTAATGACTCATTGCTGGTAAGTTGATTCTGACCCAACAAGACAGAGTAGAACTGCTTCTTAGGGTTTCATCTTTCTCCTGCAGAGTGGCTGGTGGGTTTGAACCACTAACCTTGTAGCAGCCCAGTGCCTAACCCACAGTGCCAGCAGGGCTCCTTATTTGACTAATAGATGACTGCTTATTTGCATTTGCTGGCTGCCACCCTAATCTATGTCTTAAATGGAGGGAAAGAGAGGCCATAGCTGAGCTTTCAGCCCACCCCTACTCCCACCCCCACCAAGTGATTAGTGAAGTCACTTTTTCTGTACAGCACAGAGCCTGGGTCTGAATTCCCCACCTCATTCCTTTACTCTAAACTCAGGACTAGCGGGGCTGAGCAGAGTCAAGGCCAGTAAGTGATGAGTGGACGGAATTACTTAGGAAAGCAGTTTCTTCCTCTTCCAGAAGACAGCTTAGGAGATTGGTTCTTCCTGCACCCACCAAACCACAGCACCTTCTTGATGCCTGTTGGATAAACATGAATGCAGACATCCACTTTCAACAGAGCTATGTTCTTTCATTTAGGATCCCTCTGTGTTAGACAGAACATTATTAGGATTCCAGAACGATAAGATTATTATTATTATTTTTTAATGATGGATATCTGGAAGTTTGGCACATATACCTGCTTGCATGTGACCTTGAGTGGGTTATTTTTCCTCTCTGTGCCTCAGTTTTTCTGTCTGTAAAGTAAAAGGCATGGGAAAAGAGTTTTCACATGGCTTGCCAATTGGTAGTGACTTCCAGAAGAACTATGTTCAGTATTCTGAAGCTGCTCCTGGGCTCTCGGGGAAAATGGTCAAGTGATTGATTCATAATGTCTGTCACATGCACAGGAGGAGCAGGTGGAGATATATATGCCATGTATTGCTATCTTTGTCATCTCTTGGGCATTTCCCGATGTGATAGCATGGGCACTTTGATGTTATTTTTCATCCTTTCCATTTGTGGTCATTCCTAGTGCGGCAGTGGCCCCTAGAGGGAGCCCAGGAGGACACTCTGTGCTCCACCCAGGGTGAAACGTGGCATCTTAGATGCATTATGGGCTCTCAGTTAGGCTGAAGCCACTTCTGAGTTGCCCCCAAACTTCTCCATGCCTAGGCTTGAGTACTCACACTGTACAAACTTTCCTTAGCTTCTTCCCTTCTTAAAAGTTGAAGCAGGGTGTCAAGGGACTTGTTGGGAGAAGCAATACTTTAAAAAGACTTCTGTCTGACTGAACTCAGAAAATCAGAGCTTCAGACAGCACCTTGGCCAGTGTTTCCAAACTGTGGGAGAACCCAGGGGCCCTCACAACTGTCGTAGGGGCATCAAAGTGTGTCAGACTCCCAGCCTCATCGCAGCTCTACTGATAAGATTATCTGCCCTGTGTGTGTGTGCTTTTTTTAAGCTATCTAGTAGATTCTGACTCATAGTGACCCTATATAAGGTTTCTGAGACTATAAGTCATCTTTCTCCCTTGGAACTACTGGTGGGTCTGAACTTCCAAGCTTGCTGTTAGCAGCCTAATCCACTGCACCAGTAGTGTTCAAATTTATGCAAGCCAGAGAATCCTTCCTCTCAATGAAACCTGTAAAAGTAAGCCCAATATTTGAAACAACTACAACCCTTGAATTCATTAAAATGTGTGACTATATTATTATAGACTGAATACATGAGCTTATAATAAAGAATACAGTCACATATTTCAACAAATGCAACAAGGCTTTTAGTTGTTTAAAAGATTGGATTTTTATAGGCTTCATTGATAGAAATAATTCTCTGGTTTAGTAAATTTGCACACTACTGATGCAAAACAGGAGTCCAGGTGTGGTGCTGTAGGGTAAGCACTTGACTACAAGGTTGATTTGAATTTAAAGGTCGGTGGTTCAAAATCACCAGTTGCTCTTTGGAAACCCTATATAGGGTCACTATGGGTCAGCCTCTTTAATGAACAGCAAGCAGGGTTAGGCTAGGCTCAGGGAGTAGAAGAGAGATCCCCAAGTTTGTGCAGTGAGCTGAAGCTATATTGTGGAGATTTGATCTTGTAACTCCTGACTTCCGTGGGTGTGAGCAGGAGAGTCTGTGTGGTCATGCCAGCCAGCCAGTGCTACCTCTGTAGCCCCGCCTGCCCTCACCTCTGCAGAGCCTGTCCACCCTACCTTCCAAGTTTGGGCTCCTGCTGGGACTGGCTCATGGGCTCCTTTATTAACCTCTAGACTTGTTTTTCCTCTTTGGGCTTGTTTACCAGGAGCGCATGTTTTTGGAATCCTTTGTCTCTCAGCCAAACAGTGGGGTTTGCGTCAGTAGCCCAACTGGGGGTCTGGCCTTCATCACTGTGTCCTCTGGATCAAGAAAAGCAGTGTCTCCTTTGTTTCACCCTCAAAACTCCTTTCTCCTTAATCCTGCAGACAGAAAGCTGAGATTCTTCCACTGGGAGAGAGTCTAAGTTCTTTGTATTTTATTTTAAGATGCTCTTCCAAATAATTGCTAAGTGGCAGGACCAGGATTTGAACTTGTTCATTTTGGCTCCAGTGCCCATAATCTTGTTTATGCCATACTGTCTCTGTAAATGGTTTTAACTGCTCTGTGGTAACCAGGAATCACATGGAAATAAAATGAAAAAACTCTGTCCATCATAGACACTATCCACATTACCAACACTCAGTAATTTCACAGGGCTGGGTGCTAGCATACTGATAATCATCCCAGAACATTTAATGAGCTACGTGGCCTCTGACATATGTTCTTTTTACTCAAATCAGATTTGAAGATTGCAACTTTGCTTGTGCTTTGCATTCTAAGAATCTATGATTCTGAGACCCACAGTCTAAAATCCTATGATTTCCTCCCAGTTCTGACGTTTTGTGACTTTCTTGTGTCCAAGGAGAGCCCTAAGGAGGCCCTTCAAGTTTTAAAGGCGATGAACTGGGGGGCTGGCTGTACTTTTCCTTGACTGGAGACTTTCTAAAGACAGAGAAATGACCTTAGCTTCGGGTCTTGCTGGCAGCCAAAGATGGGTTTTCAGCAGTCTCCAGAGAAAATAAAGGCAAAAGGAAGGGACTGGCTGTACGGAACAGGAGGCGGCGGCATGGGGGTGGGGGCTGTCTGCATCTGGTGGCCACTGAGCCAAAGGAAATATATCTCCTGCCCCCTGCCCTGGAATACTTTTCCTCCCAGCACCTCAGCCATTTCATGGTCCAATGGGGGTGCCGTGCTGTTCAGGTGACCTAGGAGATAATGGCCACCAAAGGAAGTCAAATGCCTGGACCCTGCCCCCTTCACTGGGGCTAGGGGCTGACTTCTTCCTTCTCTGAGCCTCTGTCTTCCTAGCTGTGCCATAGGGCAGAAAAACATGCTTTTAGCCCCAAATGAGATGCTGACTCATGAAAGCACTTTGAAAAGAATAATTATATGCATCTCACAGATAGCTAACTAAAGATATAAAGGGGAGGTTTCACTTAATACAATTTTGCCAACTGGGTAAAAGGATTTGCTCATTTATGTAAAATGGGCTGATATTTCCATGGGCAGGCAAGTTCTGGAAATGCTGTATACCATTCTCTCTGCCGGATGGATCTCTGGCACCTGTGGCCAGTGGGGTTTAGAGAACCTCAGAAAGGGATCTCACGGGTGTGCAGGGATTGTTTACTGTGTACCAAGGACCGGTCCAGTTGCTCCCTTCCCTCCTATCTCAACATCAGGAGGGAAAGTATCCTGAAATTTGGAAAGAACCCCAAATTTGGAAAATACTCTTTCACGATTTTGCATTTTCAATATTCTGTTTGCATTTCTCCTTGACCCTCACCTTAAACTCCGATCCCTCGTAGGCTCACTCCAACTTCATGAGAAGGGAGGTTTCATGTGGAATGGGAAAGTTGAAGGATTTGGGGCACATGCTTCCTCCTTTTCAATCTTAGACTCATCAGAAAGTGGGACTAGAAACCCTTCCACATCTGTCTCCCTACCTCCCAATGTTGTGAGGAGTTTCCAAACCAAAACAGCTACCATTGAGTTGATTCCAACTCATGGCGACCCCGTGTTTGTACAGTAAAGCTGTGCTCCATGTGATTTCAGTGGCTGTGATCTTTTGAAAGTAAGCATGTCTTCTAGGTGCTTCTGGGTGGATTTTAACTGCTAAGATTTTAGTCAGTAATGGACTGATTAACTGTGCCTCTCAGGGACTCCAGAAGGCTCCAAAGGGAGACTACATATGTGAAAGTGCTTTAGAAACACTACAAGAATTTACCAATTGTTTTTTTCCTTCTGGTTGCACCACCAAGGATGGGAGCAGCAGAGAGAGCGAGTATGCTGTTTGGGAAAGAGTGCAGGGAGACGGAGAGGAGGACAGATCAAAGAGGTGGCAAAGAGCAGCGTGTGGTTTCTTTATCCAGGAAACGGACAGAGATTCAGGAAGCATTGATCCTCCTGACTCTCCGACCCGACGTTTATTAAATTTCCAGTTCTAGCTGGGTATTTCTCCAATGACATGGCTTCTTTGAAAGTCCAGACAAGATGAGTTAATTTTGTTCTAGCTGCCAGTCTTGCATTGGCCCTTAAACTTCAAACCATCTCAGACAAGTCCTTCATTGATACTTTCTGTCTTGGTTCATTCGTCCAAAGCCACATACTGGGGTTGTTTAATTTAAGTCTTCCAAATGAGAAAGCAAGCAGAGAGATTTTTCCACTTCTAAATCTGGGGAACAAGCATATAACTGTGTGAGGGGGAAGACATTCCAGAAACTGTCTAGTAAGGGATGGCTGGGGCCATTGTTAAGCAATGCCAGGTTCTCAGGTTGTTGTTGTTAGGTGCCGTCGAGTCGGTTCCGACCCATAGCGACCCTGTACAGGGTTTCCGAGGGTGTAAATCTTTACGGGAGTAGAAAGCCTCATCTTTCTCCCGCTGAGTGGCTGGTAGTTTCGAACCGCTGACCTTAAGGTTCGCAGCCCGATTCGTAACCACTACGCTACCAGAGGTTCTCAGGTTAGTTCCTTTAAATTCCTATTTTGTATCATACAGACTGGCTTGACACCACTGTAGGATAAGCACAGGACCACAAGGTCAGTTTGAACCACAAAGATGTCTTTGTTGCTAAGTGCCCATCGATGAGTTTGAACCACAAAGTTGGTGGTTCAAACTCATCAGCTGCGCCTCAGAAGCCTTATACAGGGTTGCTATGAGTCAGAACTGATTCGATGCAATTTGGTATTGAATCATCAGAGAAAGAGTTTTCTCCAAGGTCCCTTACAATATGAGATTCTTTTATTAGAGTCTAGAGTGCAGCATCCAGAAGATGGGTCTTAACTATGACCAAACCCAATACCAAACCAATCCTGTTGTTGTCAAGTTGATTCTAACCTGTAGAGGACAGAATATAACTGACCACTAGTGACTTGGTGGCACACAGCTCCCACCTCTAGGGTGTCCAAAGCTGTAGATCTTTATGAAAGCAGACTTTGCATCTGTTTTCTGCAAAGTGGCTGGTGAATTTGAACCACTGACCTTTCTGTTAGCAGTCCAGTGCTTAACCCGCTATGCCACCAGGACTCCTTTAGCAGGGACTAGGGCAGGGGAGTCCTGGTGTGGCATTGTAGAATAAACATGGCACTGCTTAACTACAAGTTTGGTGGTTCAAACCCACCAGCTGCTCCTTGGGAATCTTATATGTTAAGTGACTCGATATCACTTAAAATTATTGTTGTTTTGTTGTTAAGTGCCGTCGAATTGATTCCAACTCATAGTGACACTGTATAGGGTTTCCGATGAGTGGCTGGTGAGCTTGAACCTCTGACCTTGAGGTTCAAACTGACTTTGTAGTCCAGCACATTAACCCACAATGCCACACCAGGACTCCAATATGGCAGTGGAATTTTCTGGATCTCAGCTAATATCCTTTAGCTGTGAAAGGCAAATATAACATGTAAGCCAGTTCCCATAAAGGATACAGAAAAATGTTGCCCCTTCTGGGTAGAATGGAGAAATCTGTGGCCACTCTCATTTCCACTGGCCACACTCCAAGACCATTGTCCTTTGTTTCAGAATGCAGATCTTATTGCCTCAGATTGACAACAAGTTTCTGTCTATTAAACTTCTCCCATTGCAGAGGGGCTGCAGAGGAGGAGGAGGAAAAGAAAGAATGCTTAGGGTTTGGGAGAAAAAGAATCTGAGAACATCAGAGACTGAAGGGTCTGGTATTGCTGAAACTTCACAAACTAGCCAATCACCTTCATTGAATTAATTTTTAAACATTTGAGGAAGTATATAGAAAAAAGGAGACGTCATATCATTATCGTAAGTGGAAAAATCTGTGTATGTATGCTACAAATAGGAGGAAATTTAAAAAATAAACACACGACCAAAAAAAAAAAAGTTTTATTGAATTTCAGCTGGATATAGTTTCCTTCGTCTTACGTACTTTGGACATACTATCAGAAGGAGTTTTTCCCTGGAGAAGGTCATCATGTTAGGTAGAGAACCAGAGAAAAAGAGGAAGACCCTTAATGAAATGAATTGACATAGTGGTTCCAACAATGGGCTCAAACATAGCACCAATTATGAGGATGGTGCAGAACTGGGGAGTGTTTTGTTCTGTTGTGCATAGGGTTGCTATGTGTTGGAATAGACACTGTTGCACCTAACAACAACAATAATTTCCTGTGGAATTGTGGAGTTAGAGGCCTGTCCTTTCTTTGTTAAAAAGGAAGCTAGATGAATTTTGTTGTAGTTGTTGTTGTTAAGTGCCTTTAAGTTGGTTCTGACTCCATGCAACCCTTTATAGAGTTTTGGAGGCTGTGCATCTTTGACCTTGTGGTGCGATATTCAGTGATTATTGTACAAAGCCACCATGCTCCCCAGATGAGTTTTAGAGAGATGCTAAAGACATCTTAGGGTCCTGGTGTGGCGCTGTGGGTTAATGTGCTGGATTGTAAAGTCAGCCTGATCTGCAAGGTTGGAGGTTCAGGCTCACCAGCCTCTCCTCAGAAACCTAAACAGGGTCTGACTCGATGGGCACTTAGCATCAAAGACATCTTAGTACCACACTGAAACTTTTTTGTCATATGAACAACAATGGAAGAGAATTAAATAGGAGCAAGCAGCTTTCTGCCATTGTCATTTAACAATGTTCCACATACCATCTAACATAACATCACATTGCCTAGGAATTCAGCATCTGGGAACTCTCCTTTAAGAAACTCTAGCTCACTGATATCTCAATCTCTTTCACCCCCACAGGGTTCCCACCATGAAGGCCTGGATCTTCTTCCTCCTTTGTCTGGCCGGAAGGGCCTTAGCAGCACCTGTGAGTATCTAGAGATCATATCTTATCTCTTACAATTAGCTCTAGGACTTCTGACCTTGTCATCCTCGGATGCTTAGAGGAGACAGGGACTTCACATTTTGTGTTGGTTGTCTTATTTGTTTCTTTAAAAAAAAAAAAAAAAATATATATATATATATATATATATATATCTTTTCCTCCCTTAAGCTCAGGAGAAACTGGGATGAGGATCATTGGGTGAAGGTCCCAAAATAGAGAGATTTTTGTATAATGTGAAGACAAACATTTTGGGAGTCAGAGCTCCCCAGTTCTGACTTAAGAAGAAGGAACTCTTTGTCATCCAATATATTCAAGCAGAGAGAGGTAGACATTAGAAAGGAGTTAAACCACAGAGTGAGGGATGGGTAAATTACTGAATCAAGGAGTGTTTTTTGGTTGCAAGCAACAAACTCAATTTGAGTAAATAAGAGGGGGTAGATATAGAATGTAGTGGTGGTTACGTGCTGTGGAGTTGGTTCCGACTCATAGCAACCCTGTACAGAGTTTCCGAGGCTGTAATCTTTAAGCGAGCAGAAAGCCTCATTTTCTTCTGCAGAAAAGCTGGTCGTTTCAAACTTCTGACCTTGCGGTTCACAGCTTGATTCGTAATCACTACGGTATCAGAGCTCCTTACAGAATGTAGTAGAGGGAAAAATTCAGCCCATCTTTAGATTGTGCTGTTGTTGTTGTTGTTAGGTGCCATCCAGCTGGTTCCACCTCATAGCGATCGACCTTATGTGGAACAGAACCACACACTGCCCAGTCCTGTGCCTCTCTCACTGGTGCTGTTTGGCTTGAGCCCACTGTTTCTTCTACCGCTAAATCCATCTTGTTGAGGGTCTTCTTTTTTTCTGCTGACCCTCCACCTTACCAAGCATGATATCTTTCCCCAGGGACTGGTCCTTCCTGACAACACATCCAAAATATTATATTATAAATATTATATTTATTGTTGTTAAAAGAGGAAGACTCCCAGTGTGATGGATTGGCAAAGTGGCAGCGTCAATGGGCTCAAGCTTGGCAACAATTGTGAGGTTGGCCCAGGACTGGGCAGTGTTCCGTTCTGTTGTACATAGGGTCGCTATGAGTTGGTACCAACTTGATGGCAACTAACAACAACAACAACATTGTTGTTATTGTATGCTGTCAAGTCGTTTCCAACTATAGCGAGTTCCAAGTATAGGGTCTCTGAAAGTGACTGGTGGGTTTGAACCGCTGACCTTGAGGTTAGCAGTCTAGTGCCTATTGTAGACCCTTTGTTAAATCTTAAAGACTTTTTTTTTTACTTAAAAGAATCAAAAATAACCTTGGTGATCTCCCTGTAAGCTGTTCCCCAAACTCTTCTAGTATTGGTATTCCAGGCCAGACAGACTTAAGAGCTAAAGCTGGACTTGACCCTGACGTCTCTAAACCCCATTTTCTCTTTCCAGCAGCAGCAGGAAGCCCTGCCCGATGAGACGGAAGTGGTGGAGGAAACCGTGGCCGAGGGGGCCGAGGTAAGCAAGTGGAGAGCTTAGACCTCTAGTCTTTCCCTGTTCAAACTATTGCCTGGGGGACTCAGACAGGCTCTGTGGCTCTCACTGCTGGAATGGAGCAATTCTCCCCTTCTCATGTGCACTCAAGCACACATGTAAACCCTGTGCATCCTTCAAATCCTGACACTACCCTAAGTGCTTCCCAAATTTCAATGGAACTCCATGATATGGTGCTGTGATTTAAAAAATTTTAAATTTCTAACTGATGGCACAATTTTCCTTCCATGATCACCCATAGTTTCCCCATACATGAACCAGATGAAGAGGAGTTACCCCGGTGTGGTTGGCATGGGTGGAGGGCTTGACATACCCCTCTTGTCCTAATATTCCTGGGGGTCTGTAAGGCATCTCAACAGTATATAGAAACCAAGAGTGGGTCTAAAAGGTAATATCTAAATTCTAGAACCTGCCTTTTGTGCTGTCTGACCTGACTGAGTCCACCTTTCCCTAGCCCCTTGTGGGTACCTACTGTTCCAGGCAAGACGTTTCTTCTCCATTTGTCGGGTCTCCACTTCTTCCCTCCAAGTCCAGGTTAGAAATAGGGTTCATTCTACTCTTTTTTCTCTCTCCTCCTCAGGTATCTGTCGGAGCCAACCCCGTCCAGGTAGAAGTAGGAGAATTTGAGGAAGGTGCTGAGGAAGCTGAGGAGGAGGTGATGGCTGAAAGTAAGTCCCTTTTCCATGACTTGGTACATCCAGTTTTGGTCCTCTGTTGTTTAGGTCAGGGTCATGGGGACAGGCCTGCAGATTCCTTCACAAGAAAATGCAGGGTGTATAATTTGTTGAATGTAAAACTGATGATATTATCTGATCATCAGATGATGATGTAAAATGGATGATCTTGATGATCTTCACTCAATTCAAAATAAAAAGTTTAAAAGGAAAAAAAAATTTAAAAAAAAAAGAAAAAGAAAATGCAGGGTGGAAACATCAGTCGGCTGGGGAGGGGAAACAATTTTGACAATAGTTGGGAATATTCTGTGAAGGAATTTGTGAAAGATCTAGAACAATCAAGCTGTGAGGGGCAGGAAGGAAAATCCCCAGCTGGAAATGATCTTCTCCCTCATTGCTCTTTTCTTTGGTTCTAAAGTAGGGTTTTATATTCCCACTGACATCACCAGTCACGTCTCATCACCGAGCTTTCCAATGGCCTTTATCTTAGCCTAATGTGGTGCTGTGGGTTAATGTGCCAGACTGCAAAGCCATTTGAACTGCAAGGTCGGTGGTTCAAGCTCACCAGCTGCTCCTCGGAAACCCTATACAGGGTCGCTATGGGTTGGCATCGACTCCATGGCACTTCACAACACAGCAACAATCCCCATTTGGGAGTAGACCTGAGGAAACCAAGTGCTTTCACAGTCATTTGCTTATTGGATTTTCACACAGCCCTGTGGCAATGAGGCCCAGAAACTAGACACAACTCATTTAATGTTATCCAGGGAGTTAGTGTCAGAGGGAGAGAAATGACCAAGGACCTTTCTGGCTCCAGCCTACCAGGCTACCTACCACCTCCAATCTGCAAAGTTGAAAGCCACTGTAGTGAGGAGTGAAGAGCATGGACATTGGAGGCAAACCAGCCAAGGCTTGTTCACTCTTATGTGAGTGGTCTTGGACAGCTTGTTTCGCCCCTCTGAGTTTCAGCTTTCTTACTTCTAACATGAAATGGAGTCCTTAGGTGGTGGAGACAATTGCGGGCAACTGTTGGCTTGGTTGCTAATGGAAAGTTTGGAAGTTCATGTTTTCCTCAGAAAAAAGGTCAGGAGATCTACTTTTGAAAAATCAGCTATTGAAAACCCTATGGAACATAATTCTACTCTGAAACACATGGGGCTCCATGAGTCATAGTGGACTCACTGGCAACTGATTTTAACATGTTAATAATGATGAAGATGGTAGACCTTCACCTTATGGGTTCTGGGAGGATGATGAGTGAATGGATGTGAATCTGTGAATGCAGCTTAGCTTACTGCCTGGCTGAAGAGGCATCTAATAAGGGATGATTAAAATGCCCAAAATAAAGCACCAAGAGGAAAGGCTAGATTACAATACCATCCTGAGGAGAATCATGGGTGTTTAGACTGAGCTGAGCACAAAGTCATGTTCCTTCCCTCTTCTACGCCCACTTCATCCGGCATTTACCGGACACAGCCGGACCCTATTGTTCAGTGTGGGCCTCACGTTTCTTCTCCCTTTTCCTTTATAGCCTTGTAAGTCTGTTTTGTTGGATCTCACATTCCCACGGCCCCATGACAACAGTTAGCCTTCCAGGTCATTCTAAAATGTCTATTGTAGAATCCAGAAATGCCTCATTATGATTGATCAGTCTCTGGGTAGTACATATACTCAGTTGCTACCTGAAAAGTTAGTGGTTTGAGCCTACTCAGAATTGTCTTGGAGAAAGTCCCATTCTACTGTAACACACATGCAGTCACCATGAGTTGGTGTTAATTTGATAGCAATTATTATTATTTAATGACTGGTCAGCCGAAAGCTGGAAGCACAAACATTGCTTCAATCCTGAAGTCAGCTATAGGGCACCCAGTGTCTCTGGTTCTGAAATTCAGCTTTCTGTCTCAAAAGGACTGCCTGACCCTGATCTCAGACTGAATCTCTAACTCCCAGCCGGAGCCAACTTCTTCTCAAATGCAGATTGCTAGGCTCAGTGGAAGAGCAGGGAGGACTCAGGGCTACTTTGAGCTGAGACTGGGGACCACAAGGATTGATCTTAGTTGGGTTAGGTGGCTTAAATGTTGCTAACTCTGGGCTCTTGCACCTACCAGATCCCTGCCAGAACCATCACTGCAAACACGGCAAGGTGTGTGAGTTGGATGAAAACAACACTCCCATGTGTGTGTGCCAGGACCCCACCAGCTGCCCTGCCCCCATTGGCGAGTTTGAGAAGGTAAGGGCTGAGGGGCAGGGAATTGGGAGATTAATTCTTCAGAGCCCAGAGTGTCTGCTCAGGAAATTGTTGGCTTGGTGGTTCTATGACAAGGTAGCTCCAGTCTCAAAAGTCCCATTTCAGACCCAGTCACAGCAAGAAAGTAGTGGTGAGTCAGAGGCAAGGTGTTGCCAGCAAGAATTTGTTCAGCACTGTCCGGTTCCAAGCCCAATCAGTGCCTGACATCAGCTCCATGGACATTGAGGTAGGGGCTTGCTGTTATAGGAGCAACTTAGCAAAGCATCAGTTCTGAAAATGTGGGTACTGGAGTCAGCCTGAAGGTAGATTTCAAACTCCATCTCCACTACTTGTTAGCTGAGAGATCTTAAATATCCAGAAGTATGACTTATTTTTGTTCTATTTTCTCTCAAACCTGTCCATTCTACCTTCAGTTGAATCTATCCATCCATCCATCCAAATAAATATGAGGGTGTTTTAATAAGTTCATGAAGCAATTACATGATCTTTTAATTTCACTTTCCCATGAACTTTGGAAGCATCTCCCCATCCCCCTGCCATATTTATTGAGCACCCTGTCATGCCAACTATTTTGCTCATGGTGCACTACTAGCTCAGGGCAAAAAAAATGTAGTATCAACATTATTCCCACAGCTTTCCATCTGTCTTCTCTGCCTTTAGTCTCTCCTCAATACAACATACCCTATGGGCTCTAAATCTGACATTATCAACTCTTCCCTCCTCCCCTTCCCCTGTCCCGCTAGTCACCAAAGCTCATCAATTCCCCTTCCTCAGTGTATAAGTACTTCCTAAGTACCTGGACTCCTGGTGTGGCTCTGTGCGCTAATGCATCAGACTACAAAGTTGTTTGAACTGCAAGGTCGGTGATTAAAGCTCACCAGCTGCTCCTTGGAAACCCTATACAGGGTCGCTATGGGTTGGAATCAACATGACGGCACTTAACAGCAACAGAAGTACTTGTAGGATAGTCCACACAAGACTCCTCTCCTAACAGTTTTTACTGTCACTGCCCTCAATGTCTCTGCTTGACTGCCCACATGTTCAGAAATTTACTGGAAGCACTTGTATGACTCAGCATATAGCTGTACTTACAGCTGAAATGTATTACAGTGAATATATGTTAAGAATATACAGTTGGATCATAAGGAAAAAGACATAGGCAAGGTTGGGAGGAATTCTTGTGCAGGCTATCTTGTTCACTCCTTCCCATGAGGGTCAAATAGAGAACACTCTCTTGGCAATAAAAATGCAGCAACATACATGTGATACAGAAGTTTATTAGAGATTCACCACCTAAGGTTTTTATTGGGGGCTGGTCATATAGGGCCCCTCTGCCCAGCAAGCATCAACATTTCAGACTCCTATAAGGAAAGCAGATGTTCAGCAGAAACCATGGTGCTTATATCAGCAATTTAGGTACAATGAGACACCTTTATTATTTAGGGGGACTGTTTCATCAGCCAATGGCCAACAGTGTAAGCAGGTTCCCCTAAGGAAAGCATTCTTAGGTCTGATACGTTCTTTTCTCCATTCCCAACTTCAACACATTCTTCACCTATCTTCTAGGTGTGTTTGCCCATATCTCAGCCTTGAGTCAGACTTTTGCTTAGATTTGTGGCTCTCAGCATTGGTTAAACATTGGCCAGGGAGCTAAAAGAAGGAGATTTTGTCCCAGCCCCACCACTAATTCCCTGTATAACCTCAGGCTAATCACATTGCTTGCCTGGTCCTCAGTGTCCCCATCTCTGAAATGGGCAAGAATGATGGCACCAGCAAAGGACTTTGGGAATGAAGGAGGGGGTGCTCTATGCTTTGCCAACAGGTATGTAGCAATGACAACAAGACCTTCGACTCTTCCTGCCACTTCTTTGCCACAAAGTGTACCCTGGAAGGCACCAAGAAGGGCCACAAACTCCATCTGGACTACATCGGACCTTGCAAATGTGAGTCTCCCCTTGGATCTTTCTGGCTTTCCAGTGGGGAAAGTGCACTCACAGATGTTCTATTCCACTCCCCAGCTGAACGTCAATATGGGGTGGACCAAACCCAGAGAGAGGATTTTCATACATCCAAGGATGAGAGATGAATAAGCCCTTAAGCACCCAGGCAGCCATTTGTCCTGGGTGCTGGATGAGGCTTTATTATGTGACCTGGCACATGTCCCCTCCCCCATTCTGACCTCAGTGTCAACATCTATCCAATAAGAGGATGGGCTCAGATGAAACCTCCAGCTCTGACAATGTGGATTCTAAGATCCAGGATGGAAGGAATCATCTCTAAGGAAATTCTGGTGGTTAAGCATTCTTTTCTCCACTGGCCATTAAGCTGGACCTGTGGATACATGTTATTTCTGGGCCTCCCAGCATCAAACACCTTCCGGGGACAGTGTCAGCAGCACTGGGCCTCTTGGCCTTTGCTATGACTGCACCTGGGGTCCATCACCCAAAGTTCAGGGTCCCACAGTTGTAGACACAACTAACTTTGAGGGAACCATTTCCTCCTAGAGATCAGGTCAAGGTCAAGGGAGCAGCAGATGTGCCTTTGCACTCTTCTATTTCAGAGTGTTCTCCTCCCCCAACTCCCACCTCCTTTGTTCATTATGTGTATAGAAAAGTGGTTGGATGAGGAGGGTAGAGGTGGAGAGAACACTGAGGCAGGGAGGTCAGGGTCTGTGCTGACCATTCTTGTTTCAAACCCCAGATATCCCTCCCTGCCTGGACTCTGAGCTGACCGAATTCCCCCTGCGCATGCGTGACTGGCTCAAGAATGTCCTGGTCACCCTGTACGAAAGGGATGAGGACAACAACCTTCTGACTGAGAAGCAGAAGCTGAGAGTAAGTGGTCACTTTCTAGCTCATCCAGGGTACCAGCCTGGCTCCAGACAGGCTGAGATCCACAGTCCCTAAAACTAGACCCCTCACTGTAGGCATATAAGCAGGCATTCGTCCTCGGTGTTGAGACACACACTTCTCCTCACTGTCCTTGGAGGCTCACAGAGCACATGGATATCTTCAAGGCTCTGAGAAGGCTAACCCAGTCTTACCTGAAAAGGTGCAAACAGCCCTACTCCCCTTTTTATAAAAAACGCATGAGTGACCTTGAAGCTTTAGTGGCCAAGTCATTGGAAATTCTGATAAAATGCTGACTCATGGGCTACGGAATCAGTTTCTTGGAGAGCCTAGGAAGGTGCATTTTAGCGTACTTACCAGGTGATTTTGATGTTAATAGGGAGGCCCTCAATGAGATAGATTGACACAGTAGACACAATGGACTCAAACATAGCAAAGACCAGGAAGATGACATAGCAAAAGGCAGTGTTTCCTTTTGTTAGACATAAAGTCATTATGAATTGGAGCTGACTCAGCAGGAACTAAAACAATACCAACAGCTCTGTGAAGCACCCTTTGAGAAATTCTAGGGCACATTCCACTCAGGTCATCCCACATCTCCATTTTTGTGACTGAGATGTGGATGTTTCCTTCCTCCTCATCTTGAACCTTGTTCTTAACTGATCTCTATCTGCTCTGGTCTCCTGGGAGAGGTGCTGACTGGCCTGGGGAGTTTCTCCTGGGCCCTTTGTCACATGCTTTCTCTGCTCCCATAGGTGAAGAAGATCCATGAGAACGAGAAGCGTCTGGAAGCTGGAGACCACCCCGTGGAGCTGCTGGCTCGGGACTTTGAGAAGAACTACAACATGTACATCTTCCCTGTGCATTGGCAGTTTGGCCAGCTTGACCAGCACCCCATTGACGGGTAAGACTCAGACCCTCAGGGACCTTAGGGAGTCTGCTCTGACTTGGCCCTGAAGTAGACAGAGTCAGGGGTCATATCTGGTGATTATACTAGATAGAGAACAGAAACCTTCCAGCTGCTTCTGCTCCTCCCAGTCCTAGAGCCTGCAGTTTGTCTAGGGACAGAGTCAGGAAGGAACAGGCATCCGGAGAAAGGATGCAGGCTTATGAGGAAAAACGTGATAAGACATTCATTCATTATGCCAGGAAGTCGAAGTGAGCTGGAAATCCTTCCTTTATATGGTATCTATTTATTGGGGGGGAGAGTGACTTTGGAAGGAATACCAGACTCCAAAGGATGGCAGGAGTTGGGGTGGGGGCTGCAGTGTCTGAGTCCCACCCTGAGACCCAGAACAACTACTGACCCTGAAGGTTCTTACAAAATCCATGGTGTCAACCCTGTCCACGCTGAAAGCCCATGGTTTGAGGGCTGTTGCACGTTGTCCAAATGAGTCATCAAGTGCTGTGGAGTTGATCTGCAGAATACTCAGGCAGTCAGTGTGTTACCAAACATTTGTTGAGTCTGTCAATATGGGCCTAACATTTACAAAATAAATTTTATTGTGGTGAAAACATATATAACAAAACAACAATTTCTACTTGCACAATTCAGTAACATCGAGTATATTCTCCCAGTTTACAACCATTCTCACTATTGTTTTCCGACTCATCCCTCCACCATTCACATAACTTCAATGAGCCTTAAACAAAACTTCAGCAGTAATCAGGGCAGGCAGGGTCCCTGTCCCCATGGAGCTCACACTCCTTGTGATGATCTGGCTGCAGGGATTTGCTTCTCGCAATTGAAGGAGAAATGAAAAGGCTCCGGGAAGGTGGCTTGCTCCATCTGGGACTGAGCAGGGGTCCACCCCTGTCATGCCTCTGGTCTGTCTCTCTTGCTATGTGTTCCTGTGAGAAGTATGAAGATGAGGCTGGGCTAGGGAAGTCACCCTCCCTCATGTCCAACTCATGTGCTTGGAGCCAGTCCACTACCCTGGTGGCTGGGGTCTCCTGAGCTCTGAGAAGCTCCCAGTTGCTTCTCTCCCAGGCTGTGTCCATGGCAGGGATCCAACTGAGTCACTCACTGTAGAATCAAGGGGGAACATCTGGATTTCAGGCTGAGCAACTGGGTCCCACTATAGCAAAGGGACTCGGGAGGGAAGATTCCAAGATGCACTGTGAGGAATGTGCATCCGGGAAGTGCACCAGCCCCAGGCCAGGGGATCCATGCTCTTCCTCTTCTTATCCCAGAGCTGCGGTGTGGCCTTGCCTGAGTCCTTGGGTTTGCCTGGACCTCAATTTTCCCACCAGTACAGCAAAGGGGATGAGGGTGGAGCATCCTTCTAATTCAAACAGTGTGCAGTTCCTCCCATGAGTTGGGTTAGGCTGGGGTTTGGAGGTTAAAAGAAAGTTGGGGTCACATTGTTTTGTGGAACTCTTAGGGCAAGAGTGTTTTGGAGAGAGTCCATTGAGAGTTTTGGAGAACAAGGAAAAACTTCTACATGTGCTCTGTAGCCCAAGACCAGCAGGGAGAAGAGGGGTGGGGTGCAATGGGGAGAGAAAGCCGAAGCTCCTTCCTGTCAGTCATTAAATACTTTTTTAAAAAGTGAAAGCTTTATGTAGAATTGAGTTAGTTCCCTCTGACCCTCACTGCCAATCTCAGTCCCTTCCCATGCTCCTCTCTTGAAGTCAGCATGGTTTGGCACATCTCTTTTGAGACCCTTTTCTAGGCTTTTGCCGCTGTATAAATTCATGTCCATAGAAAATGTAGTGTCATTTCAAACCAGGTTTAATCTGTCAGGAACAGAAGTGTGAATATCCTAACTTTACGTGTCTCTGCCCACATCGCTCAGCCAACTAGGAAACAAATAAATACATCAAGGGATCTTTACTATTGAGCTCATGGGAAAGTCCATCACAAATGGTGGCCAACTCCTCCTTTTATTTGATGGGTGGGAGAGATGGGACTCAGAGTGGGGCACTGTTGTGCTCTTAAGTCACATAGTGGGAGGTCAGTGAGAGGCAGTGCTGGGGTAGGCCCAGGATCCTGATATCTCTCCCTGCATTGAGCATCCTTTCTTCTGCCTCTTCCCGTGTAGGTATCTATCCCACACTGAGCTGGCTCCACTGCGTGCCCCCCTCATCCCCATGGAGCACTGCACCACCCGCTTCTTTGAGACCTGTGACCTGGACAATGACAAGTACATTGCCTTGGATGAGTGGGCTGGCTGCTTCGGCATTAAAGAGAGTAAGTGTCTGAGGGAAGGGTTCGAGTGGCCCCCATAGCCATGGGTCAGGGCCTTCTAGCCTTAGTTTCCCTCCTCTCGCCAACCTCCCTCCCTCGGTCTGTGTGTCTGTCTATTCTCTGTCTCTGCTCTGCCTGAGTCTGTCCCCTCTCTGCCTGTCTCTCTTCTCTGTGTGTGCCTGTTCGCTCTCTGTGTTTGCTCTTCTGCTTGTATGACTCCTGCCTGCTCTTTGTGGGAGTGAGCCTCACTCTTACCGGTTGTCTTCCTGACTGCCCTCTGTTCAGGACCATCTCTTTCTCTTTCCTTTCCTCAAGCATTAGCACTCACTTTGTGCCAAGCACTCTTTTGGGAACTGGGAGGCACAGAAAAGGAAACAGAAAGTATAACTTGGCAGCACAAGAGTTGGGACAGGCCAGATACAGGGAGACCAAAACTCTTCAGTTGCTAACTTCCCATGTGATCTTGGGCTAGTCATGTGACCCTCTAGTCCTGGGGGTGGCTGGGCTTCCATGGACTTCTGGAAACATGTCTTCCTCAACTCAGGACCTCATCCTTAATTCTGCTCTTCTCTTGGTTTGCAGAGGATGTCGACAAGGATCTTGTCATCTAAATCCATGCCGCCTTTTGCAGTACCCAGATTCTCTTTATGACCTTCATCTTCCTGTTTCCCCCAATTTTTAAAATGTTTGGATGGTTTGTGGTTCTGCCTGGGGACAAGGTGCTAATATAGATTTAAATGAGTATATTAACGGTGCTAAAAATGGAAATTATAACCCAAGTCATGACATTTGTAGTTTTAACTCGACTATCAAAGGCCTGTTGCTCACCCACTAACTGCCCCATTTTTCTCTTGCCTTTTGCATCGTTGCCTTGCTAGCTTATAGGTAGAAACTTTGATCTGCTCAGGTCTCTCTTAAACACACATTACATCTTCAGATTCTCTCTCTCTGTTTGAAGCTAATAATTACCAAATTGACTTTGTGTGTTAATTTTAATTTTATTTGAGGGTATTGGCTGCCTTGGGGATCTTTCCTAGATGGCCTGGAGGTGGGCAAAGGGAAGTAATGGACACGTGATGCTGTCAAGAAGGTTCCTGGGACTAGAGGACCAGTGATGGGGGAATCTCTGTAGAACCCACTAGCCAGAACCTCAGAGAAGAAGTCTTGCTTGCCTGGGATTGCATCTGACAGAAAGAATCTGGGGCCGAGTTATAAAATACATATGCTCCCTCAAGTGTCCTGCTTCTCACCATTCCTCCCTAACCTTTTAGTGCAGTTTCTTTGCACGTGAAGTTGTTTGTTCAAACTTTTGGGAGCCGCGGGCCATTCACAAACTCCATATGGGTACACAACCACCTCCTACAAGACTTCTCTCCCAACAATCTTGGGGAAGTGCAGGCTTTCTTTGGGGCTCTGGGAACTGGAAGGCTGTTGTAGCCTGGAAGGCCAAGATCAAGAGTAAGACACAGAATGTTGTAAAATAGAAGTGGAGCTGGTGATTCTTTTTTTTTTTTTCCAACTTTGGGTGACTGTCATGAGGGATTTTTCTTTTGGTTTCTAGCATATTTCTCCTTTTCCTTACCTTGTTTTCTTCTATTAATCAAGAGAAACCTTCAAAGTCAATGGGATAGTCGGATCCCACAGGCTGAGAACTCGTTCACCTCCAAGCATTTCATGAAAAAGCTGCTTCTTATTAATCGTGCAAACTCACGCTGTGATGCAATGAGTTTGACAAATCTTTCAAAATAAAATGTAATGACTTAGAAACTGCCTTCCTGAGTGATTTTGCATATGCCTTATTCACTTCAGTATCCTAACACACAGACATGTATATACATGTTCACTGGCAGACATACTGTTATACTATTGGAAACACAACTGTGGGAATGGCACAAGACTGGTTCTGTTGGCATGGTTCCCCAGAAGTCAAGGGTCAACTCAACAGGAGCTTAACAGCATACAACTATACACACATACAGGCATAGGTATACAAGGAAGTGTGTGGTTCCTCTAAGCACTTATTTAAAACCTGATTGAATTGTATGACCTGTGGTCTGACTCATTATCACAAGTACCAAAAGACACAACTCTCATTTTACCCATATAGTTGTTCATTCGCTTATTCAATAAAAATTTCTTTTGAACATTTTATTGTGGTTTGGTAAAAGTTTACAGAGCAAATTAGTTTCCCATACAATAATTTATGTGCATTTTGTTTTGGGACACTGATTGCAATCCCCTCAAGTACTAGCACTTTCCCCCCTTCCTTCCTTGGTTTTCTGTTTCCCTTCACCTGTCTTTCCTGTCCCTTCCTGCCTTCTGAACTTTGTTTTTGGGCAAATGCTGCCCTTTTTGGTCTGAGGAGCACGGTCCTCATAGGTGTTATTGTTCACATTATAGGCCTATTTACTGTTTAGTATTGTTTGGCTGAAAGACAGTCTCCAGGAGTGGGTTTAGTTCCAGGTTTAAAGGGTACCTAAGAGCCACAGTCTCAGGGTCAACAAATATATTCGATGTGCTAACTCTATACTGGGTCTGAGGACCACCAAGCAGACATTTAAAAAAAACAATAATTTTATGAGTCGGTTCTGACTCATCGCAGGGGGTTTCCGAGGCTTTAGGTCTTCATAGGAGCTAAGATATAAAGCTTTGGAAACCATAGAGATACATAAAATATCAGCCATCAAATAATCTTACAACTCTGAGTAGCACCAAGGCTGGAATGGTGGTGTTCTCACAATGTCAAAATTCAGAACTGCAGTCGAATGAAGTGTAACAACATCAATACACAGGAAGACAGGAGACAGGAATATCTAAAGGGGATTTTCTCAGAGTTCAAGCCAAGGACAAGTCTTTAAGAACCAGTTCCAAATAGCACAGCAGTGGCAGAAATTGGGGAGGGATACTCCATTTGACTCACTTGAGTAGGCCAAGAAGGTTACATGAGAATACCTACAAAGGGGCTTCCAAAGTTTGTGGGAGAATAGAGTTGAAAGATAATGAAACTTTTCCACTAACATTTTGAAGCTCACTCGTGTTAACTGTTGAATATAGAAATAATTTTAGTCAGAGTTCAAGCCTTTTTCAACATCATAAAATCCACACTAGAAAACAACAACATAAATGTGTTGATTGTGGGGAAAGTTCTTTCAGAGGTATTTCATTCAGCATTGGTGGGTCCATACAGGGATGGCCCTATAAATGTGAGGAGTGTGGAGAAAGCTTTAAGATGAGTTCACGTCTCATTGGCCACTAGAGAATTCATACAAGCGAGAAGCCTTCCCTGTGTGGTGAATGTGGCCTGTTTCAGCCAGAGTGCTCATCTCAGGTTGCACATGAAGTGCACAAAGAAAAAAAGACGTGTAAAACCTGGGGCAAAAATATCAGGACAAAAACTCAGTATCATCTTGGAGAGCTGACGCCAAAATGAAGTCAGTGGCTCGGCTCCGTTAACTCAAGGGCCTGGCTTCAGCCCTCTCATAAGAGAAGGTGAACTCTTAGAACTGGAGATGCTTTGTAGTTGAAGGCTCAAATCCTGGATCCTTTGCTAGCATTGAGACGTTGGGGGTTTCATGACAGTATAGAGTTGAAAAAAACACAGGAGTCTAGCTGTTGTCATTTCTTTCTTTCTTTTTTAATGTGAGTTGGAGCACATTTAATTGAAAATATGGTTTGAAAGAATTCAAGGTCCTTTGGCCCCATTTAAAGTTGTTTCTTATATCACTTTGTCAAAAATCCCTCGTATTTGAATGACACGTATGAAAGTGCAGGGATGTACCAGGGATACTCAGTTTTAGGACTTACTGTGGAAAAAACTTGATTAAATAAACCCAAGCCCTCTGCCATGTTGATTCCAAATCATAGTGTTTACCAGACTGCAAATGTCTACAGAAGCAAACAGCTTCATCTTTCTCCCACAGATAGCTGGTGGGTTTGAACTGCTGACTTTGTGATTAGCAGCATAGTTCTTAACCCACTGTGCCACCACAGATTCTTGATTGACTTAAAGGTTGCTGTTGTGAAGTGCTGTGGACTCACTTCTGACTCATAACCACCCTGTTTAGGGTTTCCGGGGAGCAGCCGTTAGATTTGAACAGACAACTTTTCCATTAGTAGACCAGTGCTTATCCTGCTAATTCCATTAGTTTTGGAGTTCAACATATGAAGAATTTTTATTTTGCTTACAAAGTTTTGAGTGTATTAAGAAATGGTTTGTAATATGAATTGGAGATTCAGCATATTAAGATGGATTCACATTCACAGAATTTTTATCAGCAAGGCCCATCACTCTATGCTAGCTTTGCCTTGTTTGTTTGGGACAATTATTGTTGTTAAGTGCCATTGAGTCGGTTCTGACCCATAGCGATCCTGTATAGGGTTTCCAAGGAGTGGCTGGTGAGCTTGAACCACCAGTCTAGTGCATTTGTCCACAGCCCCACACCAGGACTCTGGGGAAATTATTAAAGGAGTAGCATTTCCCTGTTTTTTCCACCGTACTCTTAGTAAAAGATACCATAGAAGCCAAAGGGAGAACTGAATTAGACCACACATCTCCTAATCCTGTTAAGACTGTTTCTTGTGACAACATTACTGCTCTGTCACTCATTTCCACACTTGTGGTGGGTTGACATTGAACCACGCCCCTGTCCTTGAACTTTTGACATTATCTTGTGCTTTGACAAGGTGAGCTGATCTTAAAGATTTTTATGGATAAATAATTACTTTCTCTTTTCCAACACAGTCTCAGCTTGTGTCTTGCCAATTAAAAATCTACAGTTTACATGCCTTCCCTATTTGAAACCCTTAGATAATCTTGGTGACCTTAAGCAAATGTTTGTCAGCAGCAAATGTCATTTAATTCAAGTGCCAGTGCTTTGAAACTAAATTAAGTATTTCTGCATTATACGAATTGTTTAAGAAGTCTAGCAAACCTGTTTCTTAACTTCCGTCAGAACAGGGCCAGGTGTCAGACAATCTGATCAATATTCAACTTAGGTTTTCATATCTATGCTACAATTTTGATTTTTATATATTGTCTCACTGTGGCTTAGGCATTGGGCTGCT
>NW_006408575.1:5471248-5477717 GCF_000296735.1 Chrysochloris asiatica | reverse complement strand
TTCAAACCCCCCAGCCACTCCTTGGAAGCCCTATACAGGGTCACTATGAGTCAAAACTGACTCGATAGCACTTAACAACAACAACAACCCACAAAGATAGAAAAATAAATGTTTTACATAAAAACAATAAACTTACAACTCTGTGTACATGATGACTTGTGAGAGGTGTGGAGAAGGAAGGCAAGAGAAAACGATGAGTATGTGGAGCAGGGGATACAGCACTCTCCATACAGCACTACTCATCTGGACATGTTATCAGGAGGGAAAGGACCATGTAAGGACCAATTGCCTATGCATAAATACTCTTTGAAAAACTGGGTCAGGGCTGCAGTTTTTCCCCCTTTTAGGGAGGCTGTAGTCGCTGGCCAGCTATCCTTATCGATCCTGAGAGTCTTGAGTGGTCATCTGGGACTCTCCATATGGTAGCCATTACTCACCTGGACATGTTATCATTTCGGAAAAAGATCCCTAGTGAGATGGAATGATTGTGAGAATGGCCCAGGAGACGCAGTGGTTCATTGTGTTGTTCATAGCATCCCTATGAGCTAGAGGCTACTCGATGACACCTAACAATAACAACACTGACCTGTGTAAATGTAGGTTTGTTGTTGTCATTAAGTGCCATCAAGTTGGTTCTGACTCATAAGGACCCTGCATAGGGTCTCAGGAGAGTGGCTGGTGAGTTTGAACTGTAGACATTTTCCTTCAAACCAACCTTGTGGTCGAGTTCTTATCCTACAGCACCACACCAGAACTTCAATTTAGATTTAGAGTTCATTAAAAATGAACTCTAAATCCCTCACATTAGCCATATTTCAAGTGTATGTGGCCAGTGGCTAGAATATTGAACAGAGCAGATCTAGAGCATTGTCATCATCGCAGAAAGTTGGGCATCTGGAAAGCTTCCTCGCAGAATTCTGAGCTGAGTCATAAAAGAAAAGCAACAGTTAAGTTGGGACAGGGGAACAGGGATAGACATTCCAGGCAGAGGGAAAAGCAAGAGCTAGATGGGGAGCTCTGTGAATGAGTTCCTAGGCAGTTCGAGGGGCAGGATGTATGGGATGAAGTTGAAGAGGAGGGCAAAGGCCAGGCCATGCAGGCCTCTTATGCCACAGTAGGGAGTTTGGATTGTATTCTCTGAGCAGTGGGAAGAACACTGGAGGATTTCAAGTCAGAGAGACAGTAATTGACTCACTTTAAAAAAAGAAGAAGAATACTCTGGCTCTCTGGAATAATATTGATATCTTAAGTCCACAGAATAAGCATTTGACAGCAAATGCAAAATCATGCTGGGGAGTGTTTTTTACATTGATATCTTAAGTCCACAGAATAAGCATTTGACAGCAAATGCAAAATCATGCTAGGGAGTGTTTTTTACTCCCCTGAGAGATGGGAACCGGACCAGGAGAAGTATATTCAGTTGTACTGGGTCACACAGCTGTGGATTCTGATGCCACACGCAGAGGCTATTTTTCTCTCCCTTCTTTTAAATTCAGGAGTTCTGGTGGCACAAAGATTAAGCACTTGGCTGTGATGGAAAGGTTGGTAACAGACTCACAAGTCTCTCCATAGGAAAAAGATGGGGCAGTCTGCTTCCACCAAGACTACAGCCTTGGAAAACTTATGGGGCACTTCTACCCCATGCCAGAGGGTGGCTATGAAATTGGAATGGACTCATCGGCAGTGGGAGCCTGGGATATTTTAAATTATTTTCAAATTTTAAAACAAATTTTGAAACAAAAACCCAAAGTGTATTCTAGTGTTCTCTACAAACAGGAGGGAGGAGGTGAAGTAGGAAAGATTGGGCAGTCCTGGTCAAGGAAGAAATGCAAGCTCTTTAGTCTCCTAGTCTCTAGGGTGGATTAAAGCACATTTCAGTAGTGGTTTATTCATTCATCCCACCACATTTATCAGTGACTGTGAGGAGCTGGACAATGAGGCCAGCATATCTCTGCTCCCTAGGAGCTGTCATTGCAGGGGAGGGCAGACAATGCACAGGTTAATGAGTAAACCATTTCAGATAGGAACCTGAATGCTGTGTAAAGGGAAAGCAGCAGGAGCTATGGAGGAGGATGAGATAGGCGTTGGGTGTGGGATGTGGTCTTTCGATGTGGACTGATGTCCTCATGCCTTAGTCAACCTGGGACAGACCATCCATGTGAGGCACAGCACTGGCCACCATCACAGATCTGCCACCAGTGGAGTAGACTGGGGAGCAGAGAGGGTGTGACTTGGTCATGCAAGGAGACAAGGAAAAGGGGAAGGGGAAACTGGAACCTAGAATTTTCTCTCCAACAAATGGAATGTCTTCCTATAGGGTAGGAAGCTCCTCAAGGAAGTGGTTGTTGTCATTGTTAAGTGCCATCGAGTCGGTTCTGATCCATAGTGACCCTGTATAGGGTTTCCGAGGAGCAGCTGTTGAGCTTGAAACACCGGCCTTGTGGCACAGGCAGACTTTCTAGTCTAGTGCATTAACCCACAGAGCCACACCAGAACTCCTTTCAAGGAAGAGGCAGTACTAAAGATAGTTATGGAGCATGAATCAGCCCAGACCCTGGGAGGACCGGCTAGGGCTGGAGGCCCGCAGGGAAAGGGATCAGCTGAGCTAACAGGGCCCTTCTGAATTCAGAATCTTCAAAGGCAGCATTTCCAGCTACCAAGCCTTCATGATTTTTGCCCTCTCTGCCTTCCATCTGTATTCCCGCCCTTTAAATCAAATCAATGAAAAAAAAATACTCGACATTTAAAGGAAATTATTTAATGATCTTGGATGATACCTTAGGTTGAAGCCAATGTCACTTACTGTAAATAGACCCTACTGATTCCTGGTGTGGCGCTGTGGGTTAATGCATCAGACTGCAAATCCATTTAAACTGCAAGGTTGGCGGTTCAAGCTTACCAGCTACTCCTCAGAAACCCTATACAGGGTCGCTATAGATCGGAACCGACTCGATGGCACTTAACAACAATAACAATGATCAATAAAAAATATAAATACCATAAAAATAATGTTATGCTATTACAAATGTGCCCCAGGCTGGAAGATTGTTCTGTTTCTTGTTAAAAGAAGAAATTTTAGAGACTTTCTCCTTGATGATGGTCCAAAAGAAAATTGAATTGAAATGAATTCAGGGTTAACGAATGCCAAATTCATAATCCTCCTAAAATCTAAAATCATCTCCTGGGATGTGGGGAGATAGAAACAGGGAAGGAAGCTAAGGGAAGGGGGACCTCCCTCCCACTGGGAAAGCCCTCTTCACTCTGAAGAGGGTGGGTCCTGTGGAAGTCATCTAGGCCCCTGTCCCTCATCATTTATCTGGGAAGAGTCCAACAGGCCTTTGGGGGAAATGGGAGGCACTCAGCTCAAAGGAGGCAGACAATGGAAATTTCCTTCGTCCTGTTGCCGAAATGGATTGAGCCTCTCTTAGTCTAGTCACCTAACACTTCTGAGCTTCTTACCTCTTCCATAAAATCCTGATGATATTTCTTACCTCATAGGTTACTCTGTCTGGCTTAGAGTAAGCTAGTAATAATAATGATGAGGATGATGATGGTGGTGATGGTGATGATGATGATATACTAACCATGTCTAACAAATGTCAGGGGCTTGCTCTTTCTCTATTGCCATGACAAGTCCTTTTATCCCTGGTAAGTTCTCCCACTTGAATTTGGTGTCTGCACTTATTTTGGCTATAGGACTCCAAAATGCTCAGTAGGAAACAGGGAGGTAAGGGCACTTTAAGAAAATGAAGGAGCCCTGAACAGGGAAACCAGCAGTCTGGTTCCCAGGGTAGCTGTGTGAACTTGGACAAGTCCCTTTAAGAAGTTTATTCTTTCCTTCTAAAAATGGTAGGGAGCTGGATGAGGTGGTGCTGATTTTCAAAGATCCTGCAGATATACCCATTCTCCTTCTAATAGGCAGACCTAGCGATGGACAAGGACTTGTGCCCTTTGAGGTTTCACAACCTGTTTCCCAGATGTCCCCGCGGAACCAGAGGGACCAAGCTGCCTCCAGCAGAACCTCTTCCTATGAAGCCACTGAGGAGGGTTAGGGCTCCCTCTGGTGGGAATGGAGAGAAAGGCCCAGAGTTGTGCTGAGAAATGCTTCTGAAATGCCAGCTACAGTGTCAAAACCATATGGGTCCTTTGTGGTCTAGTTCATCCCTCATTTTCCATATGGGGAAACTGAGGTTCAGAGAAGAGGAAGATACTTCTCCGTTTAAGGTCTAATATACATTGAATTACTTAATATAGTTCTACTAGTTATTGTCCTCCATTTTGTAATGTGGATAAGCACTGGACTTCTAATTGTAAAGTCAGTGGTTCAAATCCACCAGTTGCCCCTTTGAAAACCTATACAGGGTTGCTATGAATCAGAGCCAACTGTATAGCGCTTAGCAACAACATCAAGGAGCCCTGGAAGGAACTACAAAAGTCAGCAGTTCGAACCCATCATCTGCCCCGTGGGAGAAAAATGAGGCTATCTGCTTCCCGTAAGGATTTACAGTCTCAGAAACCTGAAGGAGTAGTTCTGCTCTGGACTACAGAGTCGCTATGAGTAGAAACCAACTCTGTGACTGCGAGGTTTTTGGTTAAGTAGCAATGCTAACCACAAGATTGGCAGTACAAACTGGACTCCTCAGGAGACAAATGAGGGTGTCTACTTCAGAACACCGTAGAATAGATGTTTTTGAGTTATGGTGTTGGTAGAGAATATTGAAAGTGCCATGGGCTGCCAAAAAAACCAATAGATCCATTTTGGAAGAAGTGCAGCCAGAGTGCTCCTTGGAGGCCAAGATGGCCAAACTTCGTCTCTCTTACCTCGGGCGTATTGTCAGGAAGGACCAGTTGCTGGAGAAGGATATCATGTTTGGTAAGGTGGAGGGTGAGAGAAAAAGAGGAAGACCCCCAATGAGATGGATTGACCAAGTGGCAGCATCGATGGACTCAAGTGTGGCAACAGTAGTAAGGTTGGCCCAGGATCGGGCAGTGTTTCATTCTGCTGTGCATAGGTCGCTATGGGTTGGTACTGACTTGATGGCACCTAACAACAACAACAACTTCAGAAAAGAGTTACTGGAGCAATCTACTCTGTCCTGTAGGATCTCTATGAATCAGATCTACGGCATGCCAGTGAGTCGGTCAGTGCTCAGTCATGTCTGTGGTAATGTTTCCATTGTGTAGTGAGTTGTCTGTTTGTGTTGATGAGGCAGGATTAGTGGGTATGTATCTTGAGTCATCCATCACCTTACTAGGGGGTGTGACTTAAGTCACCCCTCACCGCACCAGTAGTTTCCTTGAGGGTATGGTCTGCATCCAATATACAAGTATCGGAATGCTCTGTCAAAGCTCTCTCTTGCTCTGAATTCTGCAACTGGCTCTGATTTGTTTCTTGGAGACTGCAACCTGTTGTGTGACTTGATCTGCCTGATTTTGCAACCTTGTGAGCCTGAAATTTGACCTGTTGACTGACTTCTGATCCATGGATTTGAGGTTTGCCAACTTCTATAACTCTGCAGGTCCAGGTCTTTGCAAATTTCACTATAATACATAACTTTGTCTTCTTGAACTGCCATTTGCAATTTTCTGCTCTTCTCTTTAACCCCCTCATTTCCTCCATTTGCTTTAGCATCTCTAAGCTCGAAAGCAAGTCTTAGAGTCTCTTCTGAAATCCATCTGGTCTTTTCCTTCTTTCTTGTCTTCTTTTATTTTATTTTACTACTTTTACTTTCTTCCTGTATGATATTCTCGATGTCATCCCACAGCTCTTTTGGTCTTCGGTCATTAGTGTCTAATGCATCAAATCTGTTCTTCAGATGATCTTTAAATTCATGTGGGAAATGTTCAAGGACATATTTTAGCTCTTGTGAACTTGTCTTAATTTCCCTCAGATTCAGCCTTAAAATGCATATGAGCAATTGATGATCTGTTCCACAATCTGCCCCTGGCCTTGTTTTGGCTGATGATATGGAATTTTTACAATACCTCTTCCAACAGATACAGTTTATTTGATTTTTGTATTCCATCTGGTGAGGTCCATGTGTATAGTTGTCTTTTATGTTATTTAAAAAGAAGTCATTGGTCTTGCAAAATTCTATCATGTAGTCTTCAGCATCGTTTCTATCACCAAGGCCAAAATTTCCAACTACTGATCCTTCCTCTTTGTTTCCAACCTTTGCAAAGACCTGGAGTTAGAAAACCAAAAGGGTAGAACATGCTCAGCATTTCTCAAGCTAAAAGAACTGAAGAAAAATTCAAGCCCCAATTTGAAATACTGAAGGATTCTATGGGTAAAATAGAAAACAAAACCCAGCCTTCGGTATGGATTACATCTCAATGTCAAGAAAACAAAAATCCTCACCACTGGACCAAAAAACAACATTCTTATCAACAGAGAAAAGATTGAAGTTGTCAAGGACTTTATTTTTCTTGGATCA
This sequence comes from Chrysochloris asiatica, assembly GCF_000296735.1. NCBI lineage: Eukaryota > Metazoa > Chordata > Mammalia > Afrosoricida > Chrysochloridae > Chrysochloris > Chrysochloris asiatica. The sequence goes on along the minus strand of NW_006408575.1, from coordinate 5,471,280 downwards.
ACTATCAACACTCATGGAAACAGCAGTCAAGA
>NW_006408575.1:5465131-5470768 GCF_000296735.1 Chrysochloris asiatica | reverse complement strand
GCAAGACCCCTAACGAGATGGATTGGCCAGGTGGCAGCATCGATGGACTCAAGTGTGGCAACAGTAGTGAGAATGGCCCAGGATTGGACATAGTTTCGTTCTGCTGTGCATAGGGTCGCTATGAGTCGGTGCCGACTCGATGGCACCTAACAACAACAACAACAATGGATAAAATATTGAATGATGCAGAAGACATCAAAAGAAGATGAAAAGAACACACATAGTCACTGTGCCAAAAAGAAATGTTCGATGTTCAACTATTTCAAAAGTTAGCATATGATTGAGAGCCAATGGCACTTGAAGGAAGATGTCTAAGGTGCACTGATGGCATTGGCAAATAACAAGGCTCTAGGAATTGGAGGAATACAAATTGAAATCTTTCAACAAACTGAGACAGCACTGTATGCACTCACTTATCTATGCCAAGAAATTTAGAAGACAGATAACTCGTCAACTGATCGGAAGAGATCCATATTTGGGCCCATTCCAAATAGAATGTGGAAATCATCAGACAATATCAATAACATCACATGCAAGTAAACTTTTGCTAAAGATAATTTAAAAACGGCTACAACGTACATTGGCAGGTATCTGCCAGAGGTTTAAGCTAGATTTAGACAAGGGTGTGGAATAAGAGATATCCCTGCTGATGTCAGCTTGATCTTGGCTGAAAGAAGAGAATACCGTTGAGATGTTTACCTGTGCTTTATTGAGTATGCAAAAGCTTTTGACTATGTGGATGATGACAAGCTATGGATAATATTGTGAAGGACAAGTATTCCAGAATACTTTATTGTGCTCATGGGGTACTTGTACATAGACTACAATCATTTGACCAGAACAAGGGGACACTGAATGGTTTAAAATCAGGAAAGATGTGCACCAGGGTTTATTTTTCCACCATACTTATTCAATTGGCATGCTAAACATATAATCCAAGAACTGATTATATGAAGAAGAACATGGCATCAAGAATCAAGGAAGACTCATTAACAACCTGTGGTATGCAGATGATACAACTTTGTTTGCTGAAAGTGATGAGGACCTAAAATACTTACTGATGAAGATCAAAGACTATATAGCCTTCAGCATGGATGCACCTCAATGAAAATAAAACAAAAATCCTGTACCAATAAATAACATCATGATAAACAGTGAAACAATTGAACTTGTCAAAGACTTCATTTTGATTGGCTCTGCTATCAACACTCATGGAAGCAACAGTCAAGAAATCAAACAACATATTGCATTAGGCAAATCTGTTGCACAAGGCTTGTTTAAAGTGTTGAAGAGCAAAGATGTCAGTTTGAGGATTATGGGGCACCTTGACTTAAGCCATGTCTCATATGCATGTGAGAGTTGTATAATGAATAAGGAAGACCATAGAAGAATTGAGGCACTTGAATTATGGTGTTGGAGGAGAATATTAAAAGTATCATGGACTGTCAGAAGAATAAGCAAATGTGTGTTGGAAGAAGTACAGCCAGAATGTTCTTTAGAAGCCAGATGACAAAATTTCATCTTTCACACTTCAGACATATTATCAGGAGGGACCAGTCCCTGGAGAAGGGCATCATGTTTATTAAAGTGGAGGAAAGTCAGTGAAAAAGATGAAGACCCCCAATGAGATGGGTTAGTACGGTGGCAGCAGCACTGGGCGAAAGTGTAACAACAATTGTGAGGATGGCGCAGGACCACGCAGTGTTTAATTCTGTTGTGTATAAATCAGGTTGGAACTGACTTGATGGCTCCTAACAACAAGAGTCCTGGTGTGGTGCTGTGGGTTAATGCGCAAAGCCATTTGAACTACAAGGTCGGTGGTTCAAGCTCACCAGTTGTAACTGGGAAACCCTGTTACAGGGTCACTATGGGTTGGAACCGACTCAATGGCACTTAACAACAACAACAACAACAAGAAGCCTCCACAGTTGTATGAACCATTTCCTTGGTGGTTCAGGTTCTATGAGTTCTGGAATGATGTTGCAGAGAATTGTAGAATCCTAAAACTATTGATGATTAATATCACATGCAAGTAAAATTTTGCTGAAGATAATTTAAAAATGATTCCAGTACATTAACATGGAACTGCCAGAAATTGAAGCCAGTTTCAGAAGGGGGCCTGGAATGAAGAATATCATCGCTGCTAGCAGATGGATTTTGGCTGAAAGCAGAGAATACCAGAAAGATACTTAACTGTGTTTTATCGACTCTGAAAACTCATTCGACTGTGTGAATCATAATAAGCTATAGATGATATTGAGAAGAATAGGAATTCCAGAACACTTAGTTGTGCACATCTGTAACCCATGCATAGACCAAGAGGCAGTCTGAACAGGAAAAGGGAATACTGTGTGGTTTAAAATCAGAAAAGATATGTTTCAGGGTTATATTTTGTCACCATGTTTATTCAATCTGTAAATGGAGCAAATAATCTGAGAAGCTGGACTATATGACGAAGAACACGACATCAAGATTGGAGGCAGACTCACTGACAACCTTCGGTATGCAGATAGCACAACCTTGCTTGCTGAAATTGAAGAGGACTTGAAGCACTTACTGATGAAGATCAAAGCTTCAGCCTTCAATATGAACTGTTGTTGTTAACTCAATTCTGACTCATTACACTTCATATAAAGACAACAAAAAGACTCACAATGGGGCCAATAAGCAACATCATGATAAATGAAGATAAGATTGAAGTTGTAAAGAATTTCATTTTTCTTGGACCCAAAATCAACTCCCATGAATGCAACAGTCAAGAAATCAAATAACATACTGCATTAGGAAAATCTGCTTCAAAAGATCTCTTTTAAGTGTCAAATAGCAAAGATATCCCTTTGAGGACTAAGGTGCGACTGAGCCAAGCCATTATATTTTCAATCACCTCATATGCATGCTAAAGGTAGACAATGAATGAGGAAGACCAAAAAATTGATGACTTTGAATTATGCTGTTGTTGAGCATACTGACTATAGCATGGACTGCCAGAAGGACGAACAAATCTGCCTTGGAAGAATTATAGCCAGAATGTTCCTTAGAAGGGAAGATGAAGAGATTTGGTCTCGTGTACTTCAGGCATGGTATCAGGAGGAATCAGTGTCTGTAAAAGGACATCGTATTTGGAAAAGTTGAGGATCAGCAAAAAAGAGGAAGACCCTCAATGAGACAGACTGGCACAGTGGTGGCAACAATGGGCCCAAACAGAGGAATGATTGTGAGGGTGGTATTTTGTTCTGTTACACACAGGAGCATTATGAGTTGAAATGAGCTTGATTACACCTATAACAACAACAAGATGAGGGAGGATACTTAGGGGAGGAGGAGTAGTCGATGCTATAGATGATGGAGTGGCACAGCAGTTTGGAAAAGTTGAACATTTAGAACATCTTTAAACTCTACCCCTTAAGGACCAGTCTTATGCTGATCCTTCTAAAAGAAATTATCCGTGCACGGTCTCCAGATAAAATATAAGACAGTTACATTTGAATTTCAGATTAGCAATGAATAATATTTTAGTGCAGGTATCTCCTGATGTGGCATTGTGGGATAAAGCACTAGACTACAAGGTTGGTTTGAACCACCTGGTTGGTGGTTCAAAGTCACCAGCTGCTCCTTGGAAACCCAATACAGCATAGCTATGAATCAGAACTGACTCAGCGGCAGTTAACAACAACAACATATCCCATGCAACATTTAGGACATATTGTATTTTAAAAAATGGCTTGGTGTAGAAAATTCTCAGTGCCATCATTCTGGGAGAGAGCAGGTGGTAGGGTACTTAAATCATAATGATCACCAGGAAGGAGAGAAGAAACAGGCCTCTGTTAGAGGTGGAAGGAGGGAGGTAGTATTCCCCTCAACCATTAAAACCACATGGAATGTTTTATCAAATACAGATTCTCATGCCTTAGCCTCAGTCTGATTTGCTAAGTTAAGGAGAAGTCTGGTCATCTGTATTTTTAAAACTCCCCCAGATGATTCTGATGCATATCACAACAACGATTGAGACCCTCTTAACTCAGAAGTCCCTGAGCAGTGTAAATGGTTAACTCACTCAATTGCTATTTGAAACCCAGAGGCTCCTTGGAAAAAAGGCCTGGTGGTTTACTTCCAAAAAAGCAGCCATTGGGAACCTTATGGAGCACGGTTCTACTCTGACACATATGGGGTCACTATGAGTAGGAACCGACTTGAAGGCAGCTGGTTTGGGTTGACTCTAAGGAAGAACAGGAAACTGTTTGGATGGGGCAAATTTTACTGTTATATACCAGTTTAGAAGCCCTGGTGATGCCATGGGTTAAGTATTGGGTCACTAGCCCCAAGATCGGCAATTCTGACTCACTAGCCACTCAGCAGAAGAAAGATGAGGCTGTCTGCTGCCACAAAGATTTAGTCTTAAGAAGCCTAAGGGATGATTCTACTGTGTCCTAGATGATTGTATGAGTCGGATTTGACTCACTGGCGTGGGAGATGCCAGCAGTTCTCTGGTTCACAATACATAAGAAATACTGGTGAGGGAAAGGGAGAAGGGAGGATGGATTGTTAAGAGTTGCATTCTCAACCCTACTTCTAGGGATTCTGATTTAGTATAGAAACGGCAGAGTTCTAGAATCTGGACTTTTGACAAGTACTCAGGGCTTCATCTGAATTTGTGATGCCTTTGATTTCTTAAAGCAAACAAACAAAAACAGAAGCAAATATGGTAAGGTTCTTAAAAGCAGATAGCCAGTACATGAATATTCATTATGTCATCAAGCTATAATTAAACTATTTCACTAAAAATATATACTTTTTATAGTTGCGAGCATCTATGGGGTTTGTGATGCAGGTGGTCTGAAGATCATACCTTGAGCAACATTAGCTTAGGAAGCCATCGAGGGGATGACCCTCCTACTTCCAAATACATACAAGATGCCTCCCATATTGAAGGACTTGGGGAGTAGAGAAAGGTTCATGGGAAGAGATGGGCAGGACCTGGTCATGAAGAGTCTGAGAAGCTGTCTGAAAAATTGGGAAGGAGTCCTGTTGTGGCGCTGTAGAATAAGCACTTTACTGAAATGTCAGTTTGAACCATAAGGTTGGCAGTTCAAACTCACCAGCTGCTCCTTGGAAACCCTACATAAGGTTGCTATGAGTCAGAACCAACTCAATGGCACTTAACAACAACAAGCCAGGGTACTCGGCTTGTGTCTTGTTCATAGGTATTGTTAGAGCTGTTGAGTCAGTTCCAATTTTGGTTACTCCATTTATTTTAGAGTACAACTATTCCATGGGGTTTCTTTAGCTATAATCTGAATGGCAGAGTCCCTGGGTGGGGCAAACAATGAACTATTTAAGTACTAACTGAAAAGTTGGTGGTTCAAACTCACCCAGAGGCACCTTGGAAGATAGGCCTGGTGATCTGGTTCCAAATCACAAATATGGATCTCAGCTACCTGGTCAACTGATTGGAAGAGATCCATATTTGTGTCCATTCCAAAGAAAAGTGACCCAAAGGAATGTGAAAATTATTAAACAATATCATTAATATCACATGCAATTAAAATTTGCAGCAGTACATTGACAAGGAACTGCCAGAAATTCAAGCTGGATTCAGAAGAGGATGTGGAATAAGGGATATCATTGCTGACCTCAGAC
>NW_006408575.1:5463000-5464526 GCF_000296735.1 Chrysochloris asiatica | reverse complement strand
GTAACCACTACGCTACCAGAGCTCCTTATATATAACATAGAAATACATATATTATTGTTGAGACTGGTCCTTCCTGATAATACACCTGAAGTATGAGAGATGAAGTCTTACCATTCTGACTTCTAAGGCGCAACTGGCTGTACTTCTTTCAATGCAGACTTGTTAGTTCTACCAACAGCCCATGGTACTTTCAATATTCTTCTCCAACACCATAACTCAAATGCATCCATTCTTCTCCAGTCTTCCTTATTTGTTGTCCAACTTTCACATGCTTATGAGGGTATTGAAAATACCATGGTTTGAATCAGGCGCACTTTAGTTTTCCAACTGACATCTTTGTTCTTGAACACCTTCAGGAGGTCTGTGCAGTAGATTTGCTCAATACAATGTGTTGTTTGATTTCTTGACTACTGATTCCATGAGGGTTGATTGTGGATCTAAGCAAAACGAAATCTTTGCCAATTTCAATCTTTCTCCATTTATCGTATTGTTACTTATTGGGTTAGTTGTGAAGGTTTCCGTTTTCTTTACATTGAAGTGCAATTCATACTGATGATCTTCATCAGTATGTACTTCAAGTCCTCTTCACTTTCAGCAAGCAAGATCATGTCATCTACATTTTGCAGGTCTTCCTCCAATTCTGATGCCATGCTCATCTTCATATACCCAAACTACGCTGATTATTGTTCAGCATACAGATTGAATGTTGTTGTTAAGAGCTGTCGAGTTGTTTCTGACTCATAGAGACCTTGTATAGGATTTCTGAGGGGCAGCTGGTGAGTCTGAATTGCCAACCTCGCAATTCAAAATGACCTTAATAGCTAGGGTTCTGTGTCAACTTAACTGGGCCAGGATTCCCATGGTTTAGCTCTTAAGATGTGCTAACTGCTAACTGACTCTCATGGTGATGAATCCAAATACAGGCATAGTTGACGTTATGATGATTGGCTATGAGCAGCCAATCAACTAAAGAGATGATTCTTTGAGTGTGTGGCCTGCTCCCAATATAATAGACACACAGGAGGGACTCTCGCTGTCTCTTCCTCTGGAGATCTGGGGCTCTATAATTGTAAGATAATAAACTTCTCTTTATATATATACGTATATATGTTTCACTGGTTTTTCTTCTCTAGAAAATCTGGCCTAATACATGGGGTATCTAGAGAGTGGGGCTCTAGAGAAACAAAAATCACAAGGATGGGTTTTCTAAATTGGTACTCAAGTCTGACTATTTTAAAGGTATAGAGGCCAGGATGGTCAAACTTCGTCTCTCATATTTTGGACATATTGTCAGGAGGGACCAGTCGCTGAAGAAGGATATCATGTTTGGTAGGGTGGAGGGTCAGAGAAAAAGAGGAAGACCCCCACTGAGATGGATTGACAAAGTGGCAGCATCAATGGGCTCAAGCGTGGCAATGATAGTGAAGTTGACCCAGGATTGGGCAGTGTTTAGTTCTGCTGTGCATAAGGTCACTATGAGTTCGTACCGGCTCGATGGCACCTAACAACAACAATATAGGAGTCCT
>NW_006408575.1:5460742-5461985 GCF_000296735.1 Chrysochloris asiatica | reverse complement strand
CCTATCCCTGTCTATTCTGTGTATGGAGGGGGTGGGAATGATCCTTGCTGTAAGGATTTGTTCCCTCTTTTGAGCTACTGCATCCATTGATGTAAGTCAAGTTCATCAAATTGTATCAGATTACTCTTTTTTTCCCTCTTCTTTCTTATTGTGGTTGAGCTCTGATCATCCAGTCATTGAAGCCAGGTCAAGTGGGTATTATCTGCAAGTGTGGGTGGAAACAGGAGGTTTTTTAGAGAAATAACCAAGGGGCATGAGATAAAATGCTCAAACAGAGGGGTAAACAGCAACTTCTGAAGTTGTCAAAATCAGATGTCATGCTGGTTGAAATCGATGGCTGAAGGGGCCAGGGCCTACTGGAATCCACCCTGCCAGAGGCCCAAGGCCATATGCATAGGAATGGGGTTAGTCTTAGGGTAGAAAATAAAAGATTGAACTTGAGTGTTTTAAAAGGTTTATGTGATTGACTGCCTTATGGATATTGGTCCCTACTGCCTACTATTATAAAATAAACATGTGTGTGATAGAAATGAATATTGGTAATTACAATTACAGAAAGTTTGTAAACCCACTTTCAGCCTATACTTGATTGGGTTTGCTAAAAGGGGAGTTAGAATTGGCCCAGAATTCCCTTAGGGGGAATCCTGAGCCCCACTCAGAACCTTCAGAGTTGGTACACTTGCATTTGAAAAGACTTGCAGACCAACTTAGAACTTCTGGGAGAACAGGAGATTCATGCAGAAAATAAGTGGACTGTTTGGCTTTTGGGTTTCCAGCAAGCAGTTTGAGGCATCAAGTCAAGGAAAGTCAGCCTGTCAGAGAAAATCCTGTTGTAGGACTGAAAGTTAAAGAGAACTGGAGAGTCATATGTTCCCTGGTGACCACCAGCTCTACTTATGAGTATTTTTTAAAGCCACAAAACCAAGAACTTTGTGAAAGTATGTAAAAGGGAGGTAGATACTAGGTTCAGATAGTTATGAACAGGCTGCCTATATTTTATTAATTCAAAAGTCATGCAGGATGTGAGACAATTGTCACTGTTTTATTGTTAAGTGCTGTACAGTTGGTTCCAATCCATAGCGACCCAGTATAGGGTTTTTGAGGAGCAGCTGGCAAGCTTAAACCACTAACCTTGTAGATCAAGCCAACTTTGCGGTCCAGCACATTAACCCACAGCACCACATCAGGACTCCTGTCACTGTTTGTTGTTGTTGTTGTTGTTAAGTGCCATTGAGTCAATTCT
>NW_006408575.1:5457909-5459669 GCF_000296735.1 Chrysochloris asiatica | reverse complement strand
TTTGTTGGAGGATTTCTAGAATTTCCAGGCCTTTCACAAACCAAAAGGCAGCCGTATATTTCCAAAAGCGCCACCAGGGGGCAGTATAACCACCTTTTCATTAGAAGTTCACAGAGCACTGCCAGCAGAGGCTAGCAGGGTGAAGTCTGACTCAAGGAATGGGGCCTGCTTTCAGTTTGTTGTTGTTAAGTGCCATCGAGTGGATTCCGTCCCATAGCGACCCTGTATAAGGTTTCCAAGGAGCAGCTGGTGAGCTTGAACCACCGACCTTGCAGTTCAAACGACTTTGCAGTCTGGTGCATTAAACCACAGCACCACACTTAAAGCATCCCCAAAAGAGAGGCCTTCTAGGAGTAATTGGGCCTCACCATACTTTTTTCTTTTCTTTTTAAAAAAGTCAGCCTTATTTACATAAATAAGATCTAATTTAAAGTATACAATTCAATGAGTTCTGACAAATCATCCAGTTGTGTAAGCACAGCCAATATCTGAAACATTGTCATCGTGTTCCTTTACAGTGGTCTCACGATTCTTGAGATTGTTCTGTCAGTTCTGAGAAGGACATTGACAGAGCATGGGCTCCAACCCCTCCCTCTCTAACATCAAGCAGGTGGGGAAACTGAGTCTCAGAAAGAAGAGAGATTTCTATTTTGCTCAATATCATATTTTTCGTGTCACAGTCAGAAAATCAATCTAAGAAGCAGAAACTCAAAGACTGACAATGTGCCATCATCCCACATCCCCAGGACCCAGTTGTAGGACAGACAGACAGACAGGGGCCAGAGCCATCATGAGTCCCAAAGCTGATTGAGTGCAGGGCTTAGAAGAGAAGGTAGTGTGCTAAAAAATATAGAGAGAAGACAAGAGATCTAGTTCTAGTCCTAACCCTTTGGTTAGTATGTGACCCCAGGGAAGCACTTCCTTTCTCTGTGTCCTCAATTACCTGATTTTTCTTTTTACAATGAAAGTAATACATTTTTGTTGTTAGATGCTGTGAAGTTGGTTCCGAATGACAGCGACCTTATTTGCAACAGAAGGAAATACTGCCTGCTCCTTGGCACCCTCACAATTATTCTTGAGTCCATTGTTGCGACCACTGTACCAACCCATCTTATTGCAGGTCTTCCTGATTTTCACTGATCTTCCACTTTACCCAGCATGATGTTCTTCTACAGTGACTGGCCCCTCCTGACAATATGTCCAAAGTATGAGAGACGGAGTCTGGCCATCCTGGCCTCCAAGGAGCACTCTGGCTGCACTTCTTCCAGCACTGATCTGTTGGTTCTTTTGGAAGTCCGGAGAACTTTCAATATTCTCCTCCAACACCATAACTCAAATGCATCAGTTCTTCTATGATCTTCCTTATTCACTGTCCAACTTTTGCATGCATATGAGGTGCACCTTAGTCTTCAAGCTGATATCTTTCCTTCAATCCTGATGCCACATTGTCCTTCATATAACCCAGCTTCTCGGATTATTTGCTCAGCATACAGGTTGAATAAATATGGTGAAAGAATAAAACCTTGTCATACACCTTTCCTAATTTTAAACCATTCAGTGTTCCTGTGTTCTCTTCTAACAACTGCCTCTTGGTCTATGTGCAGGTTCCTGATGAGCACAATTAAGTGTTCAGGAATACTCATACTTCACAATATTATCCATAGCTTGTCATGATCCACACAATTGAAAGCCTTTGCATCGTCAATAAAGCACAGGTAAATATCTTTCTGGTATTCTCTGCTTTCAGCCAAGATCCATTT
>NW_006408575.1:5455659-5456974 GCF_000296735.1 Chrysochloris asiatica | reverse complement strand
ATTGGCTCTCATGGACTTGTTTTAATTTTTCTCAGATTCAGCCTTAATTTGCATAGGAGCAATTGATGGTCTGTTCCATAATCTGCCCCTTGCCTTGATTTGGCTGATGATATGGAGGTTTTCCACCGTGTAGTCAATTTGATTTCTGTGTATTCCATCTGGTGAGGTCCATGTGTATAATCATCTCTTATGCTGCTTAAAAAAGGTATTTGAAATGAATAAGTCAGTGGTTTTGCAGAATTCTATCATGCATTCTCCAGCATCATTTCTATCACTGAGGCCATATTTTCCAACTACTGATCCTTCCTCTTTTGTTCCAACGTTTGCATTCCAATCGACAGTGATTATCAATATATCTTGATTGCATGTTTGATCAATTTCAGATCGCAGATATCGGTAGAATTCTTCTATTTCATCCTTCTGGCTTTGGTGATGGATGTGTAAATTTGAACAACACTGGTATTAATTGGTCTTCCCTGTAGGCGCATGGATATTATCTTATCACAGACAGTGTTGTACCTCATGACAGATCTTGATATGCTCTTTTTGACTATGAATGTTACTCCATTTCTCTTCAATTTGTTGTTCCGGCATAGTAAACCATGTGATTGTCAGATTAAAAATGGCCAATACCAGTCCATTTCAGCTCACTAATGTCTAGGATATCAATGTTTATGCATTCCATTTCATTTTTAATAATTTCCAATTTTCCTTGAATCATACTTTGTACATTTCATGTTCCGGTGATTATTGGATGTTTACTGATGTTTTTCTTCATTTTGAGTTGTGTCCCATCAGCAAATGAAGTCCCGAGGGCTTAATCCCATCCCTGGCATCTCAGTCAATGCTACTTAGAGGAGACAGCTCTTCCCCAGTCGCATTTTGAGTGCCTTCCAACCTGAGGGGATCATTTTCCAGCACGATGTCTGCCATTGTTTTTCTACTATTCATAAAGGTTTTTAGTGACTAAATTTCCTGAAGTAGTTCATCTCTTCTTTTTTCTAGTCTATCTTTGTCTGGAAGCTCATTTGAAACCTGTCCACTGTGAGTGACCCTGCTGGTATTTAAAATACTCATAGCATAGCTTCCAGAATCACAGCAAATCACAAGTCACCACAGTATGACAGACGAATGGTGGACAATACACACACACACACACACATATCTCATACTCCTGGTATGGTGCTGTAGGATAAGCATTGTATTGGGAACCACAAGGTTCCTAACAAATATATATATTTTTTTATTGTTAAGTGTCATAGAGTCAGTTTCGATCCATAGCGACCCTGTATAGGGTTTCCAAGGAGCAGTTGGT
>NW_006408575.1:5448543-5453864 GCF_000296735.1 Chrysochloris asiatica | reverse complement strand
ATGGAGTCGCTATGAGTCGGTTCCGACTCGATGGCACCTGACAACAACATATATATATATATATATAGAGAGAGAGAGAGAGCCTTGTTGTTACATAACAGAATTATATTAGATATTTTCTTATGTTTGTTTTCTAATTAAAAATCTCACTTGTACACTTTCCATAACAATAATACATATTTGCCTCAGTCCTTCTAGTTGTTTCATAAAAAATAAAACAAAGAAACAGTTGCTGTTGAGTCAGTTTTGACTGTGTGTCAGAGTAGAACTCTACTCCATAGGGTTTTCAATGGTTGCTTTTTTAGGAAATAAATTGCCCTGTCTTTCTTCAAAGAGACCTTTGGGAGGGCTCGGACCTCCAACTTTCAGTTAGCAGCCACATGTGTTAACTGCTTGCCCCACTGCACAGTGTTTCCTTATATGCCGTGCCCTAGATTACTGTAGCATTGCTGGAAACCATGCCCTGTGGTGTGTCTTGGGTCTTCTTGCACTTACAAAGCACACTACAGACAGCAACTTTGCACATACATCTCTGAGCACATGTGTAAAGATTTCTGTAGAAGTGGAATTGCTGAGCCAGAGTATATGTGTGTTTTAAATGTTGACAGATGTTGTCAAAATGCTTTTCAAATTAATTTCCATTTCCTTCTCTAGTATATCAGAAGGCCGCCCTACTCTTGAATAGCACTGGGATTTACTCATTTTTGAGCCCTTGGTCTTTGTAGCCATGAAATTAAGAAGGTTGCATTGTATGATACCAGACGGACATCCTTGATAGCCCTAGATTGTGACTTTTGCCACAGATGTTTGCATTAGGGAGTGGGACTGGGCCTCACATTCTTCCTCTCCTTCTTGGCTTCTCCTCCAGTTCCAGGAGAGTGAAAACAGCATGAGACTGCCCATTAGGAGACAGGGCTCCAGTGGCAGCCCTATCTAACCTGCCTACTTCTTCCCCTGCCCATGTGTCCATTTCTCCACCTGGTTTATCAACTTCTGCCTTCTCTCCTTGGGCTCCCATGCGGGTCTCTTAAGATAACATCTACTAAAGCCCTTTGCCAAAAGCATGCCTTTTTCTGCCCCTAGAAGGAATTATTTTCACTTGTTCTGAAGAAGAGTCTCTGCATGTACTTGTTAACTCCTGCCAAGAAACCTGAGAGGCTCCACATTCCTCAGCCTGGATCCCAGGCTTAATCTGCAAGGCTGCTCCCTTCCAAGGGGCGCTGAGATGATGGAGTTACAAGCTGCTTAAAGGCTTAGAGAGTGTCAGCTTGAAGGGAAGAGAGAGTGAGGGTGCAGTCTGCCGCCACTTGGCTCAGCCTCACAGATGAAAGGAGCTCAAGGAGCTCAGAGAAGGGAGTGTTTACTGGGGATCAGCATAGACACCCTGGAGGGGCCGGGTTCCCCTTGGGCTTCTCAACATTGACAGGAGATTGACACCATCAAAGTCCCTGAGGAAGACTTCTGCCCTCTCCACCTCAAAATCACTTAACACCAGATTCTCAGAGCCTGAAGACACACGGAAGGTAGGAGGTAGGGGAGGCCATGGGGCTGCATCGCCAGGAGGCTCCATTACAAGGACTACTAACCAATGCTGAAGACAGAGATCCAAAACATCAAGACTCCAATGACTGCTCATTACACTTCAAATAAAATCCATAAAGCACTGCATAATCCAGTCCCATTTTCCTTTCCAACTCTGTGTCCTAGCCTACCTCTGGCTCACTAAATCCCAAATGCATTTCTCATTCCCAAACAAACCCAGTAGCTCAAGTGGCTCTTGCCACAGGGTCTTTGCACCAGCTGCCTCCAGATTTTCCCAAGGTTGGATGTTTCTAATTGAACTCTCATCTCAAATATCAACCCCTCAGAGAGACCATCTCTAACCATTCAGTTTCTATAACTTAGTACTTGCTTCTTAGCAAGTTCTGTGATTCTGAGCAAGTCATTGTCTCCAAAGTTCCTCTGTAAAATGGGCATGATAACCCTCATCTTGCCTTCCTCATGGTACTCTATTTACTCCCACTCTGCAGTCTAAATTCCAGCCACAAGCAGTCATGCTATCTTTGAATACATTGTTCTCTTCTCCTACAATGGTATTCCCAAACCACTTGACCATTCATGGTTGCATCCACAGAGCCAGCATAATGCCTGGCATCTCACAGATGCTCCAAATATTTTTTGAACAAACACTGAATTGGATAAGGGTAGTGACAGCACCTTGTAAATTGTGAAGTGCTGGCCCCATGTGAAAGTCACTTTAGACGACAAGAAGCAGAGTGTCAGTCAGAGTCTTAGAGATGCCCGGCAAGTTCTTAATTAGCGAGAATGTTTCGTCGGTCTCAGTCACTTCATTTCCTCTTTCCCTGACTCCCACCAGGCTTATAAATGAAAGGGCCTTGGGTAATAATTCAGTTTAATTCCTTTACTGTAAAGATAGGAAAACTGATGCCCACCCCACCCCCCACCCCCAAAGGGAAGGTCACACACAAGTTAGTAGCTGAGTTGTGACAAGAACTCATTCCTTTTAGATCAGGGTACCTCATAAAGGAAAAGAAGAGAGGAGACAACAGACATCAGGAGACAACATACACCTATCCTTAGAGACCTGCCATGGAAGCCTGGAGTTTCTAACCATTATTCATTCAGTAGAGTCAGGGTATCAAGTCTTTAGAAGACTAAAACACAGAGAGACTATCAAAATCTCCTACCTTAGAAAAGATTTGTTTCTCAGATAAGGCAACCTGAAAAACAGAGAATGGGACCCTCCGGGAGAAGAAAATCCCAAGTAGGGGAGGGGTTGTCTTTGTTATAAAGGGGGCCTAGGCTTGGGTATGGGAAGAGACTGGAAGAGAGGTGTGGCACCTAATCGAACTCTGCCAGTCTTATTTTGCCTCAGGCTGGCCTCAGATGTGAACCACAGAGAACTGTTCAAGTGCCAACAAACAAATACAACCGGCAAACAAAGAACTGTTTGTGCTGGGAATAACCAGTCCCACGGGTGGTTTGGGTGTAGCGGAAAGCAACTTTTAGGGCTGGGAACAGATGGCAGTTCGGAAGCATCATCCCCTATGGCCCCATGCCACCTTGCCCACCACCCCTGTGGTGAGGGGAGCAGTCTGCTATGGTGGCACCTCCTGGGGGACTGGACCACACAATCCCAGCCCCTGTTCATTCACACTGCCCTCCTGGAGGGTGGGTGGGAAGAATGTGGGGACCTGCCTATAATGCTTAGACAGCTGGAGCAGGCAGAAACAAGCAAATTCAGCAAGACCCTGACACCAAAAAGCAAATGCCATTGAGTTGATTCTGACTCATAACAATCCTATCATTGTTGTTGTTAAGTGCCGCCCACTAGGTTCTGACTCATAGTGACCTGCATAGGGTTTCTGAGGAGTGGCTAGTGGGTTTGAACTGACAACCATGCAGTTCAAGCCAATCTTTTGATCCAGTGCATTACCCTGAAGTTTCACACTAGGACTTTAGTGTTGTTGTTGTTGCTAAGTGCCGTTGAGTAGATGCCGACTCACGGTAATCCTGTATAGGGTTTCCCAGAAGTGGTTGGTGAGTTTGACCTGCCGACCTTGTGGTTCAAACCTACCTTTCGCCACATCAAGACTTCAGGATTTAAGAAGCAGAGGACATTTCAATTGCTAAATTCCATCGGGTTGGTTGCGATCCATAGCGTTTCCAAGGAGTAGTTGATGGATTTGAATTGGCGGTCTTGAGGTTGAAACTGACCTGTGGTCAGCTCATTATCCCGCAGCACCACACCAGGACTCCCATAGGACAGATGAAAACTTCCCCACAGGGTTTCCAAGGCTGTAATCACAATCGACTGCAAACCAGAAGTTCTGAAGTTTGAGCCCGCCAGCCACTCCGGGAGAAAGAGGAAGCTTTCTGCTCCCTCAAGGATTTACAGCCTCAGGGTCGCTGTGAGTCGGACCACCTTGGCAGGACATCACAACAACAATCTTTACGATGGGGACCCTGGTGCTGCAGCGGTCTAGCACTCAGCTGCTAACTGAAAGGTGTGCAGTTTGAACTTGTAGCAGCTCTACAGGAGACAGATGACAATCTGCTTCTGCGAAGCTTACAACCTTGAAAACCCTATGGGGCAGTTCTGCTCTGTCCTTTAGGGACACTACGCATTGGAATAAAATTGACGGCAATGGGTTTAGGTTTTATTTTGGAATCTGTAACTGCTGACCTTTCATTTAGCACTTAACTACTACATCACCAGACCACCTTACAAGATCCTGATATTCTAGCTAAAAAGCTCAAAGCTATCCATACCTGCATCCACCAACCAGTGACACAAGAAATTCACAGGAACAAATAATTTCACTGGCAGGAATGGACCATAGCATCCCCTGGTCCTGTCCAGAAGGTTTGTTGTATTCATCCCCTGCTGCTTCAGAGAGGGAAGTGAAAGCAGGAACTGCCTCCAAAATGTAGTTTGAAGACTATTGAAAAGACCTCCAATATGTGTCTGATTTTTACTTCCTCTCTTCCTATTCAAAGTTCATCTATTTTTTTTTTTTAAAGGTTTTTATTGTGGATTGAAGGTGCTCTGGTACTGTAGTGGTTATGAATTGGGCTGTGAACCTCAGGGACAGCAGTTCGAAACTACCAGCTGTTCCATGGGTGACAGATGAGGCTTTCTGCTCCCATAAAGATTTACAGCCTCGGAAATCCTGTACAGGGTCGCTATGAGTTGGAACCGACTACAAGGCACATAAAAACAACAATAATTGTGGATTGAGTGAAAGCTTACAGGGCAGATCATCAGTTTTACATTCAACAAATCATATACCTTGTTTCATTACAATGATTATAATCCCCTCCATGTACCATCAGTTAACAATATTTCTCTCTATTCACTTTAGCTTTTTTTTTTTTAAAAAAAGAACAAAAACCACTCAGGCATATATAATCATTTACACCTCTAAAGGGCACATTTTGCAAGTCAGCCTCCAGCTCTTAGTCCGTCTCTTCCCAAGAATCTAGAGTCCTCAGCTGCTCCCTCTCTCCATGTCCCCATCTCTGCCTCCATCTCTGGTGTCACTGCTTCTCTGGATAAGGTCCTGCATTCCGTTTGTGCTCTTTGCCTTTGATGGTTCTAGGGTCCTCTGTTTCTGGACTGTAAGATTAACCACTACCCTGTTTTTGTTACAAACTTCTACCTTTACAATTGTGACAGTTGCAATCAGTCCTGATAACAATTATTCACTATTGTATCATAAGAGACCTATCCACATTTCCTTTCATCAGCCCAGCTAGACAGATTGGCTACTACTCAGTGGAGATTCTACCTTCCTCCA
>NW_006408575.1:5445621-5447413 GCF_000296735.1 Chrysochloris asiatica | reverse complement strand
GCACAGACAGCAAGAGACCAATGAACAGATACCAAAAAAAGAAAAAAAAAAAAAAAAAAAAGAATGTCCACACCTTTATCTCCAAGGTTCTGTCAGGCGTCTGTGGCTGCTCTGATCCTTCTCCCACTTGGTCTCACCCAAGATGGCGGCTCCAGAAGTAGTTGAGCATGTTGAGTTAGAAAGCAATTGATTGCTTGCTTTTGTGACAAATTCCCCTAGCTGTAAGCCTTCCAAACTTCTAAATATTCCTTTATATGTAGTTCAGAGTTCTGGCACCATCCCCTGAGCCTGCTTGGTCCAGTATTCTGAGTTGTTGCTGACGGAGCTCCTCACTACACTTCCACCTAATTCGCCATCTTCTTTGTTCTCTCTCCAAAGTTCATCTATTTTTAAAAGTTGACATAAATTCCTATCTAGGCCATAGCAACCAACTCTTCTAAGTTCCAGTGGCTGCTTTATTCACCTGGCGTTGCATATGTAGTCCTGTTTAACACATGCCTGGCATCTCTCTCCAATGTGTGCTCAATCTCCTTGGAGGTAGGAACCATGGTGCCATCCTCTTATATCCTGGCTCAGTGTTAGCCACACAGTAGGGGATTCCTGATAAAAGCCTGGAACTGAGTGAAAACTGAGCCTATATTATTGCCCACTTTTCTAATGTTACAGATGGAGAAACTGGGGTCTAAAGAGCACTCAGAATTTGCACAAGGAAGAGCTGAGTAAGGATGAAATACTTGTTGAACTAAGAAAACAATGATAATGTGTTCTCTGTGGCATGTCCTCTCTGGTAGATACAGAAAGAGGAATTTCAATAGGTAAATCTGAGCTGTCCTTAAACTTCTGGATAAATTCTATGTTAGAAAATCAAGTCTTATTTTAGTTGTTTGTGGGACATCAAATTATGTAACACATTTATTCATAAAGTCAATGATAAGTCAGGATTCTTTGGTGGTAAGCAACAGAAACTGACTAGTTAACTTTGTAGAAGGAGAACTTTACTGTAAGGATGTGGGGGGTTCACTTACAGAATGGAAGGAAGAATTGAGCCAGCAGGCATGGATAGGGCTTGTAAGCTTTAGGGATTCAGTTAGGAGGAACTGGTCAATAGTCAGTCACTCAGGAGCCCTGTCTCTGCACCCTACTCCCTGCAGTCACCAACTAGAGATACCCTCAAGAAACTCACTGAGACAAATAATGCCGTAGTAGGACTGGAATACAGTACCCTCCTGTGTTTGGTCAGTTTGATCAGCACCAACCATCTTGCCCTGATAATCATATTAAAATGGAAAGCCCACCCTCCCCCAGGGGGAAGAAGGATAGAAAGTACTAAAGTAATAAGGAAGTTTGAGTTACTTTTCAGTCTCTTGACTAGAGCTGAGCGGGTCACCTGACTGGCAATTCCACAAAGATCACTCATAATGGGGGAGACAGTAGATTCCTCAAAAAGGAAACCAGGAAAGGGGTACAGAACAGTGCCACATCTGCCTGCCACACTTAAATTTATTGGTTTAGAACAGTCAGAACACTACACTGGCTGCCTGTTTTTATAAAAAAAAAAACCTCTTTTTTTGGCTTGGTTTTCTTTTTTTCATTTTTGCAGACCTTCCTTTTATTATATATTGCCTTCATACAGAAGGTGCTCTGTTAGTGCAGAGATTACAAGTTGGGTTGCTTACCTCAAGGTCAGCAGTTTGAAACTACCAGCCATTCCACAGGAGAGATGAGACTTTCTGCTCACATAAAGATTTATAGCCTCGGAAACTTTATACAGCGTTGCGGAGTTGGAACCGAC
>NW_006408575.1:5429753-5444241 GCF_000296735.1 Chrysochloris asiatica | reverse complement strand
TTTTTTGCTTTTTTGAACTTTACTATTAATGGTAGGGTGAGATAATATCTCATTATTGCTCTTATTTGCATCTCTGTGGTGCTGTAGGATAAGCACTGGACTGCTAACTTCAAGGTCAGTGGTTTAAATCCACCAACTGCTTAACAACAACAGCAACAATGGCTAATGATTGTGAGCATTTCTTTATGTGTTTGTTAGCTGCCTGGACATCTTTCTTGGTGAAGTGTCTGTTCATGTCCTCTACCCAAATTTTAATTTAATTACTTGTCTTTTTCTTGTTAAGGTGTTGATGTTCTCTATAAATTTTAAAGATTAGTCCCTTGTTTGATATGTAATCGCCAAGGAATTTTTGTGTCTGTGGATTCTCTTTTTACTCTCTTAGTGAAATCTTTTGATGTACATACGTGTCTCATTTTTAGGAGGTCTCAGTCATCTAGTTTGATCTATGTGTGTTTTAGCAGGCGCTCTGTACACGCTTATGAATGAATGAACTCCAGCCCCTTTGCAATGATCTTTCACAAATCCTCTAAGTGTGAGAGTGATACCTCATCTCCTATTTGAACATCAAGCCAAACTCCAGAGGGTCCTTGTGGGACTTGCCCTCCCCCCTATTTCTTGCCACCAGCTGAATTGGCACAGCAAGGGAGACAGCTGAGTGTGAGTTGTGACCACCAAGAACTTCACCAGCAACCAGGCCTCTCTAGTAGTCTTATGGACAACCCAAGTAAATATTTAGGTATAAAACACTGCTAATTTTCTCAATTAGACATGAGAATGTGAAATGATATGTGAAGTAGGACAAAAGAAGTAATTAATTGAAGAAGCACAATACCTCTTATTTCTCTTATAACGACTTTATTTGGGCATTTCCCTCTCTTTGATGAGAATAAGTAAAAAATTATTGCTACTATGGTTTCAGTTCATACAAGCATGCATTTATTCCAAACAAAACATGTTTAAGCATATCTCTGTCATCAGTGGTTGGCTGATGACAAGTTCTCTCAGCAATATAGTTTTCTTTGTCTCATTAAGATGCCTTAAAAAAAAAAAGTTCAATCAAAACATATAGTGGCTTCCAACAGGGTCTGCTGGGCCTGTTAAATTCAAGGCAGAGGTCAATGCTATGGCCAATGTTTCTAGGGATCCCAAAGGGGTAATCTTAATAGATGTTCTTGAAGGACTCTGGACAATCATGGTGGTGCTACATGGGGTTTCTAAAGCTGTATATCTTTACGAGAGCAGAAAGTCTCATCTTTTACCCATGGATTGGCTGGTGGATTTGAACTGCCGACCTTGCGACTAACAGCCCAATTCATAACCCACTACACCACCAGGGATCCTTTTTCCCTGGTGGTGGCTGTGTGCCGTGGAGTCGGTTCTTTTCCCTGGTAGTCCTGGGTAAAAGAAGGTGGAGGAAGATGCTGATTGATGACATGATACAGCTGTGAGTGATTGCTAGTTAACCAGACTAATTGTGATTGTAAAAATTAGGAATTCTAACATGGGCATAAAAGAAGTTATCTCAGAAGCAGGAAGGGGCATCTCACTATCATCAAAGAAGAAAAGTCAGGAATGGAGTGTCTCCTAGACCCAGGGACAGAAAGCTGTGACATTGGAAGACTAGCAGAGGAACAGCAGCAGCAGAAACCAGAGTGCTGGGCTTCCCAGCCCACGGAGCAAGGGAAGATGAGTGGTTCTGGGCAGCAGGCTCACTCGTGGAGTGGTGGTCTTCAGGAACTTAATTGAGGAGCTCTGTTTGCTGGCCCATAAAACTGACCCTTCAGGCTGAGACTTATAGCAAAATGGAGTGCCTTTTGGGCATTTATCAGCCGTGCTAAAAAAGTTTTGTAACATTTCTGTAATGGGGTAGGGCTCAAAGGGGCCATAACTGAGAGATCAAGGACTGAGAAAGGTCTGCCTGTGGGAATGGCTAGGAAGAGGTTGTCCTGAACAGATAACTGTGTCCTGAACATTTCTGGTTGTGCAGTGTAAACTGTTAACTTTCCTAATAAACCTCATAACTCTGATTATGGTATCTGGGATCTGTGTAGCCAGCACAATGAATAATCAAACCCAGCTGAGAGGTAGAGAGTGCAGTGGGAGGGAATGGTTGGTGCCATTTTTGGAACTGCTCACTTCTAAGGAGCATTCTGGCTGTACATCTCCCAAGACAGATTTGTTTGTTCTTCTGGCAGTGCATCAATCTACTTTTCCAACACCATAATTCAAAGACATCAAATCTCCTATTCACTGTCCAGTTTTTGCATTCATATGAAGTGATTGAAAATAACATGACAGGTCAGGTGCACCTTAAAAAGTGACATCTTTGCTCTTGAACACTTTAAAGAGATCTTGTGCAGTAGATTTGCCCAGTACAATACACCATTTGATTTCTTGACTGCACTTCCAAGTAAAATTAAACCCTTGATAACTTCAATCTTTTCTCAGTTGATCATGATTTTTTTTTTGTCCAGTTGTGAGGATTTTAGTTTTCTTTACATTAAGGTGTAATCCATCATGACAATGCAAGTGCTCATTCTTTAAGGATAGCAAAGGTTGTTCTATGAGCATATCACTGAGGAACCTTACCCCATCCACCCTACAGCACTGATCATGCTCCTCAAGACTTCATTTTGTTCTCCAAACTCAAAGAACATTGAAAAGGAGCTTCTCGAGGATGCCATTTTAATGTGGTATAAGTGAAGAGTGCAGAATTTTGGGAGGAAAGTGAGGATGGTAAGACTTCATCTCACATACGTTGGAAATATTATCACAAGGGATCAGTCCCTAGAGAAGGATATTATATTTGATAGAGGGTCAGTAAAAAGAGAAAGACACACCCACTCCTCCCCAATGAGATGGATTGACACAGTGGCTGCAACAATGAACTCAAACACAGGAATGATTATAAGGATGTTGCTGGACCAAGCAGTGTTGTGTTGTACATTGGGTGGCTATGAGTTAGAACTGGCTCAATGGCACCATCAACATAATTTTATAACAATACTTTTTAACTTACCCTTGGATAAGGCTCTTTTTTGTAAAGATGGAAGCTATAACTTGTCTTTGTTTTTTCTTCTTCATTCTTGCACAATAGTGGGGACACAAATGAGAGTGTTTTAGAGCTAGAAAAGCTCATCTTTCAAACTTTTTTATGGAAAATTTCACTCAGATGCAAAGATATTCAAGATGGCATAATGAGCCTTCTTATGCTCATTTCCCACCTTCAGCAATTATCAACTCATATATGATTTTGTTTCATTTCTACTCATAATTCTCCTCTTATATTTTAAAGTAAATTGTAATAAGAAATAACATACATATAGAAAACTGCAATAACTGTAGATGTGCAGCTCAGTGGGTTTTCACAAACTGAACACACTCATGTAACCAGCACCCAGCTAAAGAAACAGAAAAGTACCCCCTCCCCAGAAGACCCTGCATGCCCCTGTTGTTGTAAGTACCTTTCAGTTAATTGTATAGGCTTCCAAGGAGTGGCTGGTAGGTTTCAACCATCATCCTTGTTAGCAGTCCAGTGCTTATCCTATGGTACCACACCAGGACTCCAGCATGCCCCCAAGAAGGTTCTCATAAATGTCCAGTTTGTTGTTTTCATTTTGCAGAGAAGGACACAGGAGAAATGACTGTCCTAAGATAAGTGAGGTCTCTTCATGCTGAATCTAAGACTCTTGCCATTTTATAGATATATAATGAAAATATAATAGAAATATAATGACTTTCTTTGTCTGACTGCAACTCCAATACCTCAAGGCAGCCCTCACTTCTCTGCTTGGTGGTGCTTAAAGTCAGGCTTGGGCTGGGCCTGAGCTTTGCTGGGTGGTTCCTACACCCTTGCTGTTCCTAAGGTTCTGACTGACTTCTCTTCCAACTGTAAATCGCCATGAAGCTTAGCATGACTATACCAGAAGGGACTTAGAGACCAGATCATCTTGTGATTTTTCTTAAAACATGCACACATATACACACACTATTAGTCTTAAATTCAAAATTGGTGGTGGTGGTGGTGTTATATTGAGTTGGTTCTGACTCATAGCAACTCTGCATAGGGTTTCTGAGGCTATAAATCTTTACAGAAGCAGAAAGCCTCATGGTTTTCCCATGGGTTGGGGCTGGTAGATTCGAACTGCTGACCTTGTGATTAGCAATCCAATACATAACCCACTAAGCTACTAGGACTCCTAATTCAAAGTTAGTGAATTGTTATTATAAAAAACATTGTGGAAATATAGAAATGTACCAAGTGAACACAGAATTCCTTATAGGGGTGCAAGCCTGGATGTGATGGTGTTGTTGTTGTTAAGTGCAATTGAGCTAGTTCCAACCCATAGCGACCCTGCATAGGGTTTCTAGATGGTTTTTATATGTGTGTGAGATTTTCTGTTTTCTTTTTTTTATAATTGTGCCTCTTTTATTACATGCTCCTTGGCTTTTTCTCAAAGTCACTGTTTGCTGCCAAAAGCTGGGTAAGAAGCAAAAGCGAAAGAGCTAGGGCAATTACCCCTGGTTATGTACCACAAAAATTCAGCCTGTCACTAACTTTTGGTGTAATGCCTTTGTGTGTAATAGAAATGGAGCAATAAGGATATTCCCAGCACTAAATTCTCTGTAATCAGTGCTTTGTGCTAGAAAACAGAGGTTAGAGCAAGAAAGGACCTTAGTGTTCATCCAAATAACCATTTTTTATGGATGGATACCGGGAAGATCAGAGGAATTATATTTCCCATTTCCATCCATACAAAGATTTATGGTTTACTATCTCTCGTATCAGAGATGGATTAAGTCCAAATCTCCTGACCCCCAGGAGTCTCTGGGTAGCACAAATGTAAGTGCTGAGCTATTTAGGCTAAGGGTTGGTGGTTCAAACCTACCCAGAGGCACCTTGGAAGATAAGTCTGGCGATGTGTTTCTGAATGGTCACAGGAGTTCTACTCAGCACACCTCAACTATAGGATCACCATTGTTGTTGTTGTGAAGTGCCTTCGAGTCGGTCCCGACCCATAGCGACCCTGTACAGGGTTTCCGAGGGTGTAAATCCTTACGGGAGTAGAAAGCCTCATCTTTGTCCTGCGGAGCGGCTGGTAGTTTCGAACTGCTGACCTTAAGGTTTGCAGCCCGATTCGTAACCACTACTCTACCAGAGTGGGAATCAATTCCACAACAACTTGTTTTGTTTTGTTTTGTTTCCTTCTACTGACCCCAGTGGGATGCTCTTCAAGCCATCAGTCCCTAGATCACTTGAGTTCCCAGGAATAACCCATTTGTCTATTCTGCCTCTTTGCTTGCTAGTCACATGTGTTTGTGGTACTATGGGTGTCAATTTTGAATTTGTTTAATATTGTTGTGTGTCAATAACTCAGAGAGTCTGCCCTTAAAGAATTGAGTCTGGCTAGGAAGATCCTGGCCAGTAGACATGTGTGATAAAATGGAATGGCTTGTAAGTGACAGAAACTGAAATCAAATTAGCTAAACCAAAAGGGGAATTCAATGATTTCTGTAATACACAAGGTGAGACTCCAGGTGTGGTAGGATCAAGGGTTCCCCTCTTTCCATCTCTATCTCTACTGTCTGTGTGTTGGCCTTTCTCCTATTGCAAATGAACTCCCACATCGTAGCTGAGGGCAGGCTGAATAATGACCCTCCATGCCAAGATTTTTGTATCCTATTCCCAGAACTTATAAATTACATGGCAAAAGGGACTTTGCATATGTGATTAAATTAAGGGTTTTGAGATGGGAAGATTATCCTGGATTATTACTCAAGCAACCCTATAGAACAGAGTAAAATGGCTGACTCACAGTAATCCCTAAAGAACAAAATAGAAAGGCTCCATGGAATTTCCAAGACCATAAATCTTTATGGAAGCAGGCCTCATCTTTCTCCTGCTGAGTGACTAGTGGGTTCAAACTACTGACCTTTTGGTTAATAGTTCAGTGCTTAACCCATTGTGCCACCAGAGCACCTTCTTGGATTATTGGGTGAGTCCAATGTACTCACAAGTGTCCTTATAAGTGAAGGAGGAAGGCAGGAGGACCAGAGTGTGGGAATGAGATATGATAACAGAAGCAGAGTTCAGTAAGAGAAAGATTGGAAGATACTATCCTGCTAGACTTGAAGAAGGAAGGGGCATGAGCCAAGGAATGCAAGTGATCTCTAGAAGTTGGAGAAAGCAGACTGATCCTCCCCTAGAATCTCCAGAGGGAATAAAGGCCTTCAGACACCTTGATTTTAAGACTTCTCATATCCATAACTGTAAGGTGATAAAACTTATGTTGTTTTGAGCCACCAAATTTGTGGTAATTTGTTACAGCAGCAACAGGAAGCAAACACATCTCCACGTTTATATTTTGTCATTTCCTAATCCTTTAGTGGAGTTCTGGTGTGATGCTGTGGGCTAATGTGCTAGACAGCAAGGTCAGTTTGAACCACAAGATTGGAGGTTCAAGTTCACCAGCCGCTCCTCAGAAACCCTATATGGGGTCGCTATAGGTCAGAAGTATGAGTATTCCAGAACACTTAATTGTACTTCTGAGAAATCTGTACCTGGACCAAGAGGCAGTTGTTCGAACAGAGCATGGGAACACTGAATGTTTTAAAATTGGGAAAGGTATGTGACAGAGTTGTGTTCTTTCACCATACTTGTTCAATTTGTATGCTGAGCAAATAATACAAGAAGCTGGGTTCTATGAAGAAAAACGTGGCATCTGGATTGGAGGAAGACTCATTAACAACCTGCGATATGCTGATGATACAACCTTGCTTGCTGAAAGTGAAGAGGACTTGAAACATAAACTTATGAAGATCACAGAGCATAGCCTCCGATATGGATTACATCTCAATGTTAAGAAAACAAAAATCCTCACCACTGGACCAATAAACAGCATTCTTATCAATGGAGAAGAGATTGAAGTTGTCAAGGACTTCATTCTTCATGGATCAACTATCAACACTCGCGGAAGCAGCGGTCAAGAGATCAGACGACGTATTGCATTGGGCAAATATACTGCACAGGAACTTTTTAAAGTACTGAAGAGCAGAGATGTCAGCTTGAGGACTAAGGTGCGCCTGACCCAAGCCATGGTATTTTCAATAACCTCATATGGATGCGAAAGCTGGACAGTGAATAAGGAAGATCGTAGAAGAATTGATGCCTTTAAGTTGTGGTGTTGGAGGAGAATACTGAAAGTGCCATGAACTGCCAAAAGAACCAATAGATCTGTTTTGGAAGAAGTACAACCCGAGTGCACCTTGGAGGTCAAGATGGCTAAGCTTCGTCTCTCCTACTTTGGACACATTGTCCGGAGAGAACAGTCCCTGGAGAAGGATGTCATGCTGGGTAAGGTGGAGGGTCAGAGAAAAAGAGGAAGACCCCCAACGAGATGGATCAGCCAGGTGGCATCATTGATGGCGTCAAGTGTGTCAGCGGTAGTGAGGTTGGCCCAGGATCGGACATTGTTTTGTTCTGCTGTGCATGGGGTCGCTATGAGTCGGTTCTGACTCGATGGCACCTGACAACAACAACTGATTGGAAGAGATCCATATTTGTGAGTTCTGAGTTCTCTGAATTCTGAGTGGCCATTGCAATAGATCATTGAACCTAGATGAGAAGTAGAGAGTGTTGTGGGAAGGATGATTGGTATCATCATTTTTTTGCACTGATGGTAGTGGGAAGGCAGATGAACCAGAAGGAACTTTTGTGGCTCTATTGCAGAGTTGTAGTGTGGCTATGGCGGGAGAATAGAAGACTTGGTGGTGGTAGTGGTGGTGGTGTGTGGGTGTGTGTTTACGTGTGTGTAGGAAATAGCAGAATGCGGTGGTTAAGCATGAGTTTTGGAACCTAAAAATCTGGTTTCCTTATTTCAGCACTGCTGCTTAGTCCCTCCTAAGACTTCGCTTTTTCATCTGTAAAATAGGGACAGTGATAATCCCTACCTTAGGAGGAATTCTTTGTTTCTCCTAGGACTTGTTTTTTTTCATGTTGAAAATAAGGACAATGGTAATCCCTATCTCATGGGCTATTGAAATCAGGCATGTAAAGTGGTTAGCATTGTGCCTAGCACATAGTCAATACCTTATTGGTGTTTATTATTATAATGGAATCCCTGGGTAATGCAAGCATGCTCAGTGCTAACTAAAAGGTTGGAGGTTCAGATCCTCACAGAAATGCCTCAGAAGAATGGCTTAGCAAGCCACTTCAGAAAATCAGTCATTGTAAATGCTGTATAACACAGTTCTAATCTGACACACATGGAGTGTTCACGGGTTGGAACAGACTTGATGGCAACTTGTATTTGAGTTGAGAAACACCCTCAACTCATGAGAGACTGTGAGGGGATGATTTGTTTTGTAAGGCTGTAGAGGATAGAACTAAAGTCAAAGGTGGAAGCCCTAGTTCAGCATAAGGAAGAAATTGTCTCTAGAGCCATTTGGAAAAGTATCAGGTTGCCTACGTAGGTATCAAGCATCCCATCACTAAAGGTATTCATGTGGAACCTGGAGGACCATTGAAGGAAATGCTATCAAGGAAAATAGTACATTGAGATTAGAATGATTGTCTTTCAAATTCTCTTCTTGCTCTGAGATCCAGTGGTTCTCCTCCCTTAGTTGAAGTCTCCCCCATTCGAGTTGTGCAGCTGTGGTTTTAGAAATCCTTTGTGCTCCCTCAAGTCCACACACATTTGAGTTCTGACATGCCTGGCCTGGGATTTGTTCCAGGATTTAAGCTCCCAGCCACAGAATTTGACTTAATCCCTAACTTGTTGGACTGGAGACTTAAAGAACAGAGCAATTGGCTTGTACTTAGTAATCAACTCAGGAATCCCATGTGGAAGGCTTGGGACAGCAGCTTTTGAGAGTAGATTAAGATCCCAGCACCCACTGGAGAGCTGAATATAATATAAAACATTCTTTGACCACTTTCTAATTGCCAAGTACTTTGTGACTCACTAACACCAACTTGAGGATCGTTCAAGTCAAATAATTGTAGCATTCCTGGGTGGAGAAAACAGTTAACCCATTTAGTTGGAGGTTAGAGTCCATCCAAAGATGCCTCAGAATAAAGGCCTGACAAACTACTTTGGAAAAGCTAACCATTGAAAACTTTTGGAGGAAAAAAAGAAAAAGGAAAAAGAAGAAAACCCTCTGAAGCATAGTTCTACTTTAATACACATGGGGTTAAGATGATTTGGAGTCATCTTGATGGCAAATTGTAACCAGTACACATAGAAGGGATTGTTTTTCTTGTGGGTAAAAAAAATTTGGATGTAAACAGTTCAGGGTTGTCGAAACACCTCCGAACAGTCATTGAGGACCAAGGGTTCCTCTTTCTTTTCTCTTTGGCACAGCATTTCTCCAGATGGTCTTTGGTCAGATAAGTATGGGATATATTATTATTCCACATTATAACCTTTCTTCAGAGATTTAATATATCACTATCTGTTCAGGACCCTAAATTGCTTCCCTATTGATAACTTAAAAATAAAAAAAACGTATTTGACTCTTCCTTTCTTCGCCATTGTGTGAGTGCTGCTACATTTCATCTTTGCAATGTCTTTTCAGAAGACTTTCAGGGTTAAGAGATTCCTGGCCAAGAACCAAAAGCAGACTTGGCCCATTCCCCAATGGATTTGAATGAAAACTGGTAATAAAATCAGATAACAAGTCCAAGAGAAGACGCTGGAGGAGAACCCATCTGGGTCTCTAAGGAGTTGTATATATGATGGCATAGCACGTAATGTACCTAGGTTCTAACACTTTGCCCTATCAAGTTCAATTTTGCCAAGATCTGATCAAATGAACATGTTTTACAAAACTTCTGGTTTCTTCCTTTGTTTTTATGCTTCCTGATTAAAAATTTGACTAATAAATAGGTGAGATCTTTGGCTTGGAAAAATTTTTAAAAATTTTTTTCTCCCAAAGAGTTCATATTTGTTGTGAAAACAACAAAACAACATAAAAAATTTAAAAAGCACAAACAAAACAGAAAACAAAATAATAAAAAAATTTTACCCTTATCTTTTCAGCTATAGGAACTCTTGTTAAAAGTTATTATGTTCTTCCAGACTAAATTAAAACACAAACAAAACATCAGTATTACAAAAAATGGAATCATTCTCAAATACTGTCTTATAACTTATTTATTCCACATAGCTAGGTATCATGGGCATCTTTTCATGTTAAAAAGTATTAGCTACAGCATCAAATTAATTCATTTGTTTATTTAACAGTATTTATTCGGTGTGTACAAAGGGACAGGCATGTATGGCTCCAGGCAGGTTGGAAAAAAAACAGAAGTTGTCTTTCTTGGTGCTCAAGAGTTTTTTCTCCATGGCATCATATTCCATCTTGTGGATTCTTTTTTTTTTAAATTGTGGTACGTTTATATATCACAAAACATTTGTCATTTCAACATTTTTACATGTACAATTTAAGCAGCATTAATTACATTCATTACATTGTGCAACCATCACTACTATACCTTTTCAAAGCTTCCCATCCCCCTTAATAAAAACTCAGTGCCACTTGTGAATTCTTAACTACACACTCAAGCATGAGTCATATAGATAATTTTTTTTTTTTTTTTCATTAACTGAGCTATACCTCAAGGTCAGTTTGAATCGCAAGGTTGATGGTTCAAACCCACCAGCTCTATCTTGGATACCCTATATAGGGTCACTTTGAGTCAGAACTGACTTGATAGGACTTAACAACACCGATATAGAGAGGATGGAAGACATCTCAAGATTCATCCATATAGCCACTACTCAGGTACAGAACACTTCTAGTACCCCAGCATATTGCTGCTTGCCCTTTTCCAGTCACAAATTCTCCTAACTGAAACACATTTCGGGGTGTGTGGCTTTTCATGGGACTAGGCTTTGTCCCCAGAGTCCTGGTGTAGTGCTGTAGGATAAGTGCAGGAACTGCAAATTTGGTTTGAACCACAAAGTCAGGAGTTCAGACTTACCAGCCTCTTCTTGGAAACCCTATGCAGGGTCGCTATAAGTCAGAACCAACTCAACAGCACTTATCACAACAGACTTTGTCTCTAGAGCTAGATGTCAAGCTCCTGGACATAGTCGATGTTCTATACCTCCCTTGCAGGATAGGGTAGGTGAGTAGTCATTACTGAGGGTGGTTGAGTGTGTTCTGTGAGACCTTGCATGCCTCCACCCACTCTGGTGTGCTGCAGGCAAAAGTTTGGGTGTTTACCTGCATGTCCAGGTCAGAGGTGAGGAGAACTTAGTTGCTCCTCACAAGAGAACGTCTCCATCCTGCCCGGTCTGGGCATGCTGGACTAGAGAGGGCAATGGAAATAGGTACTAAGAAGGAGGTAAGAGTGGGAAGGAGTTCCTAAGAGGCACAAGTGGTTAAATGCTTGACTACTAAATGAAAGTTCAATGGTTAGAAGCCACCCAGAGGTGACTTGGAAGAAAGACCTGTCAATCTGTTTCTAAAAGGTCAGAGTCTTGAAAATCCTATGGAATTCTACTCTGCACACATTGACTCACTATGAGTTGGAATCCATTCCATGGCAACTGGATTGGACTTGTTTAGAGATAGGAAAGAGATGATAGATAAAAGGCTTGATTTATGTTCCTGGGGATGGGAGTGGGGTAACTGGGCACGAACTGAATACAAGTGGGAATGATACCCAATTACTGGGACAGTTGTGCAACAGAACATCTAGAGAATTGCCAAAAATTCAAGTCAGAATCAGAAGTGATTCTGCTCACCAGTTAGTTCCCTTTAAAGTTCAATCCTAGAAGGGGTTTTGTTCTCTGATGGTCGACTTTCCTTGCCTTGAGGCCTCCAAAACAAACAGCTTACTTGAATCTCAAAAAAACAAACCGATCACATTTTTTCTCAGCTTTCTTTCAATCATGAATCTTTCTTTCAATCAATAAGCTGGTTCTCCCAGCAGTTCTGAATTGATCTGCATGTCTTTTCAAATGCAAATATACCAGCTCTGAAGGTTCTGGGTTGTGCTCAAGATTCCACCTGAAGCCTCATACTCTACAAAGACTGAAAGCAAAAAGCCTACTTTTCCCCAGCAAATGCTAACTCACCCCTTTTAGCAAATTCAATAAAATATAGGTTGAAGGTGGGCTTGTAATCATAATGACCAATACTCATTTATATCATACATGTTTGTCTCTTTTACAATAATAGGCAGAAGAAACCAATATCCAAAAGGCACCCAAAACATAAACCTTATAAAAACAACTCAAGTTCAATCTTTTCTTCTCCCTTGGGCTAGCCTTATTCGTATGCACATGGCCTTGGGCCTCTGGAAGGATGGATTCCAGTAGACTTTGATGCCTTATAAATCATCTAGTTTAAGCAGCCTGATCCAGGCAATTCTAGAAGCTGCTTACCCCTCAGTTGAAACATTTTATCCCAAGACCCTTTGTTCTTTCTCTTACAAAACCTCCTGCTTCCATGAGTTTGAAGCCATTACAACGAATCCTACTCCGGACATCAACTACTTAAACCAAGTGGGGACATGCCTGAGTTCCTCCACAAGGGGGAAAGAGGACCAAACTAAAAATCAGCCCTCTGTCAATTCCTATGAAGTGGAGGTCAGACATGACTCCACCCTACACCAGTGTCTTTAAAATTAGTCAGACTTGAGAGCCAATTAAAAAAAGTCATCTTTGTGATTTTATTTCTCTAGAACCCCACTCTCTAGGTACCACATGTCTTAAGCCAGGTTTTCCTAGAGAAGCAAAACCAGGGGAACATATATACAAAGAGAGAGAAGTTTATTATCAAGGAAATGGCTTACAATTGTAGAGTCCCAGGTCCCTAGTGGAAGGGAGAAACAGAAACTTTCCCAGTTGCCCATTATGTTGGGAGTAGGCCATTCCCAAAGAAGCATCCTTTCAATTGATTGGCTGCTCATAGCCAATCGTCATAGAGTTAGCAATGCCAGTTTCATCACCATAGGAATAAGCACATCTCAGCTGCTGTTGTCATTGCTGTTGTTAAGCGCCATTGAGTCAGTACCAACTAATAGCAACCTTATACACAACAGAATGAAACACTTTCTGGTTCTGCACCAACCTCACAATCGTTGCTACATTTGAGACCATCACTGCTGCCACTGTGCAAATCCATCTCGTTAGGGGTCTTTCTCATTTTCTCTGACCCTCCATTTAACCAAGCGTGATATCCTTCTCCAGTGACTGGTCCCTTCTGATAATATGTCCAATGTATGAGAGATGAAGTCTGGCCATCCTGCCCTCCAAGAAGCACTCTGGCTGTACTTCCAATACAGATTGGTTTTGGTTTGTTTTTTTGGCAGTCCATGGTACTTTTAATATTTTCCAAAACCATAACTCAAATGCATCAATTCTTCTATGGTCTTCCTTATTCACTGTTCAACTTTCATATGCATGTAGGGTTACTGAAAATACCATGGCTTGGGTTAGGCTCACCTTAGTCCTCAAATGGACATGTTTGCTCTTTAACACTTTAAAGAGGTCTTGTAAAACAAATTTGCCTAATGTTGCTTGATTTCTTGACTGCTGCTTTCTTGACTGTTTATGGCTGATCTTAGCAAAATGAAGTTTTGGACAACTTTAATCTATTTTCCATTGATACGGATGCTATTTATTGGTCCAGTGGTGAAGATTTTTGTTTTCTTTACATTGAGATGCAACCCATACCAAAGGCTGTGGTCTTTGATCTTCATCAGTAAGTATTTTAAGTCCTCAATTACATTTACCGATCAAGATTGTATCAGCTGCATATCATAGGTTGTTAATGAGTCCTCCAATCCTGATGCCACCTTTTTCTTCATTTAATCCAGTTTCTCAGATTATTTGTTCAACATACAGATTGGATAAGTATAGTGAAAGAATACAACCCTGGCACACATCTTTCATAATTTTAAACCATCTGGTGCTTCCTTGTTCTGTTCAAACAACTGCCTCTTACGGAATATTCATACTTTACAATGTTATCCATAGCTTGTTATTATCCACACAATCGAGAGGCTTTGCGTAGTCAATAAAGCACAGGTAAACATCTTTCTGGTATTCTCTGCTTTCAGCCAAGATCCATCGAACATCAGCAATGATAGCCCTTGTTTCACATCTTCTTCTGAATCTAGCTTGAATTTCTGGAACTTCTCTGTCGATGCAGCTATTTTTTAATTATCTTTAGCAAAATTTTACTTGCATGGGATATTAATGATATTGGTCAATGATTTCCGTATTCCATTGAGTCACCTCTCTTTGAAATAGGCACAAATATGGATCTCTTCCAGTCAGTTGGCCAGGTAGTTGTCTTCCAAATTTCCTGGTATAGATGAGTGAGTTCCTCCAGTGTAGCATCAGTTTGTTGAAAAATTTCAATTTGCATTCCATCAATTCCCAGAGCCTTTTTCTTTTACAATTCCTACAATGCACCTTGGACTTCCTCCTTCAGTATCATTGGCTCTTGATCATATGCTACCTCTGGAAAT
>NW_006408575.1:5427439-5428698 GCF_000296735.1 Chrysochloris asiatica | reverse complement strand
TCTAAGTCCCCCAAATTTCTCCTGACCAGCTGTGTCCCACACATTGAATTTAATTGGTCCTCTGTTAGTGTGGAACACAAGGGTATGCACTTCAACTCCCAAGGTGGCTACATATTTCTTCTCAAATTCACCAGTCAGATGACATTTCACAAATGTCGTTTTTCCTGTACCGCCATCACCCACCAATACGAGTTTGAACTGCACTTGGGGTTCTCCTTGGGTGGCCATTGCGATGGTTCTTCCAGAAGCGTCTCCGGGCCGTGACTGACTGAGGGATGGAAAGATGGTGGAAGCGCAATTCCACAAGATGCTTCTTGAAAGAAGGACCAGAAGGGAAAAAAAACAAAAAAAGAAGACTGTTTGGCTGTTACAAAGAAGAGCAAGTTGCTTACCTGGGAGTCATCAAGGCAAGCCTGGGAGTTATCAATGCAAATAACCAAGTCCCTTCATGACAAACCCCTTCTAAGACTGAAACTCAAAGTGAACACATGAGCAGGCATGTAAGCTCGCTGGTGACTGCATTGGTCTACTTGTGAGTGGAAGGGGGAAGGATAGTCATGAAGACAATGACTGAGTCTTACCATGTTCCATAGACTCCTGTCGACCTAAAGATGAGAGAAATAAGAGGAAGGGCTTGTTTGTCAGAAGTTTGGGGAGACCTGGGAACTCCTGAGTCCATGGACACTGACCTAGCAACTGGGGGCTAGAACTGAGAGTGAAGCATCCAACTGATATGAAGTGAGGGGAGACATGCAAGAACACCCAAATTTGCACATGGTACCCATTTGACCTAGCTTGGATGGCTTTCTGATCAAAACTCAACAAGAGGAAGATAAAGAAGTTTGATACAAGAAGCAAGTATAGATTGCTACAATTTGATGAATTTGACCTTTGCCTATGGATGTAGTTATGCAAAATACCAACTGAGAGGGATGGAATTTTCACATCAAGGATCAAGTGTCTCCCCTCCATACATAGGGTTGAAAGGGACGGGCAACTTAGACATTGGCTACTTAAAATGAGGGGGCTATAAAGGCACAAAGTGGCTGGTTTACAAGTTTTCAAGAGTGAGTTTAATTTCAGAGCAAAAGGGGTAGGTTAGAATCCCCACTGAATAGTTTTCATCTTGTCTAGATTGGTCTGGTGAAAGGAGATGGGGATAGGATTCTTTTGATTTAATTTTGAGTAATTGTTATTACAACTAATTGCGAGGGTCACAAATGTAAAGGTAGAAGTTATGTAACAAAAGAGGGGAGTAG
>NW_006408575.1:5420066-5421947 GCF_000296735.1 Chrysochloris asiatica | reverse complement strand
GAAGTCCAAGATGCATTGAAGTTGTTAGCAAAGAACAATGCACTGGAAATTGATGGACTATAAATTGAAATATTTCAACAAAGTTATGAGGCACTGGAGGCACTCACTTATCTACGCTAAGAAGGTTGGAAGACAACTACCTCACCAACTGATTAAAACAGATAGGCATTTTTGCTCATTCCAAAGAGAGGTAACCCAATGGAATGCGGAAATCATCGGACAATATCTTTGATATCCCATGCAAGTAAAGTTTTACTAAAGAGAGTGCAAAAATGACTGCAACCATACACTGATAGAAAACTTCCAGAGGCTCAAGCCAGATTCAGAAGAGGACATGGAATGAGGGGTATCATTGCTGACGTCAGATGGATCTTGACTGAAAGCAGAGAATACCAGAAAGATGTTTACCTGTGCTTTATTGACTATGCAAAGCCTCTCGATTGTGTGGATAACAACAAGCTATGGATAACATTGTAAAGTATGAATATTGTGAAACACTTAATTGTGCTCATGAGGAACCTGTACATAGACCAAGAGGCAGTTGTTAGAATAGAACAAGAGAACACTAAATGGTTTAAAATTAGGAAATGTGTGCACCAGGGCTGCATTCTTTCACCATACTTTTCAGAGTATTGTCTATTTCTGCTATTCTGTTATTGATCATTTGGACCTCTTTCTGTAGGTTTTGAATTGTTTCCAATGCTGTATCTATTGTATTTGATTGTTCCTGTAGCACTTTCCTGACTTCTTCCTTATTTTTCTCAACTCCACATAAAGTGTTTTGAAACATTTTATAATCATTTTTCTGAATTCCTTCTGAGGCATTTCCAAGGTCTGCCCTCCTTCCAGAATGGAGTCCAGGTGTAACTCTGGGTCATTTGTCTCAGACATTTTATCTTGTTTCTGGACATGTGCTGATGTGGGCATCTGCTTTTGCTTCTTGGACATGTTTAGTGTTTGTCTGTGACCTTAATACTTAATTGAGTGTGTGTTTCTGGGTATTTCTTATGCTTTCTGATTGCTTCCAGGAAGATGTGATCAGGATGTGGGCTTCCCTTTTCACTCTTCTTATTGCTTAACTCAGAATAACTTTCACAGGTGTTGTCTGTTACCCTGGTATACGGCAGTTGGTATTGGTTTTTGCCTGGGTTTTGGTGTTTTATAGAGTGTGATTGTAGCTTGGCTATATGGCAGCAGCTGCAGACTCTTCTTATGTAATATATGGAGAGAAAGAGTCCTCCAAAGGTAGAAGGGGGAGTATATAACAGCAAAACAGCACCAGCAGAAAAAAACAAGAGAAAATAAAACCAAAACAATAAACAACAACAAAAGCAACAACAAAACTGGACTGAATACTGCAGTCTATAATCACAGAAAGGGAGAGGAGGGAGAGAAAAAAAAAAAAAATCTGTAGCCTAATATGAGTATGACTTTAATGTCCTCTCTTCAGCTTCTTGCTTTCAAAGCTGCCTGAGAGATTTCAAGATGCAAGTGTTGGTTGTTATGCTATACCTCAGGCTTTAATTTAATTTTTGGACTGTTTTGTTTTTAAACTCTCTTTCCCTATCTACAGCCCTGTCCTTCCCTTTTCTGTATTAAAAGACAAACAAGCAAAAAATGTTCAGGGCCTGCTCTTGGGCCTGTGTGGCAGGAGAACCCACCAGTGGTGAGGGTGGGGGGTGTCCACTAGCTCAGGCACACCCTCTAGTCACCAGAATGGAGGTGAGAAAATAGTGGGTGCGTCAATGACTAGATACCAAAAAAAAAAAAAAGAAAAAAGAAAAAGAAAAAGAAAATCGGAACAAAGCAAAACTGACAAAGTGTATTGTCCACTTTTGCTCCAAGGTTCACGTGATGTTTATCAGTGGTGTTTCTGCTCCC
>NW_006408575.1:5416730-5419966 GCF_000296735.1 Chrysochloris asiatica | reverse complement strand
GGCATTTTTCTGTGGTGTGTCTGCTTCCCCGTATAGTCTTGCTGTTTGGTCTTGCCTAAGATGTTGGCTCCAGGCCTCCGAGCCCAGCAGATTCAAAAGTATGCAATTTCTTACTTCAGCTTCAAGTTCCACAAACTATAAGCCTTAAAACTTTAAAAATATTCCTATCTCTGTGGTTCCGAGTTTTGGAGCTCTGCCCTGGATCTGCTTTGCCTGGTATTCTGTGGTATTGCTGATGGCAAACTTCACTGCACCTCCACCCTAGATGCCTTCCTGTTTCACCATACTTATCCAATCTGTAGGCTGAACAAATAATCTGACAAGTTGGATTATATGAAGAAAAATGTGGTATCAGGATTGGAGGAAGACTCATTAACAACCTGCGATACTCCGATGATACAACCTTGTTTGCTGAAAATAATTGAGGACTTAAAATATTTACTGATGAAGTTCAAAGACCACAGCCTTCGGTATGGGTTGTACCTCAATGTAAAGAAAACAAAAGTCTTCACCATTGAACCAGTAAACAACATCCATATCAATAGAGAATAGATTGAAGTTGTGAAAGACTTCATTTTTCTTGGATCAGTCATCAACTCATGGAAGCAGCAGTCAAGAAATCAAATAACGTATTGCATTGTGCAAATCTGCTGCAGAAGACCTTTTTAAAGTGTTCAAGAGCAAAGATATCAGTTTGAGGACTAAGGTGTGCCTGACACAAACTATGGTATTTTCAATAGCCTCATATGCATGTGAAATTGGATAATGAATAAGGAAGACCATAGAAGAATTGATACATTTGAATTATGGTGTTGGAGGAGAATATTGAAAGCACTATGGACTGTCAAAAGAGCAAATAGATCTGTGTTGGATGAAGAGCAGTCAGAGTGTTCCTTGGAAGCTAGGATGGCCAAACTTCGTCTCTCAGACTTAGGACACATTGTCAGGAGGGACCAGTTTGATAAGGTTGTTGTTGTTGTTGTTAAGTGCCATCGAGTCAGTTCCGACCCATAGCTACCCTGTACAGTGTTTCTGAGGCTGTAAATCTTTATGGGAACAGAAAGCTTCATCTTTCTCTTGTGGAAAAGCTGGTAGTTTCAAACTGCTGACCTTAGGTTCACGGCCGAATTCGTAACCACTACACTACCAGAGCTTCTTTTGGTAAGGTGGAGGGTTGGAAAAAAAGACGAAGTCCCCCAGTGAGATTAATTGGTACAGTGGCAGAATCAATGGACTCAAACACTAACTACGTGAAGTTGGCCCAGGATCGGGCAGTGTTTCGTTCTGTTGTTCATAGGGTCACTACGAGTCATACTGACTTGATGACACCTAGCAACAATAATGAGTGGAAGCCGAATTGAAGACACCTAACAACAACAATTGCCTCAAAGTTAAATTCTTTGATTTTGACAATTGTGCTATGGTTATATGATGTACACTGAAGTACTGAGGTATGATATCTCTGACTTTTGAATGCTTCAAATAAAAATATTCAGGTGTTTGTGTGCAACATGAAGAAAAGAGAATAAAAAAATGGGCCAGATGTAAAAAAACAGATGAATCTGAGTAAAGGGTTTATGAGATTTCAATGTCTCATTCTTTCAACCATTTTTGTAAGTTTGAAACAATAGCAAAATTCAAAGTTACAAGAATGCAGTGGTGTTCGAGACCCACCTAGCTCTTGGCTGTGGCCACTTAAAAGCTGCTAAACTGTGATAGCAGCTTCCTCCCTCCCTTTGTACAACCCCTGGGCATCATTTCATTTTATTTTCTTACAGGTGTGCAATGCAGGATCTGTGAGAAAGGGACTAGGACTTGAACCCAGGTCTGAGGTATTTCTTGCCAAATGGAACTGCTCTGTAGAGTGTGCTTTGGGAATGAGGAGGGTAAGTCTTGCCTAGTAGGAGGACTTAGCAGCTTGGTGTGCCTTCCAGCCCCAATTTATGGGGAGGCTTTCCCTTTAAAAGGACCCACATTCTCCTACTCCTCTTATCCTGGGAGGGGAGTCCTGGTGCAGTGCTGTGGAATTATGCACTGGAATGCAAAGTCGGTTCGAACCACAAGATCAGTGGTTCAAGCTCACCAGCTGCTCCTTGGAAACCCTATACAGGATCACTATGGATTGGAACCAATTCAATGACACTTAACAATAACAACAACAACACTTGGGAGGTAGAGATAGAGTCTGGCTGAGAAGTTTCTTACCTTTTAGGAAGGGCCCATGAAGAGCAGGAAGATGGTGAGACATCCTCCAAACCTAGGTTCAGGCTTGGAGCCCCTCCCTTCACTTATTGCCATAGAGCAAGGGCAAAGTAGGTCACTTCTCTCTTACAAAAGCTGAGTGGTTCCCCATTACCTGCAGGAGAGAGGAGTGCCGAAGCTTTTGGCCACTTTCCAAGCTTGCTACAAACTGGTTCAAACCTACCTGTCTGGCTGCATCTTGGCCAGGTGCTCCAGCAATTCCTCAGCACTTACCTATTGCCAAAGCAGTCCTGGTGTGGCGCTGTGGGCTAATATGCCAGACTGCAAAGTCATTTCAACTGCAAGGTCAGTTGTTCGAGCTCACTTGGAAACCTTATACAGCATCACTATGAGTCGGAATTGACTGAACGACACTTAACAACAACATTGCTATCCTGCCCCTGTCCCTTAGCTCAGGCTGTCCTCATTTCCCCAAATATTTTCCTCCTCTCTAAGTTCTTGATTTTACCCTGCCAAAATCTTACCACCATTTAAGGTTTACCTAAATGTACCTTCTGTAAGCAGTGCTACATTACCAGAATCAGGTTTAGCTTATTTTCTTATGCGTTCTGAAAATAGTCAGTTGTTTATCCATCCATCCATCCATCCATCCATCCATCCATCCATCCATCCATCTAGCTGTCACTACCACTAGATCCTAGACTTCAGGATTAAGTAATGATTGCTGTATTGTCACAGTCTTCACCTAGCTGCTAGTAAGTTATAAAGGGGGGTGGGGGAGGAGACAGGAGGGACGAAATAACTTCCTTCAAAGGGAATTAGTTAAGATGCTTGGCTGTCTTTTGAATCTTGGTTTTCCTTGCATTATATTATAAAATAGAGGGGGAGAGAAAGGAATAGTGAAAAGTATCACCATAGAAAGCTTGTAAGTCCGTCTTCTGCCTATAAGTGATTGGAATACCTAAAATGGGGCTACAACGTGCCCTCTGAAATACATAAGTTTATAGGTGGAAGCCTGAACCACATCCAGATCT
>NW_006408575.1:5331535-5415605 GCF_000296735.1 Chrysochloris asiatica | reverse complement strand
GAGGGAGAGCAACTGTGTGCTGAAGACCTGGGGGATACGGGGGAAGGATTGCATGGAGGGGATTGTAACCATGGCAATGAGACGATATACCATAGAATGAATGTAAAACTAATGTTCTCCCATGTAAACTACCACATAATTCACAATAAAACATTAAAAAAAAGGGGGGGGGAATTAGGAGGATTTAATAAACTCATATATGTTAAATAACACAATGAGTTCGAGCTTGGGCTCTAAAATCACATGGTGTGTACTGTTTTTAGGTGTCATCAAGTAGATTTTTGACTCAGAGCAAACCTATGCGACAAAGTAGAACTGCCTCATAGGGTTTTCTAGGCTGTAATCTTTATGGGAGTTCATGGCCAAGTCTTTTTCAAGTGAGGCAGCAGGATTGAAGTGCCAACCTTTTGGTTAGCA
The DNA here is from genome assembly GCF_000296735.1 of Chrysochloris asiatica. Taxonomy (NCBI): domain Eukaryota; kingdom Metazoa; phylum Chordata; class Mammalia; order Afrosoricida; family Chrysochloridae; genus Chrysochloris; species Chrysochloris asiatica. The sequence continues at coordinate 5,415,188 of NW_006408575.1, read as the reverse complement.
GCCAAGCACTTTATTATATCACGAGGCTCCTTGGTGTCACACAAGGAGTCCAAGTGATATAACACACACAAGAACAAAAGCAAAACTCAATGGTGTCAAGTTGATTCCAACTCATAGAGACCATATAGGACAGAATAGAACTGCCCTGTAGGGTTTTCAAGACTAATGTTTATGGAAGCTGATGGGTGTATCTCTTGTGGAGTGGCTGGAGGGCTTGAATCACTGACCTTGCAATTAGCAATTGATCAATTACCATTGAGTCACCATGTGGGATCAAATTCCAGCTCTGTCACTCTCTAGCTCTGACTCAGAGAAAGTCACTTAACCTTTCCGTGATCCTGTTTTGTTCAGGAAAATAGGGATAAACTTTACCAACCTCATAGGGCTATTGAGACCACTAAAGGAAATAATGCACACGAAGAATTTAACTGTTTGGCATTTTATGAACCCTCAGAACTTCCTGATCCCCCAGCTCCTATCCCTCTTTACATTGCCCCCATTTTTGTTTTGTAAATTTAAATTGCACCATATTTATCATTTGAGTACAGTCACCTCTAGTACAGCTTTTTTTCATGTAGAAACTGATTTCCATTGTTACCATATTTTTCCATTTTTTACAGACAGGTAAAGAAAACAGTTGCCCTCAAGTCCACCTGACTCACGGCAACCCGTGGGTGTCAGAACTAAATTATGCTCCATAGAGCTTCAATGGCTGGTTATTTGAAGCAGATCCCCAGGCGTTTCTTCCAAGGGACCTCTGGGCAGACTTGACCCTCTATCTTTTGGTTAAGTGGCCAAGTGTATAAACTGTTTGCACCACTCAGGTTCTCCATACAAATGATAGCTGTTGTGTGCCTTCGAGTTGTTTCTACTCATAGTGACCCTAAAAGACGTACTAGAATTGCCCAATAGAGTTTCCTAGGATGAAATCTTTCGGGGAGCAGATCACTAGGTATTTTCTCTTGCAGAGTGCCTGGTGAGTTCAAACTAACAGCTTTTAAGTTAGCAGGGGAGAGTTTAACCATTGTGCCGCCAGGGCTCCTTACTCACATGGTAGCTTTATGTGTATATATATATTGTGTGGCGCTGTAGGATAAGGACTGAACCACAAGATTGGCAGATCAAACCCACCAGCCGCTCCTCAGAAACCCTATATAGGGTCACCATGAGTCAGAATGGACTTAACGGCACTTAACAACAACAATCCAGTGCTTATCTTATAATGTCACAACACGCTCCATATATTATAGATATATGATGTGTTGATGTGTGTGTGTATATATATATATGTATATATATATATATATATCACATGTTGTTATGTGCTGTGCAGTTGGTTCCTACTCATAGCAATCCTGCATAGGGTTTCTGAGGCTGTAAATCTTTATGGGAGCAGAAAGCCTCATCTTTCTCCCACAGAACAGCTGATAGTTTCAAACTGCTGACCTTGCAGCTCGCAGCCTGATTCATAACCACTACACTACCAGAGCTCCTATATATATATATCTATAATATATGGTGGTGGTGGTGATGTGCTGTGGAGTGCACGTGTTTCCGAGGTTTTGTAAATTTTTATGGGAGCAGAAAGCTTCATCTTTCTGTTGTAGAACAGCCGGTAGTTTCGAACATATGATTGTGAGATTAGCAGCCCAACTCATAATCACTCTGCTACTCTGTGGGAGAAAGATGAGGCTTTCTGCTTCTGTAAAGATGTACAGCCTCTGAAACCCTATGCAGGGTCGCTATGAGTCAGAATTGGCTCCACACCACACTGCCACTCTCTCTCTCTCTCTATATATATATATATAATATATATATGGCTGTCTAATACATCAAACAGATTTGATGCATTGTTGTTGTTGTTAAATGCCATCAAGTAGGTTCCAACTCATAGCGACCCTGTTTAGGGTTTCCAAGGAGCAGCTGGTAAGTTTGAATCACTGACCTTGTGGTTCAAACTAACCTTGTAGTCCAGTGCTTTATCCCACAGCTCCACATCAGGACAACTTGATGTATTAGATACATATACATCTAATGGTATATGTGTATTGTAATAGACATCTATTACAATGCATATATATATATATATATCAGTCTAATGCTTTAAATCTGTTCCTGAAATGATCTCTAAATTCAGATAAGATATGTTCCAGGTCACATTTTGGTCCTCGTGGATTTGTTTTAATTTTTTCAGCTTCAACCTGAACTTGTATATGAGCAATTGATGGTCTGTTCCATAGTCTGCTACTGGCCTTGTTTTGGCCGATGATATGGAGCTTTTCCACAGTCTCTTTCCACAAATGTACTTAATTTGACTCCTGTGTATTCCATTCAGTGAGGTCCATACATACAGTTGTCTTTTATGTTATTTAAAAAAGGTATTTGCAATGACAAATTATTGGTCTTGCAAAATTATATCACGTGAGCATGTCCCACCTGAATTTAGAGACCATCTCAAGAACAGATTTGATGTATTAGGCACAAAAGAACCGAAGACCAGAAGAGTTGGGGGATGACATCAAGAACATCATACAAAAAGCAAGCAAAAGGTCATTAAAAAGACAGGAAAGAAAGAAAAGTTCAAAACAGATGTCAGAAGAGACTCTGAAACTTGCTCTCCAGCATAGAGATACTAAAGCTAATGGAAAAAATGAGGAGGTAAAAGAGCTGAACAGAAAATTTCAGAGGTTAGCTCAAGAAAAAAATGTCAAATATTATAACCAAATGTGCAAAGACCTGGAGTTAGAAAACCAAAAGTGAAGAACACGATCACCATTTCTCAAGCTGAAGGAGCTGAAAAAAAAATTCAAACCTTGACTTACAATACTGAAGGATCCTATGGGCAACACATTGAATGATGCAGAAAGCATCAAAGAAGATGGAAAGAATATACAAAGTCACTGTACCAAAAGGAAATGGTTGATGTTCAACCACCTTAGGAGACAGCATATGATCAAGAACAAGGTACTGAAGGAAGAAGTCCAAGGTGCACCGAAGGCATTGATGAAAATCTAAGCTCCAGGAATTGATGGAATATCAATTGAAATCTTTCAACAAATGAATTTAACACTGGAGGTGCTTATTCATCTACGCTAAGAAATTTGGAAGACAGCTACCTGACCAACCAATTTGAAGAGATCCATATTTGTGACCATTCCAAAGAAAGGTGACTCAACAGAAGTGGAAATCATATAACAATATCATTAGTATCATTTGCAGGTAAAATTTTACTGAAGATCATTCTAAAATGGCTACAACAGTACATTGACAATAAACTGCTAGAAATTCAAGGCAGATTCAGAAGAGGAAGTGAAACCAAGGATATCATTCTTGTATCAGATGGATTTTAGTTGAAAGCACAGAATATCAGGGAGATATTTACCTGTGCTTTATTGATTATGCAAGTTTTTGATTGTGTGGATCAGGACAAGCTATGAATAACATTGTGCAGAATGAGTGTTCTGGAACACTAAATTATGCTCATGAGGAACCTGTACACAGAACAAGAGACGGTGGTTACAACAGAACAAGGAGATGTTGAATAGTTTAAAATCAGAAAGATTTGTGCCAGGGTTGTATTCTTTCCCTACATTTATTCAATCCATATGCTGAGCAAATAACCAGAGAAGCTGGTTATATGAAGAACAGAGGAAGATTCATTAACCTGCGAAATGCAGATGATCCAACCTTAGTTGTTGATCTTAAAACACTTACTAATGAAGATCAAAGAACACAGCCATCAGTATGGATTGAAGCTCAATGGAAGAAGCAGTCAAGAAATCAAACATCCCAGCGCATTGGGCAAATTGTCTGCAAAAGATCTCCTTAAAGTGTTCAAGAGCAAAGATAGGAGCTTAAGGACTAAGGTGCGCCTGATCCATACCATGGTATTTTCGATAGCCTCATATACATGTGAAAGTTGGACAATAAATAAGGAAGACCATAGAAGAATTGATACATTTTGAGTTATAATGTTGAAGAAGAATATTAAAAGTTCCATGGACTGTCAGAAAAACAAACAAATCTGTACGGGAAGAAGTACAGTCAGAATACTCCTCAGAAGCCAGGATGGAAAGACTTGGTCTCTCATACTTCTGACATGTTATTAGAGGGAGCCAGTTCCTGGACAAGGACATTCTTCTGTAAAGTGGAGGGTCAGTGAAAAAGAGGAAGACCCCTAACAAGAGAGATTGTCAGTGGCAGCAACAATGGGCTCAGGCGTAACAATAATTGTGAGGATGTCATTGAACCAGGCAGTTACTGTGTGTTGTGCGTAGGGTCACTATAATTTGAAACTGACTCAATAGGACTTAACAATAACAACGTATTCTGCTGTACTTTGCTTTTCCTACTTCATACTACACTATGTAGACGCCCCCATTGTATATATAAACGGCACTCTTATTTTTTTTTTTTCTATAGCTGCATAGTATGTTGTTGTTGTTGTTAAGTGCCATCGAGTCGGTTCCGACCCATAGCGACCCAGTACAGGGTTTCCAAGGGGTGTAAATCTTTACGGGAGTAGAAAGCCTCATCTTTCTCCCGCGGAGCGGCTGGTAGTTTCGAACCGCTGACCTTAAGGTTCACAGCCCGATTCGTAACCACTACGCTACCAGAGCTCCTTGCTCCATATTTGACTTAACTAGTCCCACTGGTAGACATTTAAGTTGCTTCCAATCTTTTACAATTCCAAAGAGGGCAGTGTGAACATGCTGTCTTTGAAAAATTCTCTCAGCCTATGATCACTCACCACATCCCAGGCAAGGAACATAGGAATGCGAGATACTAGCAGTGTTGCCTGGTTAGGAGTGTGAGCTCAGAGCCAGTAAGCAGAATCTACACTCAAGTCTATCAGCTGCTGCTGTGCAACCCTGTGGTGGTGGTAGTGGTGGTGTGCTGTGGAGTCAATTATGACTCATAGTGACCCTGCATGGGGTTTCCAAGGCTGTAAATCTTTACGGGAGCAGAAAGCTTCATCTTTTACCCGCGGAACAGTTGGTAGTTTCAAACTGCTGACCTTAAGGTTTGCAGCACGATTCGTAAGCACTATGCTATCAGAGAGCCTTGTGCAATCCTGTACTCAGTTCTTATTCTCACTAAGGAACCAGTCCTGATCATTTGCATTTTAAACAAATTTTCAGGTGATTCTGATGCTGCTGACCCAGCAACTTCACTTTGAGAACTGTGCTAAGCCGCTAAAATGGGGAATCAGATAATTCTCCTTTCCTAGGCTAATTGTGAAATGGGAACAATGCTCCTCTTGCTTCCTGTATATTTAGAAATTGTCTTCTTTCTTTGAAGTGGAAACCTCAATTGTTGTTGTTGGTGTTCAATGCTGTCGAGTCAGTTTTGACTTATAGCAACCCTGTATAGGGTTTCCAAAGAGTGGCTGGTGTGTTTGAACCACTGATTTTGCGATTCAAACTGACCTAGCATTATCCTACAGTGCCACACCAGGCCTCAATTAAAACATAATAAAATATAACTTTGTTGTTATTAAGTGCCGTGGAGTCGGTTCCGACCCATAGCGACCCTGAACAGAGTTTCCGAGGCTGTAAATCTTTACGGGAACAGAAAGCCTCATCTTTCTCTGACAGAGCGGCTGGTAGTTTCAAACTGCTGACCTTGTGGTTCGCAGCCCGATTCATAACCACTACGCTACCAGAGCTCCTTTAAGTGCATGTATTTGGATCTTCTTTACTAGGTCCTACAAGACACAAAGGGAGTATGGTGGTTCTGTAGAATAAGCACCAGACTGCAAACTACAAGGTAGGCTGTTGGAGTCCATCAGCAGTTCCCCAGGAGAAAGATGTGCCTTTCTGCTCTTGCATGATTTTTAAAAAGCCTCAGAAACTGTCACAGGGTGGGTATGAGTTGGAACCGACTTGAGTGTTGCTGTTGTTGTTAAGTACCGTGGAGTTGGTTCCGACCCATAGCGACCCTGTACAGGGTTTCCGAGGCTGTAAATCTTTACAGGAGCAGAAAGCCTCATCTTTCTCCTGCGGAACCGCTGGTAGTTTCGAACTGCTGACCTTGCGGTTCACAGCCCGATTCGTAACCACTATGCTGCTAGACCACAAAAACTGAGTCCTGGTGTGAAACTGCAAATTAATGCGCTGGACTGCAAGGTGGGTTTGAATCCCAAGGTCTGTGGTTCAAGCTCACCAGCGGCTCTTCAGAAACCCTGTACAAGGTCGTTATGAGTTGGAACCAACTTGATGGCCCGTAACAACAACAGCTATAGCAGCTAGAGGCTATGAACCCCTTAGCACTATGCGAACACTGGAGGAAGAAGAGTATATGTACATCTTAGCGATGATGACACCTACTCCTTCATCACTGGGAGAAAAGTGACTCAGACACAGGGCAAATCATCAGCCATTCTCAGAACACTCATCCATTCTCCAGAAGTTAGGGGTACGCTGGAAGGACTGTCTTCCCCAAATCTCCTCTGAGCCTCAAGTCCTGCAATGGCTGGGATTTCCACTGAGCTGCCTGGCCATCGGATTATTATCTGTCAGTCAGTGAAGAGTTAGGGGCAGGGTAGGAGCAAGGTGAGGAAAATCTAACCAGGATACCCCAGCCTGGATCACAGTGACAGGCTGCTTCTCAAGTTCCATCCTGTGCCAGCTTGTTCCCTGGTGAAGGGGGTTGCACAAGAGGACAGAGATCGGGGAAAGGTCCCTGTCCCACCCCAGCCCCCATCCCTGCGGGCCATCAAAGGGCCCCTTCCATTCTCAGAGCCCTTGTAATTTGCTCTCATTAATCATGCTTTGTTCTGGTAGAGGGTGGGGTGGAGGGGGGTGGAGAACGCTTGAGAGACTGTGGCTGCAGGCCTGGTCTTGCCCCCACCTCTCTCTTCTCCTTGCCCAGGGAGAGGAAGCCTGGAGTGAAGGCTACTGCTTTGCCCCTTCCCATGCCACCCTCTCTGCAGGGAGCCAGAGACTCTGGGGAGCCTGTCTGGAGTGTGTGAGTCTGTTAGTTAAGAGAGGCTGCGTTGGGAGGGAGCAGAGACTGGCCTAGGCTCTGACTTGCTATGTGAGCTTGGGCAAGGCCTTTCCCATCTCTGAGCCTCAGAATTCCTTTTGTAAAATGATATGCTCTCAGGCTCTGAGACAGGCACCTGTGCCAGTGTTAGGACCCAGGATGAAGATGTCAGTAACATTTTCCTTGGACTCACCTGTTCCCAGCCCCAGAGACAATGAACTTCTTGTGGCAAAACACAGGCCACCTTGGCTGCCTGGAGTTTCACCCTATTTCCTTCTCATACTGGTTTCCTCCAACTCTCCCAGTGTGCATTCTACTTCTCTAGGCCTTCGGAGACCAAGGAGCCTCATGATGTAACAGTTAAGTGCTTGGCTGCTAATTAAAAATTTGTCACTTCAATCCTGCAGGTCCATAGGAAAAAGACTTGGTCATGCACTCCCATGAAGATTACAGTCTCAGTTAAGTCTCTCAAGCACTCAGTTTCCATATCTGTGAAATGGAGCCCCTTGATCTGCTGATTAAGGTTGTAGCGAGTGTTCAACAAGATGATTATGCCACCTGCTAAGCATGGTGCCAGACACCGGATATGCTATTAATAACTATGAGCTTTTCTTGTGATTATTGTTGTTGTTATTATTTTAAAGGTAAAGCAGGACCAGAACTCTAGGTAGACAAACACTCTCAACTCTTTAGGTCCTTATGGCCTGATTTTATTTTCTGTTTTAACATTTTACCTTTCTCCTCTAACACCCCTGTCACCTAATTATCTATTGACCAAGCTGTCTGCTTTTTCAATGACTAAGAAGTCCTGGTCTTACTACTTCCTTCCTCTATTCAATCAGTATCCAAATTTTTATATGGCCCTACAAGTCCTGGTGTTACCTACAAGTCCTGGTGTAGAATAAGCACTAGACTGCTAACTGCAAGGCCGGCAGTTCAAACCCATCAGGTGCTCCTCAGAAGTCCTATACAGGGTTACCATGAGTTGGAAGCAATTTGATAGCACTTCACAACGACATCACAATGAATAAGGAAGACTGATGAAGAATTGGTGCTTTTTGAATTACGGTGTTGGAAGAATATCAGATACATCCTGGATTGCCAGAAGAACAAACGTTATCGGTCTTGAAGTACATACAGTAAAAAAACTCCTTGGAAGTGAGGATGGTGAGACTTGGTTGTCTTATTATCAGGAGGGACAAGTCCACACAGAAAGGCATTATGCTTAGTAAAGTAGAGGGTCTGCAAGTAAGAGGAAAACACTCAATGAGATTGATGGAGACAAGGGCTGCTACAATGGGCTCAGACGTAGCAACCACTGTAAGGATGGCGAAGGCTTGGCAGTAGTTTGCTCTGTTGTACACAGTGTTGCTGTGAGTCAGAACAGACTTGACAACACCTAGCAGCAACAACAACCGCCACCACGTCACAGAATTTTTCAGTGATGGAATTAGAAGAAGTGCAGCCAGAATGCTCCTTAGAAGCCAGGATGGCCAGACTTCGTTTCTCATACTTTGGACATATTATCAAAAGGGTCCAGTCCTCATTGAGCATGAAGTTACAGTGAGTTGGTGAAAGAATACAATGCTGGTGTACACCTTTTCTAATTTTAAACCATTCAGTGTTCCCTTGTTCTGTTTGAACAACTGCCTCATCGTCTATGTACAGGTTCCTCATGAGCACAATTAAGTGCTCTGGAATATGCATACTTTCCAATGTTGCCTATAGTTTGTCATGATTCACACAATCAAAAGCCTTTTCATAATCAATAAAGCACATGTGAACATCTTTCTGGTATTTTCTGCTTTCAGCCAAGATCCAACTGATGTCAGCAATGAAATCCCTAGTTCCACGTCCTCTTCTGAATCTGGCTTGAACCTCTGGCAGTTCCCTGTCAATATACTGTTGTAGCTGTTTCTGAATTATTTCTAGCAAAATTTACCTGCATGTGATATTAATAGTATTTTCCTATGATTTCTGTATTCTGTTGGGTCACCTTTCTTTGGAATGGGCACAAATACAGATGTCTTCCAGTCAGCTAGCCAGGTAGCAGTCTTCCAAATTTCTTGGCATAGATGAGTGAGCACCTCTAGTGCCCATTCAGTTTGTTGAAAGATTTCAATTTGTATTCCCTCAATTTCCTGTGCCTTGTTCTTTGCCAAGTCACTGCACCTTGGACTTTCTCCTTCAGTATCATTGGCTCTTGATTATTTGCTACGTCTTCAAATGGTTGAACATTGACCACCTCTTTCTGATACAGTGACTTTCTGTATTCTTTCCATTTTCTTTTGATGCTTTCTGAATCACTCATTGTTATTCCCATAGAATTCTTCAGTATTTTAAGTTGAGGCTTGAATTTTTTCTTCAGTTCTTTCATCTTGAGAAATATTAAGTGTGTTCTTCCCTTTTGGTTTTCTAACTCCAGATCTTTGCACATTTCATTATAAGATTTGACTTTGTCTTCTTGAGCTGTACTTTGAAATTTTCTGTTCAGTTCTTAATGCCTCCTCATTTCTTCTATTTGTTTTTAGCATCTCAGCCAGAGTGCTCCTTGGAGGTCAAGATGGCCAAACTTCGTCTCTCATACTTCAGACATTTAGTCAGGAGGAACCAGTCGCTGGAGAAGGATATCATGTTTGGTAAGGTGGAGGGTCAGGGAAAAAGAGGAAGACCCCCAATGAGATGGATTGGCCAAGTGGCAGCATTGATGGACTCAAGCATGGCAACAGTAGTGAGGTTGGCCCAGGATTGTGCTTAAGTTGCTATGAGTCGGTACCGACTTGATGGCACCTAACAATGACAACAACAATGCTGGAGAGCAAGTTTTAGAGTCTCTTCTAACAACCATTTTGGTCTTTTCCTTCTTTCTTGTCGTCTTAATGACCTTTTACTTTCTCCCTGCATGTTCTTGATGTCATCCCACAACACTTCTGGTCTCTGGTCATTAGTGTCTAATGCATCAAATCCTTTCTTCAGATGATTTTTAAATTCAGGTGGGATATGCTCAAGTTCATATTCTGGCTCTCATGGACTTGTTTACATTTCTTCAGCTTCAGCCTGAACTTGCATATGAGCAACTGAAGGTCTGTCCTAGTCTGCCTCTGGCCTTGTTTTGGCTGATGGTATGGAGATTTTCTACCCTTTCTTTCCATAGATGTAGTCAATTTGTTTTCTATTTATTCTATATGGTGAAGTCCATGTGTATAGTCATCTTTTTTGTTGTTTAAAAAGGTATTTGCAATGAAGCAGTCATTGGTCTTGGAAAATTCTATTATGCGATCTCCAGCATCATTTATATCACCAAAGCCATATTTTCCAACAACTGATCCTTCCTCTTTGTTTGCAACCTTTGCATTCCAATTGTCAGTAATTATCAGTACATCTTGATTACATGTTTGACCAATTTCCGACTGAAGAAGTTGGTAGAATTCTCCAATTTCTACCAATCATGGGCTTTAGTTAGAATAATAGTTGTATTAATTGGTCTTTCTTATGGATATCCTGTCACAGACAGTGTTGCACTTCAAGATAGATCTTGAAATGTTCTTTTTGATGATGAATGTGATGCTATTCCTTTTCAATTTTTCAATCCTGGCATAGTAAACCATGTGAATGTCATATTCAAAATGGCCAGTACTAGTTCATTTTAGCGCACTAATGCCTTGGATGTTTATGTGTTCCACTTCAGTTTTGACAACTTCCAATTATCCTAGATTCATACTTCGTACATGGCATGTTACGATTATTAATGGATATTCACAACTGTTTCTCCTCATTTTGAGTTCTACCTCATCAGAAAATGAAGGTCATGAAAGTTCTACTTCATTTGCGTCATTACCGTCAGCTCTACATTGAGAAGGCAGCTCTTCCCCAGTTGCATTTTGAGTGCCTTCCAACCTGAGGGGATTATTTTTCCGGCACTACATCTGACAATATTCTGGTGTTACTCTTTGTGTTTCAATATTCAATATTCTTGTGCTGACAGTGTTCCACTGAAACATAAGGTTTTCAGTGACTAAATATTCAGAAGTAATCAACCTCTTCTTCTTCCTTCTGTCTCCATATGGCAGCTCAGCTGAAACCTGTCCATCATGGTAGACCCTGCTGATATTTAAAATACTGGTGACATAGCTTCTAGAATAACAGCAACACGAAGCCACCACAGTGAGACAACCTGAAAGATGAGTGATGGTGAGGGAGAGTAGAGAGGCTAGATAAGTTATACAAGGTCTTTTGTAGGCATGACACGGAAAACAGGGACATATCATATCAGGAAACAATCTGGTACTACTGGATCTCCATTGCCAATGTGTCATATGACTGACATAGACAAGCTTAGGGGTGGCAGGAGCCATGCTCAACCATGCCAGCAGCTCTAAGCAAGAATGCTAAGTGAGTTTGATGAGTCACTTGGCTTTGTGATCTATTTAGCTTATTTAATAGGGACAAACAAACTCGTTTTCTTCTGTCCCAAGATGGTATGCCAACTCCTCTCATATGAGACAGTTGTTCACCTGTTCCGTCATTCATCTATGAGAGACTTCCTGAGTGTCTATTCTATGTTCTGTGTGTGGGGATGGTATAGATTAACCCATGAGCTCTGCTCTCAAGACATTCATAATGGCAACCAGTATTGTGTTATGATATTCCAGGCACTGTTCCCATATTAAATCCTATTCTTATCACCAGAGCCATATGAGGACAGTTCTTATCATTCATATTTTATAGGCAAGAAAATTAAGGAACAGAAGGGTTAAATGACTTGCGCAAAGTTCCCCAATAGTTTGACTTCTATCAATGTACCTGTGGTTCTCATGATGCAGTCTAGGGATGAGCGGGGGTCCCAGACAGCCTTGCCAGTGAGCAATGAGGTAACCTTTGTAATAATATGAAGACATCGTCTTTTTCGGTCCCATTTTCTCAGATGTGTACAGTGGAGTTCTCTAGAGGTTACATGATTTGAGATATCACAATGAACAGCTAAAGAGATTATCAAATATGTGACACAAGTCCAGACTCCTCACTATTTTTATTATATAAAAAATAGTTTTTTTCATAAAAATACATTGCATGAACAATGTGCTAGAATTATTTCAGTATTTAAAGTGTTTTTCTGTTTTGACTTCTAAAAAAGTAAGAGTCCAAAGAGAACAAACAGCTGCCCAGTCATTGTAGCACAGTGATAATGCTCCAAAAGATGACTACTTGAGGGTGGTTTTGGAATTGTTGGCCACTATCATGGAGGCCTAAGGAGCTCTGGTAACATAGTGGTTATGAATTGGGCTGTGAACCACAAGGTCAACAGTTCGAAACTACCAGCTGTTCTGTGAGAGAAAGGTGAGGCTTTCTGCTTCCGTAAAGATTTATAGCCTCTGAAACCCTGTACAAGGTCACTATGAGTCGGAACCGACTCCACGGCACATAACAACAACAACAACATCATGGAGGCCTGGTATGGTGCTGTAGGATCAGCACTGGACTTTGAACCATAAGATCGGCAGCTCAAACCCACCAGCTGCTACTCAAAACCCTATACAGGGTCGTTATGAGTCAGAACTGACTTGATGGCACTTAACAACAACAAATCCTGAAGTCCTAGTATGATGCTGTAAGATAAGCATTAGACTGCTAAACATAGACTAGCAGTTTAAACCCCCCAGCTGCTCTTTGGAAATCCTATATAGGGGTGCTATAAGCTGGAACTAATTTGATAGCACTTGTGGTGCTGTGGGTTAATGTACTGGACTGCAAAATTGGTTTGAACCACAAGGTTGGCCGTTCAAGCTCACCAGTTGCTCCTTGGAAACCCTATACAGGGTTGCTATGGATCAGAACTGACTTGATGGTACTTAACAACAACAACAATTTCTAATTATATCAGATATTGTTAGAGTGCTTGTCTTCCACATGGGAGAGGTGGGTTCGGTTCCCCCTCAGTGCATGTGTTGGGCAGCCACCAACCCATCTGTCAATGAAAGCTTCTGTGTTGCTACAATGCTGCTCAGGTTTCAGTGGAGCTTCTAGAGTAAGAGGAACTAGGGCTAAGAAGAAAGGCCTAGCAATTTACTTCCACAAATCAGCCAGTGAAAACACTATGAATCACAATGGTCTGAGCCACAACCATTCATGGGATGGTAGGATCAGGCAGTGTTTTCTTCTGTTGTACTTGGAATCTTTATGAATTGGGTACCAACTTGATATCAGCTCACAACTGCAACATATTTGTCATTATTTTAAGTGAAATCAACAGGATGGGCTGCCACCACATTTGAAGGGAATTTATGTGAATATTTTATATACAATAAAGGTTGTGTAGGAAACAAAATTTATTTTGTGGGGCTTGGGTGAGAGGCATCTGAAAGAGAAAGGAATCATCTTAGACATTAGAAGATCTGCTGATCAAGGGAACTATGCTATAGCCCCTGCCCCCAGGGAAGCTGTGAAAAGAGAAATACATCAGGGGATTTAAAATCAGAGTCCTATAATGCAAGTCACAAGGGCAGAAGTTCTAAATCGTAGACCTTGATCTGAGATGGAGCTGGTGCTCATAAGTACTACTCCATGTAGCATGATACAGAAGTCTTTTTATTTAGTAATATTAATAGTAAGTCAAAACCAAACCAAAACCACTGCCATCAAGTCAATTCTGACTCATAATAACCGTATATAGACCTTCTGAGACTAAATATTTAAAGGAGAAGACAGTCTCAGCTTTCTTCTCAGGTGTTTCCGGTGGGTTTGAACTGTCAACCTTTCAGTTAGCAGCCCAATGCTTACCCTACAATATCACCAGGTTCCTTTAATATTCATGATATTGTTGTTGCTACTGTTGTTGTTATGTGCTGTCAAGCATATAGCGCCACACCAGGAATAATAGAATTGATACTAATAATATCAGTAATTTAGTAAGTATTTATGACCTGGAGTCCAATGGCAAACTGCAGCAAATCTGGAGAAAATTTCGTGAAAACTTTTGCTAAATCGTCTATGAGTGTCCCTTGGAGGGGAATCTTGATTTTAATTGTCCGCATTAACTTTCACATTGTTCTTTTTATCTGAAACTTTGCAGGAAGTTTCTTGGAAGAACTGTGAATTATGTATATTTGAGAAAAATTACATTTATGTCAACTTAGGATCTGGGATAAACATGATTTGAATGTTCAAAACAAGAGAACCATGTCTTCAGCCATGTTGGTTAAATTCCTATGGTCATGAGGGTGTGTGTTAGTTTTCTACACCAACTCACCTTAGAGCGTTCCATATCATGTTTGGCAACTCAGTTTTGCTTGGCTCTACTTTGAACTTTGCAACCCATTCAAAGGCTTGCCTGAGAGTTGATCTTGTTTTGGAAGCCCATGATGACTTGGTGCCAAGAGGAATGAGCACCTGATCTGAGCTGAAAGGGTGGTGTAGACCACAGACAATCAGGATATTCCTGTTGGCGGAATGGCTCGACAGTCTAGAGCTTCAGGCCCTCAGCTGTCAAATGGAAAAAGAAATCTACCCTTCTTATCCTCACAGCATTGTGGGGAGGATCAAAAAAGGTAAAATACTCTGAGAAAACAGAAAGCACTTGTCTCTCTCTTGAGGCCTTTGAACATGCTGTTCTCTCCACCTAGAAGGCTATCTCTTTCCCACTCCTTCCCACACCTCCCTGTAGCTGTGTAACCCCAATCATCCTGCGATTTTACTGATGCTACTCCAGGCACACTGGCCTTTCTGAGTGAGTGCCCCCCTTAGGGTCTTTGTAGCTGTCATTGCCTCTGCATGGTGCCTGCCTGCCTGACTCCCTGTCTTCCTTCAGGTCTCTGCTCAAATGTCACTTTACCAGGGAGGCCTTCTCTGGGTACTCTATGTACAAGTTTGCATCCAACCCCCAGTAGCTCCCTATTCTTCTTGCCCAGTGTCATTCCTCTTCACAGCACTTCTGAGGTCCCTGAGTGGTGTGAATGGTTTGCTCTCGACTACTAGCCGCTCTGCAGGAGAAAGGTGAGAATTTCTACTCCCTTAAAGATTTACACCCTTGGAAACCCTGTACAGGGTCATTACCGACTCGACGGCACTTAACAACAACAACAACAACAGCTAACCTAAAGGTTGGCAGTTCAAACCCTCCCAGCAGCACCACAAAAGAAAAACTTGATGATATCTTTCAGTAAAGATTACTGTCCAGAGAACCTGATGGAGCAGTTCTGCTCTGTCGCACATGGAATCATTATGAGTAGGAAATCAACATGAGAACAACAGGTTGGTTGGTTGGTTTTAGCGCATTATGTGTTTATTTATTTACGTGCTGATTGTTTCCTTGGCTTTAAAATCTCAGTTCCGTGAGAGCAGAGGTTCTGCTTTGTACTGTGGTCATGCCAAACCTTAGAACCCAGTCTGCATCACAACTCTCCACCAGTCATCAAAATGTGAAAACAGTGAGTGGACAGTTATTTGAGAGTATAGGACAGGGAGGGCTGGGTGGAGGGGATCTCAGTGGAGCATATCACACAGAACAGAAAGAAAGAGAGACCCCATGTGCCCTCCTGCCCCCACCCCACTCCCAGCTTAGATGCGTTACAGCAAAGCTTCAGTGTAATTATGGGCATTTGGATTGTTTACTCCTCGTTAACCACCCTCTTTGCTCATTTAATTGGGCCAAAGCCTGTGGCATGAGTAACTAACTGTGCAGCAATTTGGCACGTGGTTAGCCGGCAGCTGTAATTGCACAGCAAGGAGGGCATTTATACTAACTGGGCTCCCAGTGCAATCTTCACTATAATGGAGCTCAGATGGTGGCTGCCCTGCCCACCGCAACTTTCATGTCCTGGCAAACACACCCTTTGGAATTTACTTAACCCTGGGATCTTCACTCTGGACTGCTATGGGCACCCAAGTGGTCTCCCAGGCCCCATGCTCTCTGGGTATCCTACACAGGCCTTGTTTCAGGGATTATAAAATCCAAGCTGCAGATGCATGGCCTGGGCATTTCAGCTCACACCTCTCCTTCTCTGTCTGCTTTAATCCTCCATGGTCCCTATAAAGCTGCTGCCTCAAACCCTTTGTACTAACTCCTCCCATCTCTTCACATAGCTACCTCCTTTTCCTTCTTGCATCAGCTTGTATGAATGAATTAACTGATTGTGCGACTTTGGACAAGTCCCAGTCACTCTCTGGATCTCTAGCTCCCCATTTGATAAATGAGTAGATAGAGTCAAGTTCTCTGTTACTCTCCAACACTGACATTTCATGTCTGATTTTTGTCCTAGCCATTTAATGAGGCCACAAAGATTTTGGAGACTCTACTGGGTACAGGCCTTTAGGTACTCTGCCATTTCTTGTTGTTAAGTGCCATCGAGTCTGTTCTGACTCATTGTGACCTTGTATGGGGTTTCCAAGAAGCAGCTAGTGAGTTTGAACCATTGAAGTTGGGGTCAAGTGTTTATCCAACAGCGTCACATCAGGACTTCACAGACTCTATGTCAATAGTGATGAAGAACTAAGATAGAAATCTTGCCCCCAGAGAGCATTCATTTTGGTGAGAGGAGATGAACAGACAACAGGCATACAAACAAACTCCTAAGATAATTTCAGTTACTAAGATAATTTCAGTAAGTGTGATGAAGATAAACATAAAGGAATGTGATGGGTTAGAGTGGCCAAGGAGGGCCTTTTTGAGGAGGTGACTTCCAGGAAAGAACAGTAACTGCAGAGATCCTGAGGAAGGAATGCGTATGTCATGTTCCATACCCATAACAGCTGTGTCATGTTCCATACCCATAACAGCTGTGTCATGTTCCATACCCATAACAGCTGTGTCATGTTCCATATCCATAACAGCTGTGTCATTGTTAGGCCCCCTAGTGGCCTAATCAAGTAGGAGACCCCAAAAAGATCATCAGGACTCGGAGTTCGATGCAAAAGCAAGAGGTTTATTTGCCAACGCGCTGGGGTCCACCTTCACTCACACAAGCAGGAGACGAAGGCGACCCCGACTCACTATACACACAAGTTTTTATAAGGTTTCAGGGGGCATAATTGCACAGTGCCATAGATACAGTTTTTGATTGGTTGACATTTGGCAAAGTATGAGATGTTACAGTTTAATTGGTCATGGCATGAAGCAACCTTTTTAATCTATAAGCATATGGGTTTTGGCAATTGCAAGTGTTTAGTGTTTAGGATATTCTCATTCGTCTGGGTCAGTCTGACCATTATGAGTTTCTCAAGGATTATTTTAATATTGAGGGCTAACTGATTGACCTTGTCTCTGGAGGGAACTAAAAACTGAGGCCTTCTATCAAAAATGCTTCTTGAAGCCTGACTAAAGTTTGGTCAAGTAGCTAGGCAAAATCAGTTAGGGCCTTACATCATGTTCCATACCCATAACAGATGTGTCATGTTCCATACCCATAACAGCTGTGTCATGTTCCATACCCATAACAGCTGTGTGGAGAAGAGGATGGCCAGGTGGGGTGGAATGCAGACTGTATTCAGTGGTCCCAGTACACAGTGTGGGGAGCACAGTGGCTTTGTAAGATAACTACTGGACTGCGAACCACAGGGTTGGTGGTTTGAGTCTACCAGCCACTCTGCGGGAGAAAGATGAGAACTTTTGCTCTTGCAAAGATTTTGGGTACCTGTGGCACTGCAGGATAATACACTGGACCAAAAGCTCTGTTTGAACTGCAAGGTCAGTAGTTCAAACTCACCAGCCACTCCTTGGATAACCTATGTTGTTGTTGTTAAGTGCCATCGAGTCGGTTCCAACCCATAGCGACCCTGTATAGGGTTTCCAAGGAGCGGCTGGTGAGCTTGAACTGCCAACCTTTCAGTTGAGATGGCTTTGTGGTCTGGTGCATTAACCCACAGCACCACACTGGGACTCCTGGAAACCCTATACAGAATCGATGTGAGTTGGAACTGACTCAATGGCACTTAACAACAACAATACAAGGTCAATATGAGTAAGAATCAACTTGATGGCACTTAACAACAACAACAGCACAGAGCAGAGTGTGTGTTTTGTACTAAGCACAATGGTAAGTCCCTGGAGGCTTTAGTAGGAGAGTGACTTCCTTTTGAGTAGTCACTTACCTGCTCCATGGAGAACAGGATCCAGAGAGCCAAGGGCCAAGACAAGGGGACCAGTCACTTAGGGGAGCAAAGGGTGGAGCACAAGGGCTGGGAAGAAGTGGTGGAATTTGGGACATACATTTTGGAGGTGCAACTGAAAGCACCCACTGATGGATTGAGAAGGAAGGAGAAGCATGTGGAATGCGGTTGGTACATGCCTGGTGAATAATAAATGTGCTCAGTGATCCTGGGTAGGAGAGGGGGTTGTAGCTTGCCAAAGAACTTAGCATAAAGTTTAGGCACATCTGAAATGCTATGAATGCTCTTCGTACTTTCCACTTGTCATTATCCACTGGAGGGCATGATTCATCTGGGGTTCTTTTTACCACTTACTCCTGGTGCCTAGCACAATGCCAGGTACACAGTGGCATTCATCATCATACCTGGAGCATGCATTTCCGCTAGGGACCTCACAAAGTATAGAAGGCTGGGTCAAGAAGGTATTGCGGGGCTCATAAGCTAAATGCAATGTAATGGTCATATCAGTTCCACCAGTAACTAATCTTACAAGAAACATCTTTGTCTGATCATCCCCATGTTACCTGGACCCACTTGTGCCCCTTAGACTCTCACTGACTGTAGAAGCCCAGCCTTCCAGTCTTGATCCAACCTGGTTGCTTTCTCAACTCAAAAGTATACACACTATTAAACTGTATCAATAGTTCCAATCCTTTTATGGGGCACACACACATTCACAGAGACCTTTGAGAAATAGATGTAGGTGTCCGTTTCACACTAAGGTGGAAGATAAATTGTACTTGGGAAATGTTAGGGGTAGGTAGAAAGAAGTACACAAGAGGGTCTGTATTAATCCAGAGTTCTCTCTGGTGGGGGAGGGGATCCCCACTTTGTCTATGTTTAGAGCTGGTGTAGGGAGAAGACATTCTTAGTCAGAATCTTCTCACAGAGGAAAGGTGCTGCCCCAGAGAGCATCTCAGGGAAGGGACTCCAGTTCATGCATTCTTGGCAAGCCCCTACTGATTATGTAGACTTCATGTTGTTCCAGGGCTAATAAGAAAGCATAGCCCAAAGGTACTGGGACTTTGTATTAAATTTTTAATAGCCACAGTGGGTTTGATCCCACACTCCTGGGAGTAGTCACTACAGGTTCAAGTGAGGAATTTACAGACAGGCCTCAACAATCTGCTTCTAATTTTGGGATAGAAGTAATTTAAGGATCCAAAAAGGCAATGTGGTATACAGGAAGGTGCACAGGACAAGGAGACCTGGGTTTCTGTTATTCAACAAATATTGATTCATTTCAGTGCCTGGCTTTTTGCTAGCCCAGGCTTCTCCTTCCCAGGAGCTGTGTAATCTTAGACAAGTTCCTCCCTATCTCTGGGCCTCAGCTTCTTGATGTGCAAAACAGTGAAGCAGGGTCCTTGGCCACCTCTTTTCCAGCTTTGATGTCCTGAGTCTGGGTTTAGAAAGGACAAATAGTGTCTCCAGCTGTGGCTTCTCCCTGGGAGGCTTCCTGTGGAAAGTTGGCTTGAAGGCAAAGAAGTTCCTAGAAGCCTGTGAATGCCCGAAGTGAATTTGCCATCCTCTGCCCTGAATCTCTGCTTTAACTCCTGCTGCTGACATAGGCAAGGAAAGCGTTAAAGTCACCTGATCAAGGAAGGAACAGGCTCACCCAATCCCCTCCCTCTCCAACTTCTCTCCCTCTTTTGTTCTCAGGGATTTGTTCAGCTTGCTGGGGTTAGGTAAACTGGGCATTGGGCGCTGGGTGGGGAACCATCCTTCTCTGTGGAGTGGAGAGAGCTGGAACTGTAGCAACTTGCCCTAGCTCTTCCCCAGGCAGGAAATCTGAAGCTACTGTGATGGGTGGAAAAATCCTGGAACCTGAGACAGTGGCCAAGCTGGAGGCAGAATTGTCTCTGGGATCACTGAATCTAAGTAACTCCTTTTGCAGATGGGAGTACTATGGTCCAGCAGAGAGGTTCCTTAGGTTCACACAGTGAATTAGAGATCATGAGAATTCCTATTCCCAGAGTCCCAGGCCAGGACCCTTCTCCTAGGAAGACTCATTTGGGCTCAGATTGTCATGGATAGATAAAAGTTGATGGAGCAGAGAGGACTTGATTTCAGGTGTCAGAGAGGCAGGAAAAAGGTACTATTGATACTCCTTGGAGCTAATACCCCAACCCAGAATTTACCAGGTTGCTGCAAGCATCCCAATGTCTAACCTTCAGGTCTCCATTGCTACCAATTTGCTAGTTTGTTGTATTGTGGTGACTTGCATGCTGTTATGATGCTGGAAGATTTGCCACAAGTCATCCATGGTGGACAAGTTTCAGTGGAACTTCCAGATTAAGACAGATGAGAAGAAAAGGATGGAGATCTACTTCCCAAAATTATCCAATGAAAATGCTATGGATCACAACAGAGTACTGTCTGACTTGTTTTCTTTGAATAGGCCACCAGGAGGGACCAATGGTTGGAAGCGGGTATCATGTTTAGTGAAGTAGAGGGCTAGTAGCATGAACTTGCTGCTGATGTGTGATGAAGGACCAGACAATACTTCATTCAGATGTATGTTAGGTCTTCTTGAATTGGAGTCAACTATCTTGGATCTTTAGATTATGTAGTAGGTCGATCTGCTCTCACTAAGAGACCAGCTTTGCTGGGAGAAGGAGGTCCCTTCAGTTGAGGGTCCAGTGTTTTGTTGTTCTTGCTATTGCTTTACGTAATTTATTTTTGTTGTCACTGAGAATACACACAGCAGAACATAAATCAGTTTCCACATGTACAATTCAGTAACTTTGATTACATTCTTTGAGTCATGCAATCATTCTCCATTTCTTTTTCTGAATTGTTCCTCCCCCATTAACACAAACTCACTGACCTCTAAGGTTTCTATATAATCTTTTGAGTTGCTGTTGTCAATTTGATTTCCTATAAAGTACTCTAGGATAAGCACTGGACCTTCAGGTTGGTTTTGTATAGCAAGACCAGAGGTTCAAACCCACCAGCCACTCTTTGGAAACCTTATACAGGGTTGCTATGAGTCAGAACCAACTCAATGGCATTTAACAAAAACAACATAGATTTAAAAGAACATGATGTTCAAGGCAGACATTCTTTACTAGTTAAGCTAAAGTACTGTTTGGTTTTAAGAAGACTTCAGAGGGTATTTTTGGTTTAAAGTTTATAAGAATATGTCAGGGCAGTCGTTTGGAGATTAATCCAACTTCGATGACTCCAGTAACTCTGGAGTCCATGAGAATTTGAAATTCTATCCATCAAATCTCCTCTTTTGATCAAGATTCTTTTATGGAATCTTACACCATAATGTTCAGTAATGGTAGTCAGACACTATCTAGTTCTTCCGCTCTCATGGGCAAAGGGAGCAGTTGTTCATGGAGGCATTAGCCATCCAGTCCACATCCTTCTCTGGTTCTTGATTGTCCTTCTACCTCTGTTACTCCAGGCCAATAAAGACCAACTGTTGTACCTTGGATGAGAGGGCCCAGTGTATGAAACAGGCCTGACCTCAACCAGCACCTTTACTTATAGCTCTGTGACCCTGGACAAAGGATTTAACTGCTGTGAACTTGAGCTACGGATCTGTAAGATGGTAATGTGAATAGTGCTTTCCTCCTAGCTCTGTTGAGAGATGAATGAGATAATGCAGGGCTAGGCTCACAGTAAGTGCTCCAGAAACCACAGTGCTCATTGTCTCGCTTCTGCCTTGGTGCTTCATCATCTTCCAATCTTTCTTTTCCTCTGCCTCCTCTTCTATTCCCGTTATAGTACTGTGAGGCTCTCGTGAGACAATGGAAGTATGAGTGGTCCTGTAAAGGACAAAGTGGACCCAGTGGTCTCTCCCAGTGGCCCCCTTTTGGCTAGTTTGTTCCATGGCTATTGAACAATTAAACCCATCTTGGCCAGCTGTCAGTTAGCTCAGGATATGGTGTAAGTAACACACTAGGAGCCCAGAGATGTAAAGACTTGTCCTAATCACCTGTTTGTTGAACTTTGGCAGGCCAATTCACCTTTCTGAGGCAAGAATCCTGCCTTTTCAAATGCACATGTTTGAGTGTGGAAGGAAGCACTTTCAAAATTGTAAAGCTCTATGCTTGTTCTAGGAGCTCTGGTAGCATAGTGGTTATGAATCAACCTGCTAACCTCAGGGTCAGCAGTTTGAAACTGCTAAAGGTTAACCCACCAGCCACTCTTTCGAAACCTTATACAGGGTTGCTATGAGTCAGAACCAACTCAATGGCATTTAACAACAACAGCATAGATTTTAAAGAACACGATGTTCAAGGCAGATATTCTTTACTAGTTAAGCTAAACTACTGTTTGGTTTTAAGAAGACTTCACAACAGAAAGACAAGGTTTTCTGGTCCCATAAAGATTTATAGCCTCAGAAACCATGTACAGGGTCACTATGAGTCAGAATTGACTCCATAGCACATAAGAACAACATGCTTGCGGTATGGGAGCACAGTGGTATGGCTCTCAAGAATGACCATTGGACTTAGAATCACAAGGTTGACAGTTTGATCCCACCAGTTCCATGGGAGAAAGATGAGGTTCTCTGCTCCTGCAAAGATGTATAGCCTCAGAAACCCTTTACAAGGTCACTATAAGTTGAAACTGACAAATGGCACTACACACCAACCACAGAATGCTTGTTCTACA
Source organism: Chrysochloris asiatica (assembly GCF_000296735.1). NCBI lineage: Eukaryota > Metazoa > Chordata > Mammalia > Afrosoricida > Chrysochloridae > Chrysochloris > Chrysochloris asiatica. Next base: position 5,392,433 of record NW_006408575.1, on the reverse strand, counting down.
TCCATTCCTCTTTCTTCTGGTAACTGCACCTAATTTTCTTGAGAGATCTCATCACCCTGTTGTTGGATGCCACTGAGTCAATTTTGACTCACAGTGACCCCATGTGACAGAATAAAACTGCCCCATAGGGTTTTCTAGGCTGCATCCTCTATGGGAGTAGGTTACCAGGTCCTTCTCCCTCAGTATTATGCAGTGGCTTCAAACTGTCCACCTTTAACCATTAACCATCACTGGACTAAGATTCCTTAGTCCACTCTACTCCTCAATTTTAACCAGCCACTGACCCTAATCTATATTCTCAGCCTTGCCAGTCTGAATACAAAATTCCCTATGGCCACTGTGATTGGTTCAAGGTTGGGAATGTTGGCTTCCCACAGCCAATCAAGGTTCACCTGGAACCTTTGTTGTAGAGACAGAGAAATAGGCATTCTCTTTTCCACCAGACAAGCCTCTATGAGCATACCAGCTTGGAGCATGGAGCTCCTGGGAGTCATTAGCTGAGCAGAACCTACTTGATAATCAAGAAAATACAAAGAAAAAAGCCAAAAAGAAAGGAGGGGCCACCTCCTGCCAACATTGTTTGCACATTTAGCCTCATATTTGCTTAAAGTCTAGCTATTCTTGGACTTCTTGGAGATATGAATCAATTAACTTTTCTTTTTGTTGTTTCCCTTCTTCCTTCTTCCCTTCTTTCTACCCATCTCTTTATCCATTTATTGATGTTTGCTTCAGCTAGTTTAATGAGGGTTTCTGTCACTTGCAGTAACTATTTCTTAATTAAGATAAAAAAAGAATTACGATAGTTACTTGGGTAAACAATGTTAGGTGCTGATCAACAACCCCCTTCTGCTTTACTAATACAATCCTGAATAGGGTCTGGGGTGAAGCAGTGAGGCAAATCCCAGGATTAATGTGATGTTTGGTCTAAGCTAATCATGAAACCTCTTTCTTGTTTTTCAGGATCCCTTGCAGCTGGTAATGACAATGTGACCTAATTCTAGATAGTGAGAGATAACAAGAAATTTGCTGAGAATCAACGAAAGCATAAGGGGATGCTAGGAAAAAAAAAAATGTTTTCCCCTGATAAAAGTGATAGATGTGGCCAGCCCACCCTGCCTCCCTTTTTCCTACCTTAAAAGTAGATGTTGATGAGAAGGGGGAGGAGGATGGAAGAACAAGGTAGATAGGGGAACACCGAGACAGGTTTGCATGGGCTAAATGGGACAGATGTAAATAGGGATGTATGCTCAACCTTGGAACAACAGGCCTCTGTGATACAGGGATCAAGGCATAGTCTAAAGAGGGGAGGGAAATAATGTTAAGATGCTCAACTGTCTTATGAATAGTCGTTTCCCTTGTCTACTATTATAAAATAGACACATGAGTGGGATAGAAAGGAATATTGGGAAACATGATTACAGAAAACTTATAAGCCCATCTTTAGCCTATAACTGATTGGAATACCTAAAAGGGGTCCTAGAACTTGCCCAGTGAAATTGGTTTCCTGTAGAGCCTACGTAGTGTATAGGACCTTAGGTGGAATCCTGATCCCCAGCCAGCACCTTCTGAGCATTCCCACTTGAAGTGGACATTCCCACTTGAAAGGACAAGCAGACCAACCGGGAACAACTAGAGGAACAGAAGATACTTCTTGAAAGAAAGACCAGGAAAAATCCAAACCAAAATGGCTTGTCTGATTGGCTACTATAAGAACAAGCAAGTTATTCACTGATTAGCCATCAAGGCAAGCAATCAAGTCCCTTTAGGACAAACCCCCCTCCAAGACTGAAACTCAAAGGCAACTCATGAGCAGGAATGTAAACTTTCTGGCAACCACATTGGTCAGTGGAAGAGGGGGAAAGGCAGCAATGAAGATATGGGCTGTGTTCGACCACATTCCATAGACTCCTGTCAACTTGGAGATGAGAGAGAAAAAAGGAAGGACGGTTGGTTCGAAGTGTGGTGAGACCTGGGGACTCCTGAGCCTATGGACAATGACATAGCCATGGAGGGCTAGAGCTGAGAGTGAAGCAACCAGCTGATATGAAGTGAGGGGAGATACACAAGAATGCCCAAACTTGTAGATAGTACCCATTTGACCTAGCCTCGATGGCTTGATGATCAAAAATCGACTAGAGGAAGATACAAAAACATTTTTTGATAAAGGTAATGAGTGTAAATTGCTATAATTTGATGAACTTGACCTATACTTATGGATGTGTTGTTGTTGTTGTTGTTAAGTGCCTTTGAGTCGGAGCCGACCCATAGCGACCCTGTACAGGGTTTCCGAGGGTGTAAATCCTTACGGGAGTAGAAAGCCTCATCTTTCTCCCACGGAGCGGCTGGTAGTTTCGAACCACTGACCTTAAGGTTCACAGCCCGATTTGTAACCACTACGCTACCAGAGCTCCTTATACTTATGGATGTAGTAGCTCAAAATACTAACTGAGAGGGCAGGAGTCTTCATATCAATCCTATCCCCTCTGTATACAGGGTTGATAGGGATGGGCAACTTAGATACTGGCTACTAAAAATGAGGGCGTTATAAAGGTATGAAGTGACTGGCTTACATGGTTTCAAGAGGTAGTTTAGTTTCAGAGTGGGGTAGAATCCCCACTGAATCATTTTCATCTTGTCTAGATGGGTCTGGTGAAAGGCAATGGGGATAAGTAAGATTCTTATGATTCAATAGTTTGTAATTGTTATGATGACTAATTATGACTGTCACAACTGTAAAAGTAGAAGTTTTGTGATAAAAGGGAGGAGTAGTTAAACTTACAGTCCAGGAACAAGGGACCGTAAGACCATCAAGGGAGAAGAGCATGAACGGAATGTGGGACCCTATCCAGAGAAGCAGCGACACCAGAGATGGAGGCAGAGATGAGGACATGGAGAGAGCAGCTGAGGACTCTAGACTTATGGAAAGAGAGGAACTGAGTGCTGGTAGCCAGGAGGCAGGCTTGCAGAATGTACCCTTTGGTTGTTTAAATGGTTATATATTCCTGAGTGGTTTTCTGCATATCCCCCCCCCAAAAAAAAAAACAAAACAAAACCCAGAGGAAATTGAAGCAAATACTCATGAATGATGATGTATGGAGGAGATAGTAATCATTGCAATTAAATGATGAATGTAAAACCGATGTTCTCCCATGTAAACTATCACTCAATTCTCAATAAAAACTTAAAAAAAAGTAGATGTTGATGTTCAGAGGTGCAGCAGTCAAGAGAACCTGCTGTCATTGAGTCATCGAACTAATGCCAATGGCTGTATGTTTCTTGTAATATAATAAAAACACCTCTTTATTTAAGTCACCCTTCACTGCCTTTTCTGCTATTTGCAACTTACAGCTTCTTTGTGAATGAGTCATTTCACTTAGGGAGAACTCAGGTTGTTGGTGCTATTCTTAAGTAACATCGAATTGGTTCCAACTCATTGTGACCCTGTATAGGATTTCAGAGGAGTGGCTGGTGGGTTTGAACCACCAATCTTGTGGTTAGCAGTCCAGTGCTTATTCTATAGTGTCACATCAGGAAAACTCAGGTAGCTATCCCAAAATATTACTGATCCCAAACTCAGACAAGAATAATTATAAAGAAATAGCGCTTACTGTGTACCTACTATTGCCAGGCAGTGCTTTATCTTCATTGTCTTTGTGCTTACTTAATAACCTTACTGTTGTTATTAAGTGCCATAGTTGTTGTTGTTGTTGTTGTTATGTGCCGTGAAGTTGGTTCCGACTCATAGCAACCCTACACAGGATTTCTGAGGCTGTAAATCTTTACGGGAGCAGACCGCCTCATCTTTCTCCCGCAGAACCGCTGGTAGTTTCGAATTGCTGACCTTGCGGCTCGCAGCCCGATTCGTAAGTGCCATAGAGTTGGTTTCAATTCATAGGGACCCTGTATATGGTTTCCAAGAAGCAGCTGGTGGGTTTGTACTGTTGACCTTCTGGCTAGCAGTCCAAACTGATCCTACAGCACCACACTCAATAACCTTATTAGTCCCATTTTACAGATTGGAAAGCTGGGTCACAGAAAGGTCACATATCTTGCTAAGGGTCACATAAGAATATGTGTTAGAGACAAAAAGGCTTCTTAGAAGCCACGATAGATTCCACCATAGATTTGACTTACAGGAAAGCATCGTGCCCACAGATGATATGCTGATTTTATATACAGTGTAGACATGTAGTTATCTCACAGATTCAGTATTGTATGAATTACTACCACCAGGTGCTATCAAGATGATTCTGACTCATGGCAACCCCCATGTGTGTTAGTGTAGAACTATGCTCCATAGGAGTGTTTTTTCGTTTTGTGGAAACCTGTTGTTTTGTAGTTGGCATCATTTACAGTGAACATCTCTAGGTCTCTATTTTCCTTTTTGTAGCTTTATTTTGCTGTCAGGAAGTCTTTATCTGATTTGGTATCTGGGTAATGCTATTATGTCTTAATCTCAAGTTGTTGTCTAATGTTGTTGGTTCTTTGTCTGAAGAACCCCCTTTATCATTTATTCTAAGAATCGTCTGGTTTTCACAAATTCTCTTTATTTCTGTTTACATGCAAAAGGGTCTGTTCTGCTTTCTATAAAATTATCATCTTTATGTTATATGGTAACTAAAGGTTAATGTTTTGTCACTCCTAGTTTTCTTGGTGCCAACCAAGTTTGTAAACACAAACTTCTCACAATTTATTATAATACTAGTAAATAAGTATTAGAATTTTAAATCCAAAATGACCATGAAGATAGTATTACAGCAACACCAACTAGCAATAAATTAGGAATTGAAAGTGATCCTTAAAACAGTTTGCTGTCACATAGATATTTTTTTCTAAAAAGCAAAATGCTCAAAGCAGATGATAAACTATTTTTTGGTTCAATGAAGACTTCAGCTGATTGTTTGGCCTAAGTTTTAAAGTTTTAAGATTATCTCATGGCCCTATTTTGGGGTGGGTCATCCAGCCTCAGTGGGTCCATAAAAATATCTAGATCCCTTTGAAATTCTGTTCTAAATTTTTTTCCCTTTTGATTCAAAATTATTTTTGTATGTGAGTTTGAAATATATATATATTAAGTTTTTATTGTAAATTGAGTGATAGTTTACATGGGAGGACATAAACTTTACATTCATCCTATCGTATTTTGTTTCATTGCAATGATTACAATCCCCTCCATGCATCATAAAACAACCAAAGGGTATAACCTGCAAGCTAGCCCCCTGGCCTTCAGCACACAGACCCTCTCCCTCCCTGAGTCCAGAGTCCCCAGCTGCTACATCTCTCCACATCATCGTCACTGCCTCCATCTCTGGCATCACTGCTTCTCTGAATAAGGTCCCACACTCCACTCTTCTCCCTTTATGGTTCCAGGGTCCTCTGCACCTGGACTGCAAGATCAACCACTTCCCTCCTTTTGTTACAAAATGTCTACCTTTACATTTCCAACACTCACAATCAGTCCTGATAGCAATTATTCACTATTGAACCATAAGAGTCTATCCCCATCTCCTTTCACCAGCCCTGTCCAGACAGTTTGGAAACCACTCAGTGGAGATTCTACCTTCCCTCGCAACCTCTGGAACTAGGCTCACTCTTGAAAGCTTATAAGCCAGTCACTTCATGCATTTGTAGCCCCCTTCTCCCCCACTTTGGGTAGCTAATGTCTAAGTTGCCCACCCCTGTCAACCCTGTGTATCAAGGGGGTGGGAATGATCCTTGCTGTAAAGATTCGTTCCCTCTTTTGAGCTACTACATCCATAAGTATAGGTCAAATTCATCAAATTGTAGTAGATTATTCTTTTTTCCCTCTTTTTTTTTTTTACCTCTAGTCGAGTTCTGATCATCCAGCCATTGAAGCCAGCTCAAGTGGGTACTACCTACAAATATGGGTGTCCTTGTACATCTCCCCTCACTTCATATCAGCTGGATGCTTCACTTTCTACTCGTGTCCTCTGTGGCCATGTCCCTGTCCCTGGGTCCAGTAGTTCTCAGGTCTTGCCATACTGCTGGCCAACCAGGTCTCAGCCCAGGTTGATAGGAGTCTGTTGAATGTGGTTGGACTTAGCTCACAACTTCATTGTCCATAGGGTTTTCAGTGGCTGATGTTTCAGAAGCAGATCAGGTCTCTTCTGAGGTGCCTCAGGTTAGCATCTGAGTGTGTTGCCCATTTGTACCATGCAAGGACTCTACCTCGAGAAAGAGCCCGAAACCTAACCCAACCCACTGTCATCCAGTCAATTCTGACTCATAATAACCCTGTATAAGGTTTCCAAGACTGTAAATCTTTATGAAAGTAGACAGCCACATCTTCCTCCCACAGAGAGGCTGGTGGGTTTGAACCATCGACCTTGTAGTTAGCAGACCAATGCCTAGCCCACAGCTTCACCAAGGCTCCCCAAAAGTCCCCTGACAACTAGTAGCTGATATTCTGTCAGTGAGACAAGAAAAACTGTAGAAAGGAAACACCTGGATTTTTTAGTGCTGGGCAAATAACCTAATGCATCTTAACAGCCTTTGAGAATGCCACTGTATTCAAACAGAATTCAATCATTAATGTTTTTATAATGGCCCTGAGTCATCAAAGAATGATGAAATCATGTTCACCTCTGGTTTGAGAAGGCAGAGAATCGCATAGCACATCTAGGGAAGGTTCCAACCTGAAATAGTTAAAGCAAAAGAAAATTTTAGCATGTTAATTGGTGATACCTCTCCCCTACTTCCTTCTCCTTTCTAGTTCTCTGGAAAAATCAACTCACGAAACATTTCCTGCTCTAGAGGCTTCAGAAGGCCAAAGTGTTAGAGGACTACATTTTTCATCACCATTTCCCCAAGTTATTACTTTCCCAAGCCCATAAATGCCAACCAGTGTGTTTCTCACAAAGGGATCTTAATTATAATGCTAGGGGGTTACCAACGGGCACTCCCTGGCAGAGAACCCAGCAACAGTGTGAATTCCCAAAGAACCAGACCTGGTTGAGACCTCTACTTGATGTCTGAGCTGGGATAGGGAGTAGGTACACAAGAACAAGAAGAAGTATCCAATGTCTAGGTGGGCATGGGACACTGTACAAAGGGCTCCAAGGTAAAAACCATACCAGGCACTCAGTCTGGATGTGCCCTTTGATGTCCATAAATCCAATCTGCTCTTTTTTTAACCTTCTTATTGTGAAGTGGGTGGAAGTTTGGAGAGCAGAATATCAGTTTTACATGCAAGAAATCATATACCTTTTGTTTCATCTCATTGACTGCAGTCTCCTCAATGCAACATCATGTATCCCATTTCCTCTTTGTTTTTCTTGTTTCTGTTCCTCTTTCTTTCCAACCTTTCTGAACTTTGTTCTTGGCTAAATGCTGCCCTTTTGATCACCCATGGTTTACCATTTTATGGTGTCAAACTTCACTCGTGTTGTTCCCCCACAGACCTACCTATTGCTTGACTGAAAATTGAGTGATAGGGGTGAGCTCAGATCCAAACCTGAAAGGTGACCGAAGGCCACAGTCTCAGAGTTCACACATCTCTATCCAACCAGTAAATCTTTTTTTTTTTTTTTTTTAATGATTTTGAGTTTTGTTCCACATTTTCTCCCACTCTATCCAGGAACATTTCTAATGTGATCCTTTTCAGAACAGTTGGTAGTGGTAGCTTGGCACCATCTAGTTCTTCTGGTCTCAGGGTTGTGAAGACTGATGTTCAACTGGCCCATTAGTCCATTGGACTAATTGTTTCCATGTGTCTTCAATTTCCATCATTCTTCTTTCCTCTGGACAGGGAGAGACCAATAGTACCGTAGATGGTTGCTCACCTAGTCACTACTCATCAAAGTAGAATATGAAATAATGTCTTTATGCAAATTGGCCATGGTGTCCCTCAGATTATGGACCCAGACACAAGGATTCATTCTCTCAAGGTGTTTGGTGATGTCTAAGAATTTTTCATAACTTTGCCTCCTTCACGTGCTCTACAATATTCATGGATATGTTTGCAGCAAAGGTAAAGACCCTTGTACAAATATCCTCTGTCAAACCCAATCTGACCTTTTAAAAACTAGGGAAACTGAGGCCCAGAGGGCATAAAAGACTTATCTAAGGTCACAGAGCGAGGTATGGCAGAGCTCAGAGCTTTGGCTCTTGGTTTTTGACCAGGATGAAATGGGGCATTGAGCAAATGTTTCTGAGGGTGGAGAGATCAGTCCAGACTTAAGTCCTGGATTTAGCAATGGAACTAACCTAACTGGAGTTTCTCTCCTACTCTGACCTCCTCTTTGCCATTTCTGGATCTTCCAGGGAGCTGTGACAAGTGGAGGGAGTGTCTTTGACCTTGACCAAAGTGGGCCTACTTTGGAATATTAATTCAACAAACATGTATTGAGTGTCTACTGTTGTTATTAGGTGCCATGGAATCAGTTCTGACTCATAGCAACCCTATGTACAACAGAACGAAACATTGTCCAGTCATGCACCGTCCTCATGATTTTTGTTATGTGTGAGTCCATTGTTGCTGCCATGTGTCAGTACATCTCATTGGAGATTTTTCTCTTTTTCACTGACCCTCCACTTTACCATGCATGATGTCCCTCTTTCAGGGACTGATCCCTCCAGACAACATGTCCAAAGAACAATACACAAAGTCTTGTCATCCTTGCTTCTAAGGAGCATTCTGGCTGTACTTCTTCTAAGACAGATTTGTTTCTTCTTCTGGAAGTCCATTCAATGTTCTTCTCCAACACCATAATTCAAATGCATTGATTCTTCTCCTCTCTTCCTTTTTCATGGTCCCATTTTCACATGCATATGAGGTGACTGGAAATAACAAGGATTGAATCAGGCGCACTTTAGTCCTCAAGCTGATATCTTTGCTATTTAGTACTTTACAGAGGTCTTGTGAAGTAGATTTGCCTAATGCAATATGTCTTATGATTTCTTGAGTGCTACTTCTCTAAGTGTTAATTGTGGATCCAAACAAAATCAAGTCTTTGGCAACTTCAATCTATTCTCCATTTATCATAATGTTATTTATTGGTTCAGATATGAGGATTTTTGTTTTCTTTACTTTGAGTTGCAGTCCATACTGAAGGCTGTGGTTTATTTATCTTCATCGGTAAGTATTTTAAGTCCTCTTCACTTTAAGCAAGCAAGGTTGTGTCATCTGAATACTGCAGGTTATTAATGAGACTTCCTCTAATTGTGATGCCATGTTATTCTTTGTGTATCCAGCTTTTCAGAGTATTTGCTTAGCAATAATAGATTGAATGAATATGATAAAAAGATACAATTCTGGCACACACCTTTCCTGATTGTAAACTATTCAGTATGCCCTTTTCTGTTTGAATGACTATCTCTTGGTCTATGTACAGGCTCCTTGTGAGGACAGTTAAGTGTTCTGGAATACCCATTCTTTGCAATGCTATCTACAGTTGCTTGTGATCCACACAGTCAAATGCCTTTGTATAGTCAATAAAGCACAAGTAAACATCTTTCTGATATTCTCTGCTCTCAGCCAAGATTCATCTGATGTCAGCAATGATATCTCTCATTCTATGTCCTCTTCTAAATCCAACTTGAATTTCTGGCAGCAATTACTGCTGTAATCAACTTTAATGATCTTCAGCAAACTTTTACTTGAATGTGATATTGATGATATTGTCTGATGATTTTCACATTTCACTGAGTCACCTTTCTTTGAAATGGGCACAAATAATTATATCTTCCAATCAATTGGCTCGATAGCTGTCTTCCAAATTTCTTGACATAGACAGGTGAGCACCTTCAGGGCTGTATCAGTTTATTGAGACATTTCAGTTTACATTCCATCAGTTTCTAGAGTCTAGTTTTTCACCAATGCTTTCACTACTGCTTGGACTTTTTCTTTCAGAACCATTGTTTCTTGATCATATGGTACTTTTTTTTTTTTTTTAAGTTTTTGCTGTGAATTGAGTGATAGTTCACATGGAAGAACATCAGCTTTACATTAATCCTATCGTATTTTGTTTTGTTGCGATGATTACAATCCCCTCCATGCATCATCAAACACCCTGCAAGCCTGCCTCCCGGCCTTCAGCACACAGACCCTCTCCCTCCCTGGATCCAGAGTCCCCAGCTGCTCCATCTCTCCACATTATCATCTCTGCCTCCATCTCTGGCATCACTGCTTCTCTGGATAGGGTTCCACACTCGGTTCTTCTCCCAGGGTCCTCTGTTCCTGGACTGCAAAATCAACCACTTCCTTCCTTTTGTTACAAAATGTCTACCTTTACATTTGCAACTCTCACAGTCAGTCCTGATAGCAATTATTCACTATTGAACCACAAGAATCTTATCCCCATCTCCTTTCACTAGCCCCATCCAGACAGTTTGGAATCCACTCTGTGGAGACTCTACCTTCCCTCACATCCTCTGGAACTAGGCTTCCTCTTGAAAGCTTGTAAGCCAGTCACTGCATGCCTTTGTAACACCCCCTACCACCCCCCCCCCCATTTTGGGTAGCTAATGTCTATGTTGCCCACCCCTTCATCCCTGTGTACCGAGGGGGTGGGAATGATCCTTGCTGTAAAGATCCAGTTCCTCTTTTGACCTACTACATCCATAAGCATAGGTCAAGTTCATCAATTTGTAGTGGATTACTCTTCTTTTTCCTCTTCTTTCTTCATGGATGATCAGTCACGTTCTGATCATTCAGTCATTGAAGCCAGGTCAAGTGGGTATTACCTACAAGTATGGGTGTTCTTGTGCATCTCCCCTCACTTCTTATCAGCTGGATGCTTCACTGTCCACCCTTATCCTCTGTGGCCATGTCCCTGTCCCTGGGCCCAGGAGTCCCCAGGTCTCGTAATACTAAGGGCCAACCAATTCTCAACCCAGGTTGACAGTAGTCTATTGAACACGGTCAGACTTAGCTCACAACTTCATGGCTGTTTTTCCCCCACTTCCCCTTATAGGTAGACCAATGTGGTCACCAGCAAGAACACATGCCTGCTGGTGTATACCACTTGAGTCTCAATCTTGGAAGGTAGTTTGACCTGAGGGGACCTGACTGCTTGCCTTGATGGCTCCTGGAAGAACAATTTGCTTGTTTTTGTAGTAGTCAATCAGACTGCCATTATTGTTTTTTATTTTTCCTGCTGGTCTTTCTTTCTTCCAAGAAGTATCTTCTGTTCTTCTAGATGCTCTAGGCTGGTCTGCTTGTCCTTTCAAGTAGAAATGCTCCACCTCAGAAGATTCTGGATGGGAATCAGGATTCCATCTATGTTCTTATGCAATGTGAATCTTCCTTCACTGGGCAAATCTAGTCCTATTTTAGGTATTACAATCAGTTATAGGCTGAAGATGGATTTACATGCTTTCTATGGTGATGTTTCTGACTATTCCTTTCTCTCCCCCTCAAGTGTCTATTTTACAATAGTAGGCAAGGGAAACTAAGATTCAAAAGACAGCCAAGCATCTTAACATTATTTCCTCCCTTTTACCCAATTAAACCATGGTTCGATCCCTGTATCTCAGAGCCCTGTTGTTCCAAGGTTAAGCATTATTTACCTCTGTTCCACTTAGCCAATGCAAACCTGCCTAAATGTTCTCCCATCCACCTTGTTCTCCTATTACCCTCCCCCTTCTTGTTTACTGCCCCCCACCAGCACCCACAGTATCCTGTGTCTATTCCCTACCCTGTGCTCCACCTTCCCCTCCCTCCCCTCACCCACCCCATATAACCTGGTAACCAGCAAATAATTTTTTATTTCCCTTGTAGTATGGGTACTTTTTCTTCAGCTTTTACACTAACGGTCCTATGCAGTATTTCTCCTTTTGTGACTGATTAATTTCACTCAGCATAATGTCCTCAAGGTGCATCCATATTATGCGGTAGCTTGCAGATTCCTTGTTATTCTTCAAGGTAGCATAATGTTCCATTGTGTGTGTGTACCAAAGTTTGTTTATCCATTCTTCCATTGATGGGCCTTTAAGCTATCTCCATCTTTTTGCTATTGTAAATAGTGCTGCTATGAACATTGGTGTGCATATATTTACTCATGGTATGGCTTGTATTTCTTGTGGATAAATACCAAGTAGAGGAATTGCTGGATCATAAGATATTTCTATTTCCAACTTTCTGAGGAAGCACCATATTGTTTTCCAGAGTGGTTGGACCCTTTTGCAGTCCCACCAGCAATGTAGGAGCGTCCCAGTCTCTCTGCATCTTCGCCAGCATTTATTGTCCTCTACTTTTTTGATCTTCGCTGTTGCTGGTTTGAGATGATATCTCATTGTTGGCTTGATTTGCATCTCTCTAAAGGCTAATAATTGTGAACATTTCTTCATATGTTTGTTGGCTGCCCAGATCTCCTCCTTGGTGAAGTGTCTGTTCATGTCCTGTGCCCATTTTTTAATTGGGTTATTTGTCTTTTTCTTGTAGAGGTGTTGTAGTTTCCTATATATTTTAGAAATGAGTCCCTTGTCTGATGTGTCGTTGCAAAAGATTTTTTCCCATTCTGTGGGCTCCCTTTTTACTCTTTTGGTGAAGTCTTTTGATACACATAAATTTTTAACTTTTAGTATATCACAATCATGTATTTTGTCTACTTTTATTTGTGTACTTTTCAAAATGTTTGGTAGTCTGTGTGTGCCCTGTATTAGAGCCCTCAATTTTGTCCCTATTTTTTCATTGATGGCCTTTATAATTCTGGGATTCACATTTAGGTCTTTAAACCATGCTGAGTTGGTTTTTGTATAAGGTGTGAGGTAAAAGTCTTGTTTCCATCTTTTGCATATCGCTTTCCAGTTCTGCTCGCACCATCTGCTGAAGAGACTATGTCCTCCCCATGCAATATACTTAGGCCCTTTGTCAAAAATCAGTTGGCTGTATGTGGGTGGGTTAATTTCTGGATTCTCAATTTATTTGCATTGATCTATGTGTCTTTCATTGAACACTGTAGGTGTGTAGTAAATTTTGAAATCAGGGAGTGAGAGGCTTCCAATTTTATTCTTCTTCTTAAGCAGAGCTTTGCTTATGCTGGGTCTCTTTCCTTTCCATATAAAGTTTGTTATAGTGTTTTCCATCACTTTGAAGAATGTCGTTGGAATCTGGATTGGGATTACATTGTATGTGTAGATTGCTTTGGGCAGTATTGACATTTTCACAATGTTAAGTTTTCCTATCCAGCAGCATGCTATATTTTTCCATTTTTGTAAGTCTCTTCTGGTTTCTTGTAGTAGTGTTTCATAGTTTTCTTTGTATAAGTCCTTTGTTTCTCTGGTTACATTTATTCCTAGATATTTCATCCTTTGGGTGGCTGTTGTAAATGGTATTGCTCTACTAATGCCATTTTTAGTGCTGCTATTATTAGTATAGAGGAATCCAACTGATTTTTATATGTTGATCTCATACCCTGCCACTTTGCTGAATCTTCCAATGAGGTCTAGTAACTTTTTTACTGAGTCTTTGGGGTTTTCTGTGTATAGGATCATATTGTCTGCAAGTAGAGAAAGTTTTACTTCCTTTTTGCCAATTTGAATGCATTTCATTTCCCTATCTTGCCATATAGCTCTGGCTAAGACTTCCAGCACAATATTGAAAAGGAGTGGTGACAAAGGGCATCCTTGTCTGGTTCCTGTTCGCAGAGGAAAGGCTTTCCATTTCTCTTCCTTGAGAGTAATGTAGGCTGTTGGTTTTGTGTACATGCTCTTAATTATGTTGAGGAATTTCCCTTCAATTCCTATTTTGTTGAGTGTTTTTATCAGAAATGGATGTTGGATTTTGTTAAATACCTTTTCTGCATCAATCGATATGATCATGTGGTTCTTTTCTTTTTTCTTATTTATATGGTGGATTACACTGATTGTTTTTCTAATGCTGAACCATCCTTGCATCCCTGATATGCATCCCACTTGGTCATGATATATATATATTTTATGTACAATATATAAATATATGTTTATATATTGGTTTCTGTTGGCTAGGATTTTGTTGAGAATTTTTGCATCTATGTTCATGAGGGAAGTTGGTCTATAATTTTCTTTCTTAATGATGTCCTTCCCTGGTTTTGGTATGAAGGTTATGCTTACTTCATAAAATGTATTAGGAAGTTTTCCATCCTCCTCTATATTTTGGAATAATTTGAGTAGATTTGGTGACAGCTCTTCCCTGAATGTTTGGTAGAACTCGCCAGTGAAGCCATCTGGACCTGGACTTCTTTTGGTTGAGATTTTTTTGATGACCTGATCAATTTCTTCTTTTGTTATGGGTCTGTTCAATTTTTCTATTTCACTCTGTGTAAGTTTAGGTAGGTTGTGTTTTTCTAAAAATATATCCATCTCTTCTAAGTTTTCAAATTTGTTGAAGTACAACTCTTCATAGTATTCTGTTATTATCCTTTTTATTTCCTTTGGTCCCATTGTGGCATCACCCATGTGATTTCTAATGTGTGTTATTTGTGTCTTCTCCCTCTTTTCTTTGTTATATTTGCTAATGGTCATTCAATTTTGTTAATCCTTTCAAAGAACCAGCTTCTTGTCCTGTTGATTCTTTCTATAGTTTTTCTGTTTTTGATCTAATTTATTTCTACACTAATATTTCTTTTCTTTTGGTGACTGTAGGTTCCTTTTGTTGGTTTGTTTCTAATTGTTGGTGATGTGATCATATGGTACTTCTTGAAATGATTGAACATTGACCAGTTCTTTTTGGTACAGTATTTCTGTGTATTCCTGCTATTTTTTTAAAAAAGTGTTTCCAGTATCATTAAATATTTTGCTCACACAATCTTTTAGTATTTGAACCTGAGGGTTGCATTGTTTCTTCAGTTCTTTCAGCTTGAGAAATGCTGAGCATGTTCTTCCCTTTTGGTTTTCTAACTCCAGGTCTCTGCACATTTTATTATAATATTTGACTTTGTCTTTTTAAGTTGCCCTTTGAAATTTTCTGTTCAGCTTTTTTATTTAATAATTTCTTCTAGTTTCTTTAGCTTCTCTATGTTAGATATCAAGTGTCAGAGTCTCTTCTGACATTCACTTGGTTGTTTCTTTTTTTACTGTTTTTTCAAAGACCTTTTGCATTCCTCATGTATTATGTTCTTGATCTCATCCCACAACACTTCTGGTTTCTGATCATTAGTATCTAATGCATCAAATCTGTCTTTGAGATGGTCTCTAATTTCAGGTGGGATATACTCAAGGTCATATTTTGACTCTGATAAAGATTTTTTTCATTGTCTTCAGTTTTGGCCTGAACTTGCATATGAGCAATTGATGTTCTCTTCCACATTGGCCCTGGCCTTGTTTTGGCTGGTGATTTGGAGCTGTTCTACTGTTGTTTCCTATACATGCAGTCAATTTGATTCCTGTGCATTCCATCTGGTGAAGTCCAGATGTATAATCACCTTTTATGTTGTTTTAAAAAGGTATTTACAAGTTTAGACATGTTTCATTGGCATCCATTGACCTTGAGATGATAGAGAGACTAGGAAAGTCTGGTTGATCTGAAGTTTTGGGAGTTGTGTGAACTCCTGAGCCCATGGGCACAAATCTAGCCCTTGGGGGCTAGAGCTGAGAGTGAAGAGGTCAACTGGTCTGAAGTGCACAGAAGTGTACATGAGCTCCCAGTCTTACAGCTGGTACTCATTTGACCTAGCTTGGATGGCTAGGGCTAAGCTAACCAGAACCTGGCCAGATAAAGATAAAAATGTTTTGTACTATAAGCAAATGTAAATTGCTACCATTTGATGAGCTAGACTTTTGCTTATGGATGCAGTTGCTCAAAATTCCAAACAGAATGAAAGATTCTCCATATCAAGGAATACACATGCCTCCTCAATATATTGAGCTGACAGGGACAGGGTAATTTAGACATTGACTATCAAAAATGGGGGGGGGGGCTATAAAGACATGAAGTGGCTTAGTTTCAGAATGAGGCGGGTAAGGTAGAATCCCTACTGCAATGTTTTCCTCTTTTCCAGATTGGTCTAGTGAAAGGGGGTGGGAGATGATGGTGATAGGGTTTTATGATTCAATTGTGAGTAATTGTCAGCAGGATTAATTGTGATCATTAAAATTGAAATTGTAGAACATGTGCAACTAAAAGGGGGGAGGAATTAATCTTTTATTTCATGAAAAGACAATCCTAGGACCATGAAGAAGGAAGAGTATGAACAGAGTGGGACATTCCTATTAGAAAAGCTAAGACAGCAGAGACAGTGGCAAAAGTGACAATATCAGAGAGATAGAGCAGCTGCAGGTTCTAGGTCCATGTACTGAGTGGGGCTATATGCTTGCCAGCAGGAGGCTGGCTTACAGAATGTGCTCTTTGGACATTTAAATGAATATAAATTTTTTTGTTTTGTATGTGTACATCAAATATTTTTGCTTTGTTTGGTTGTAAATGGGGAACCACAGGGAGAAAGTAGGAGAACTGTTGTTGCACAGAGGGGATTGTAATCACTGAGATGAGACCAAATGTATGGTTTGTTGAATGCAAGAAAAAAAGAAACAAAAAGTCACCAGAAAAACAAGATCAACTCAGGCAATATACAGAAACGAATAGTCCCGCAGCCATATCTTTGCCAAAATTCATAATGTTGCTCTATTACATATTCATAACCATTTCTCAGAAATCGATTACATATTCATAACTCCCTTGATTTTCTTTTTGTATATGTATAAAGCTGTAAGTTTGTTTGGGAACTTGCCTTGGTGACTCTGATCCCAACTTGTCTCTTGCTTGATAGAGCATAAATATTTTAAAAAGTAAATATTCTCTCTTTCACTTAAAAAAAAAAAAAAGTATTTGCAAAGAATAAGTCATTGGTCTTGTAAATGCTATCATGTAATCTCCAATATCATTTTTATCAACAAGGCTGTATTTTCCAACTATGGATCCTTCCTCTTTGTTTTTAACTTTTGCATTGTGATCATCAATGCATCTTGATTACATGTTTGATCAATTTCAGAGGAAGAAGTTGGTAGAATTCTTCAATTTCATTTTCATTGGCTTTAGTTGTTGGTGTGTACATTTGAATAATAGTGGTATTAACTGGTCTTCCTTATAGCCATATGAGTATTATTCTATTACAGACATCAAAATCGATCTTGAAATGTTCTTTTTGATGATGAACACAACACCATTCTTCTTCAATTTATCATTCCTGGCATAGTAAACCTTATGATTGCCTAATTCAAAATGAACAATACCAATCTATTTCATTTCACTAATGCCTAGGATCTTTATGCATTCGATTACATTTTGACAACTTCCAATTTTTGTATATTCCTGCTTAGGACATTACACATTCTGATTATTAATGGATGTTTGTAGCTGTTTTTTTTTTTTTTTTTTTTCTCATTTGGATTGTGCTCCATCAACAAATTAAAGTCCTGAAAGCTTTGTTCCATTTGTGCCATTAAGTTCAATGATACTTTGAGGAGACAACTCTTCCACAGTAGTATTTTGAATGCCTTTTAACCTGAAAGGCTCACCTCTCAGCACTGTATCAGACAATGTTCTGCTGCTCTTCATGAGGTTTTCAGTGGCTTACCATTCAGGAGGGGTCTGCTGCCCCTTATTCCGTCTGTCTTAGTCTGAAAGCTCCACTGAACCTGTCCACCACGGATAACTCGTCTGGGTATTTAAAATTCCAATGGCATAGCTTTCAGCGTCACAATATGAAAGTCACCACAGTACAACAGGCTGACGAAGGAGTAGTAGGAGTGTCACTACCATCCTACAATAGTGAGAAAATGGGAAATGAACCCTGTCCTCATGGAGCTAACAGTCAAAAGTAATATTTAAAACTTTGGACTCTGGAACTATTTGACACGGGCCAAGCTTGAGAATCCTTGCTTGCTACACTTAGATACACCTTAAGTCACACGGAAAAAGTTGTTAATGTAGACCTATTCTATAGACCCACCCAGGCACAGGCAAAGTGGCCTGCACAGTCACACGTGGAGGTATAGACATTGTTCACACACATACACACATGATAACAAATAGACATGTGCATAGATATATACCTATACCAGAGATATACAACATACTTTTCACACAGACACATGCACTGTACATACATACACACATACAGAGCTTTCTTACATCCTGACATTTTTCCACACAAGCACATTGCAGCCTCAACAACAGTGGAGATGACATCCACACACTCTCCTGAAAAAAAACAAGAGTTTTCTAAAGGCAGCCTGACCACAACCCTGGGTCCCTTCCCCTCCCCACATCCTCTGCTCCTAAAGTATTTTCTGAGAAGAGGCTGGAACCTGGAATCTGAGCCACTCCTGCTGATTCACTCCCTCTCTGGGGCCACAGAACTTCTTCTTCCCAGCTCAGAGCAGCCTGGCAGTGTTTAAGGCTCAGTCCTGCCCATGACTCATCCTGCCTCAGCACACTAGAGAGGCCTGTGGTTTGTATAAGTTGGGGCATGATCCGAGGTGGAGATGGGGTGATTTTAGGAGAAGGGGAAAAAGTCACTATCAGATGAGGAGGCATGATTGGGCCAAATGTCTGGGAGGGGCACAAGGAATATATATCACATTTTGGCTGGGAACTCTAGCTGGCAACTAGGCTTATGGGTACAGATTGGAGACCTAGATCTAGGCTCAGGATTGTCTTTGGTCAGGAATCGCATGCACTGGGGTTGCTGGGTTCTGGTCTGACCCTTCTCCAGCTACACTCTCTTCATGGAGGAAGAGCCTGTGGAGCCAAGAGATAGCTTCCCCTGAGCTTGTGTTTATCACTTCTGGATCACATTCTGGGCACCCCAAACCTCGAATTCCTGCTCCAAAGGCCCTCAGCTTGCTTTTGGGACATGCATAGCAGGCATCCTTTCTCCAAAGGCTGGTTGAGGAATCGCCAAAGTGTTGCTGTTTTCTAGGGAGGGTTTGGATGGCAGGATTGAGTTTGGTCATCTAGACTGAGTGTGTAAGGACCTATGTCCCCTTGTGAGAAAAGAAAGGGTGGGAAGAGAAAGAAGGTGGATTGGGGTCATAGGTCCATGGGTCCCTCCATTTGTACTCTTGCTTTGTTCACTGAAGACTTACGGGTGGGCCTGTCTGAAATCAGTTAGCCCTGACTCAAGGATGTGGAGACCTTCAAAAGGTGTAAGCTAAACACCCAAACCTGCAGATAGTATCCATTTGATCTAGTTTGGATGGCTTAAGGATCAGAACTCTACTAGAGGAAGATAAAGAAATTTGATACAGGAAGCAAGTGTAAATTGCTACAATTCGGTGAACTTGACCTTAACCTATAGATGTAGTAGCACAAAATACCAACCGAGAGGGAAGGAGTCTTCAAATCAAGGAACATGCATATCCCTCAGTACACAGGGTTGATAGGGATAGGCAATTCAGTCATTGGCTACTTAAAATGGGGACTGGGGGCGGCTATAAAGGCACAAAGTGGCTGGCTTACACATTTTCATGAGGGAGTTTAGTTTAAGAGTGAGTGGGGGAAGGTAGAAATCCCACTGAATAGCTTCTATCTTGTCTAAATGGGCCTGGTGAAAGGAGATGGGGTTAGGATTCTTTTGAGTTAATAGTGAGTATGTGTTGACCCGACTCGAAGGCATTTAACAACAACAACAAAAATAATTGTTATCATAAGGAGCTCTGGTAGCATAGTGGTTACAAATCAGGCTGCGAACTGCAAGGTCAGCAGTTTGAAACTACCAGCTATTCCACAGGCGAAAGATGAGGCTTTCTTCTCCTGTAAAGATTTACAGCCTCGGAAACCCTGTACAGGGTCGCTATGAGTCGGAACCAACTCCACGGTACATAACAACAACAACAACAATTGTTATCATGACTAACTGTGATCATCTCAACTGTAAAGGTAGAAGACGTGTAACAAAAAGAGGGAATTAGTTAATCTTACATTCCAGGAACAGAGGACCCTAGGACCAGCAAGACAGAAGAGCATGAGCAGGATGTGGGGGATCCTAACCAGAGAAGCAGCGACACCAGAGACAGAGGCAGAGATGATGGTATAGAGAGATAGAGCATTTGAGGACTCTAGACTCATGGAAAGAGAAAGGCTGTGTGCTGACGGGCAGGGGGTTGGTTTGCAAAATATGCCCTTTGATTGCTTAAACAATTATATATTCCTGCATGTTTTTGTGTACATCAAGAAAGGGGATTGTAATCATTACAATGAAACAAGATGTGATTTGTTGGCAAAACTAATGTTATGCCATGTAGACTATCACTCAATTCACAATAAAAAGTTTAAAAAAAAAAAAGTTGTAAGCTGGATTGCATTTCTATTACAATGGCAGAAGCATAAAGTTGAATCTCAGAGAGCCTCAGTGTTGGATGAAGTCTTCCAAAGAACCCCATAGAATAGGATTGTAGGCTCTGGGACCAGCAACCTGAGCTTCAATTTCTGAGAATTTCTAGCTATGTTACAAGCAAAATCCCCTCTGTGAGTCTAAGTCTTTTTTTTTATTGTTGTTACTTGTTATTTTCTCCTCTCCTTCCCACCACTTTTTTTAAAACTTGTTTTTCATTTGTTTGTTTGAAACTCTTTATTGTGAATTGAGAGAAGGTTTACAGAGCAGACTGTCAAGTTTTACATCCTACAAATAACACACTTTGTTTCATCTCAATGATTACAATCCTCTCCTACAACAAGTTATCCCACTTCCTCCCTGTGGTTCTTATTTCCATTCCACACTCTTCCCAACCCCTCTGAAGCTTGTCCCCAGGTAAATGTTGACCTTTTGATCTTGAATGGTTGAACATTACGTGGTGAGCATTTTTCACTGGTGTTGTTGTTCCCTGTATATAACTAACTATCTACCGCTTAGTTGAAAATTAGGCAATGAGGGCCTTTCTGAGGGCCATAGTCTCTGTAAGCCAGGACTTTTACAAATAATTTTGAGTTTTGTTCCACATTGTCCCACATTCTATCCAGGACCATCTAATGTTGTCCCTTTCACAGAGCAATTGGTAGCGGTATCTGGCACCACCTAGTTTTTCTGGTCTCAGAGTCGTGGTGACATTTTCACATGTTCCATTGGTCCACTGGACTAATTGATTCCAAGCATCTTCAATTTTCATCTCTTTTCTTCTTTTGCTCATGAAGAGAACATGGTTGCACTTTAGATGACTACTCATGAGCTTTTGAGAATCCCAGTCACTACTCACCAAAGTAGGATGCAGAAATTATCTTTTTGGACTGTATTGTGCCAGTTGACCATTGTGGCCCTTGAGACTATGGTCCTGAGACCCTACCTAGGTCCAGTAACTTATTGCCTCAATGTATTTGATAATGTCCAAGAAGTTTTATCATTTTGTTCCCTGTATGCTCCACCACATTCATAGGTATATTTGCAGCAAAGGTAAATACTCATGTACAAACATCCTCGGCCAAACCTTTATATATTTGTGAGAATATTCCCACTCTTTGTCCCACACCCATTCAGCCAGTGTATCTGTCCATGTATCTACCTGCATAACACTGTTGTTGCAGGATTGTATATATAACATTATTTACCTTTAACCTTTGCATCCCTTCCTGTGTCTTCACCTGTCTTCTGTCAATCTCCCTCTTATTTTTATATTGCCTTCTCTGTTACCAAAGTTAACATATGTCTACCTTCTAGCCAGTGAATTATTCTCCATTCCCCTGCCCCCAGTAACCATCAAAGAATGTTTCTTTTAGCATGAAAACCTTTTCTTGAGTTCCTACAATAATGGTCTCATACAATATTTGTCCTTTTGTGTTTAAATAATTTCAATCAGTATAATGTCCTTCAGGTTCATCCACGTTATGAGGGATTTCACAGATTCATTGTTATTCTTCAATGTTGCATATTATTCCATTGTGTGTATGTACCAAAGTTTGTGTATCCATTTTTCCATTAATGGGCACTGTCTCCATCTTTTTGCTTTTGTGAGACTGGTACTGTGATGAACATGGTTGTGCATATATTTACTCCTGTCATGGCTCCTTTGTCTTTTTTTTCATCAGGGCTCTTGTTTCTTGGGGATATATACCAAGTAGAGGCATTTTGGGGTCATACGATGTTGCTATTTTCAACTTTTTTAGGACGTGCCATACCATTTTCCACAGTGGTTGTACCATTCATTTTACAGTTTTACTAGCAATGGAGGAGGGTCCAAGTCTTTCCACACTGTTTCCTGCACTTGTTGTTTTCTGTTTTGTTTTGTATTTTTAACTTTGTTATTAATGCTGGGATGGGATGATATCTCACTGTTGTTCTGATTTGCATCTCTCTAGTGGATTCCTGGAGTCCTGGTGTGGCACTGTGGGTAATGCGTCAGATTGCAAAGTCATTTGAACTGCAAGATCGGTGGTTCAAGCTCACCAGCGGTTCCTTGGGAACCCTATACAGGGTCGCTGTGAGTCGGAATTGACTCGATGGCACTTAACAACAACATAATAAGATAACTATGATGTGGCCTTTCTTTGTCAAGAGGCCCACTGGGCAACCTTGTATGGGAGCTTGCTTATCTTTCCTGTGTCTTAGTTTTCCTCTTCTACAAAATGAACATTATGATTGAGGTGATTCCTTCAACTCCTTCCAGCTATTAAGTCATGTGACTGAAATTAAAGTTTCCCTTGGCCTTGCTCTCCAGTTCTAGGCCAGCCGCAGGACTTGTGACCACATAAGAGGTCAGTCTTGTAGTTCTAAAGACAAATGAAGGCTCTATCTGAGCAACCCACATCCATTTCCTGTGTTTCAGGTTCTGCCCTTGCACTTGGTTCAGCTGGCTGTCACTGTGTCTGTGGCATCACCTGCCCCCACTAGCCTTTCCTCTTCTGGATTCTTGGAGCAACCTCAGTTTGACCCGAAGTTAGCACAGCAGATCAGGAAGGGTGGATGGGCAAAAGAAGGCTATGGGGGACTGGCATGGTATTTCAGGCACCCTGACAATGCCTGACTCAATGGGCAGGCTTCAGTTTCCCTTTTCTATAACCACGTGTGTTTCTTGCAGCCAAAAGATTTTAGAACAAGTCAGATCTGACTTTGAATTCCCTTCTTGCCACTTATTAGCTGTAGGCATTTGGCCTTGTTATTTTTTTTGAAACTCAGCTTCTCTATCAAACTGAGATGACAAAAATGATTTATTCAATAGCTTGATTTACTCATTAATACACTGGTTTATGCATTCACTTAATAAGTGTATATTAAATGCCTACCTGTGCCCACTCAATGCAAGAAATTCAGTGGTCAACAAGAAGATGTCACTATGGCCCTTGGGGCACTTGCAGTTTAACTGTGCAGTGTTGCTCTGTACTGTCCAATACAGTGGTCACCAACCACCCATGGTTATTAAGCATTTGAAATCTGGCTAGTATGGATGAGGAGCTAAATTTTAAATCTTATCTAATTTAAATTTTAAAACATAAGTGATTCTGTTACTGGACTGCTTGTAAGGATGTTTAAAGTAACTTGGAAATGTGAAGCTACTTTTTCACCTTCTGATTTTATGACTCTAAATGCAAATTGAATAGTCTTATATACATGTGAGAATTGGACCACTAAGGAAGACCGTAGAAGAATTGATGCATTTGAGTTATGCTGTTGGAGAAGAATATTAAAAGTACCATGAATTACCAGAAGAACAAACAGATCTGTGCTGGAAGAAGTACAGCCAGAAAGCTCCTTAGAAGACAAGATGGCCAGACTTTGTCATACTTTGGACATGTTATTAGGAGAGATCATCATACTTGGTAAAGAACATCATGCTTGGTAGAGTGGAAGGTGCCAACAAGACTGATTGGCATAGTGACAGCAGCAAGGGGCTCAAGCATGAAAACCATTGTGATGATGGTCCAGGACCAGGCAGTGTGTCATTTCTGTTGTGCATAGAGTCCCTATGAGTCAGAACTGACTCAACAGCACCTAACATCAACAACAACAAAAGCAGATCTGATGAAAATTTGGCACTCGAGTCAAGATTGTTGTTAAGTGTATAAAAAACACACTGGATTTTTAAAGACTTGACAAAAATGAAATAATTATCAGCATCTCATTAATAAACTTTCAAATATTGATTACATAGTGAAATGGATCTTTTGAGCTAAATCCAAATATATTATTAAAAGGAATTTCACCTCTTTCCTTTCACTAGTTCAATGTGGCTCCTAGAAAAATTGAAATCACATATGTGGTTTACAGGAGATTGCTACTGGACAATGCTGTTAGGTAAATTATACAACAATTACAATATGAACTCACAAATAGTTGTTGTTGTTGTCAGGTGCCATCGAGTCAGAACCGACTCATAGTGACCCCATGCACAGCAGAACGAAACAATGTCTGATTCTGGGCCAACCTCACTACTGCTGCCACACTTGAGTCCATCAATGATGCCACCTGGCCCATCCATCTCATTAGGGGTCTTCCTCTTTTTCTCTGACCCTCCACCTTACCCAGCATGACATCCTTCTCCAGCGACTGTTTCCTCCGTCCAAAGTACAAGAGACGAAGCTTAGCCATCTTGGCCTCCAAGGAGCACTCTGGCTGCTTCTTGGTCTAGGTACAGATTTCTCAGAAGTACAATTAAGTGTTCTGGAATACTCATACTTCTCAACATTGTCCATAGCTTGTCATGATCCACACAATCGAAAGCCTTTGTGTAGTCAATAAAGCATAGGTAAACATCCTTCTGGTATTCTCTGCTTTCAGCCAAGATCCATTGGAAATCAGCAATGATATCTCTCATTCCACAGCCTCTTCTGAATCCAGCTTGAACCTCTGGAAGTTCTCTGTCAATGTATGATTGTAGCCATTTCTGTACTACCTTTAGCAAAACTTTACTCGCTTGAGATATCAAAGAGATTGTCCAATGATTTCCGCTTTCCATTGGGTCACCTCTCTTTGGAATGGGCACAAATATTGATCTCTTCCAATCAGTTGGCCAGATAGTTGTCTTCCAGACAGTGGTGAGCATTAAATGAGATGCTACATGCAAAGAGCTTAGTTCAGAGTAAGTGCTTGGTTAATATGAGTTTCAGTTAAACAACAGACATTGGGCTGCACCCCAAGTCACCCTTCTTCCACACCCTGACAAGTGGTACCTGTCTTGAGGCCAAACTCTGTTGTTGTTGTTGTTAAGGCCAAACTCTAGTCCCCCACAAAAAGACAAATAACCTAGTTAAGAAGTGGACACTTAGATAAATTTCTCCAAAGAAGATAGACAAATGGTCAGTAAGTCCGTGCGAATATGCTAAATATCATTAGTCATTGTGGTTGTTGTTGTTAAGTTCTGTTGAGTTGATTCTGACCCATAGTGACCCTGTATAGGGTTTCTGAGGAGCAATTGGTGAGCTTGAAATGCCAACCTTGTTGTTCAAACCGACTTTGCAGTCCAGCACATTAACCCACAGCACCATACCAGGACTTCTCATTGTTGTTGTTGTTAAGTGCCGTCGAGTCGGTTCCGACCCATAGCGACCCTGTACAGGGTTTCCAAGGGTATAAATCTTTACGGGAGTAGAAAGCCTCATCTTTCTCCCGCAGAGCGGCTGGTAGTTTCGAACCGCTGACCTTAAGGTTCGCAGCCCGATTCGTAACCACTACGCTACCAGAGCTCCTTGGACTTCTCATTAGTCCTCAGGAAATGCAAATCAAAACCACAATAAGACGACCACTTCATATCCACCTTATTGTTGCTGTTAAGCGCCATCAAGTCAGTTCTGACTCACAGCAGCCCTATATAGGGTTTCCAAGGAGTGGCTGGTGGATTTGAATCACCAACCTTATGGCTAGCTGTCCAGTGCTGATCCTACTGCGCCATACCAGAACTCCTCACATCTGTTAGGTAACTGTTATAAAAAAAGACAAACAACTGTTTGTGAGTGTCATGGATTGAACTGTATACCCCCCAAATACATATCAATTTGGCTAGGTCATGATTTGCAGTGGTTTTGCAGTTACGTAATCTGGCACTTATGTAGTGATGTAATTTGGCAAGTACCTAATAATGCAATCATCCCACACAATGTGATCTGCTGTATTCATCTTCCATTTGTAATGAGTTGTCAATTCTGACCTCTGTTGGTTAATGAAGGAGCCCTGGTAACATACTGGATTATGAGCTGAGCTGCTAACTGCAAGTTTAGCTGTTTGAATCCACCAAGTGCTCCACAGGAGAGAGATGAGTCTTTCTGTGCCTGTAAAGATTTACAGCCTTGGAAACCCTATACAGGGTCGCTATGAGTTGGAACTGACTCAGTGGAACACAACCACTACTCACCACTTTTG
The DNA here is from genome assembly GCF_000296735.1 of Chrysochloris asiatica. Lineage (NCBI taxonomy): Eukaryota > Metazoa > Chordata > Mammalia > Afrosoricida > Chrysochloridae > Chrysochloris > Chrysochloris asiatica. The sequence continues at coordinate 5,366,211 of NW_006408575.1, read as the reverse complement.
GTTAATGAAACAGGATTTACTGTTGTTGTTTCTAAGAGCTGTTGAATCAGTCATGATTCATAGCAACCCTGTATAACGTTTTCGGAGAGTGGCTGTCAGGTTTTAGCTGCCAAACTTGTGGTTAGCAGTCTAGTGCTTATCCTAGTCACCAGGATTCCAGGTTATGTTAAAGAAGATTAAATAATATATGTTATATTAAGGAGGCAGGATTAGGCTGTATCTTGAGATATAAAAGAGATTAAACAAGTGGACAGAGACCAAAGCAATCTGACTACCACCAAGAAAGAAGAGCCAGGAGTGGAATACATGATTTTGGACCCAGGGTCTCTGTGCTGAGAACCTTCTAGACCCAGGGAAAGATTGATGCCAAGACACATGGAAATCTCTAGGGAGTGTCAAGTCCACAGATGTTGAAAGGAGCCAAGGACATTGGCTGATAGAGAGAGGAAGCCTCCCCCTAGGTCATGTTGTTGTTACTGTTGTTGTTAAGTGCTGTCGAGTTGGTTCTGACTCATAGAGACCCTATATAGGGTTTCTAAGGAGCAGCTGGTGAGGTAGAACACCAACCTTGCAGTCAGCGCATTAACCCACAGTACCACACCAGGACTCCTCTTCTAGAGTTGGTGTCCTCTAAAATAGACTTCGGGACTCTAAAACTGTGAGAAAATAAATTTCTGTTTGTTAGGCCATCCACTTTTGGTATTTCCATGATAGCAGCACTAGATAACTAAGGCAGTGAGAACGTGGAGAAATCTGAACCCTCATATGCTGCTGGTGGGAATGTAAAATGGTAGAATCACTTTGGAAAACAGTTTGGCAATTCCTTTAAAGTGTTTAAATAGTGTTTTCATATGACCCAGTCATTTTACTCCTATGGGTCTACCCAAGGAAAATAGAAACATGCCCACAGGAAACACTTGCATACAAATGCTCACAGCAGCACTAAATCATAATAGCCAGGAAATAGAAAGAGCCTAAAAGTCAAATGATAATGAGACGTGTTATTATTACCATATCAGATCAATAAAATTTAATATACCCCATAGTGGAATATTATTGTGTGCCATCAAGTCCATTCCAATTCATAGTGACCCTGAATATGGTCTTGGAGAGTGTTTGGTGGGTTTGAAATGTCAACCTTGCAGTTAGCTATCCAGTGCTTATCCTACAGTGCCATATTGCTTTTGTTGCTGTTCAGTGCCATTGAGTTGGTTCCGACTCATAGTGACCTGTATAAGGTTTCTGAGGAACAGCTGGTGGAGTTGAACTGCCAACCTTGCGATTAACAGTCTAGTTTTTATCCTACAGTGCTCTATTAGTCAGCCTTAAAATGGAGTGGAGTATTGATACATGGATGAACCACAGAAGCATTCAACTCAGTGAAAAAAGCCAATCATATAGACATTTATAGAAATGTCCAGAAGAGGCAAGTCCATAGAGACAAAAATACTGGTGGTTGCCTGGGGCTAGAGGAAGGAGCCCTGGTGTCACAATAGTTAAGCATTCAGCTAAAAATCAAAGGGTGGGTGATTCAAACACAATCAGGAGAAAAACCTAGTGCTCTATATCCATACAATTTACAGCCAAGCAAATCCTATGGGCAATTTTACTCTGTCAATCAGGGCTCTGTGAGGAGAAATTGACTCCACCCTACCAAACAACAGAGGGATGGGGCGGGGAGTTAGGAAGTGGCTGCTAATGGGTATAAGATTACTTTTTGTGGTGATGCGGGTTAATGCTCCGGACTGCAAAATCAGTTTGATAGTTTGATAGCAAAGTTGTTGGTTCAAGCTACCAGCTGCTCCTTGGAAACCCTATAACAGGGAACTGACTCCACAGCACTCAACAATAACAACTTTAACTCTTGTATTCCTTCTTGTATGCTTTGCTACCATCATCTTTCCTATGCTAACCTTCCTCTTGCTATATATTGCCTTCCCCATCTCCTAAGTTAACAATGTATCTACACTCTACCCTGTGAATAATTTTCCTTTCTCTATCACCCTTGGTAACCATCAGAGAATGTTTCTTTTAGCATGAAAACCTTTTCTCAACTTTTTACAATATTTGACCCATACACGTGTAAAGGTTATGGTATGCAGATTATATCTCAATAAAGATGTTAAACATCAAAGTGGGTCCTAGGACAGAATATTGGCTAAGAGCCCAGGACTCTGCGTGAGTACCAGTCTGCTGATTTTTAGCTGTGGGATGCTGAGTAACTTATTTAACCATGTTAAACTTCTGTTTCTGCAGCTATAATTGAAACTTACTTTATGGGGGAATGCTGTGAGGATGGAATCAGAATATTTGTGTAAGATGTCTGAGGCAGAGTGAGTGCTCCAAATTTGCCAGCCATTTTCATTATTAGATAGGCCTTTGCAGTACAGTGAATTACTTGACATGGCTCTTTTAGCCATAGTCTTTGTAGCTCCCACCAAGTGACTGGTTTGTTGTTGTTTCTGCTGTTAAATACCATTGAGTCCAACCCATAGCGACCCTGTATAGGGTTTCCAAGGAGCAGCTGGTGAGCTTGAACCACCAAATTGTGGTTCAAACCAACTTTGCAGTCCAGTGTATTAATCCACAGCACCACATGTGGGGTGTTGTTGTTAAGTACCATCCAGTCAGTTCCAACCCATAACAACCCTGTATAGGGTTCCCAAGGAGTGGCTGATGAGCTTGAACCACTGACCTTGTGGTTCAAACCGACTTTGCAGTCCAGTGCATTAACCCACAGTGCCACCCCAGGACTCTATATGTAGGGTAGAAGCATGCCAGAAAGGTACATGGAATCCTAACATGAGGATTGGTTGGTTTTGCCATCCTGATAAGCTTAAAATGAGTCATCCCAGAGGTAAAAGAGGGATCTCACTGCCATCAAGAAAGAAGAGCCAGAAAAGAAGTGCATCCTTAGAATCCAAGATTCCTGCGATGAACCTCCTAGATCCAGGAAATAGAAAGCTGTGACACCAAAGATGGTGACAAGCAGTGGTAGAGACACAGCGGCAGCAGAGGCAGCTAGATAGGTAGGAGATAGGTAGGAGGCGGCATGGTGGGCTTCCTGGCTCTTGGAATGAGGAAGCTGAGTGCTCTTAGGTAGGAGTGCCTGTGAGCATTTTGACAGACCTTGAAGAGCTTTGTAACACTTGCTCGAGCAGGATTGGCGGGAGGCAGGTGAAGGACTAAGCTGAGAGGCTGAGGACCAGAGAGAAGTGCCTGCAGGCATGGCTGAGAAGAGGCTGTCCTGACTAAAGAACTGTATCCTGAATCATATCTGATCCTGAGTTGTTTGAGTCAGGGTGCTAACCTCAAGGTCAGCAGTTCGAAACTACCATCAGTTCCACAGGAAGAAGATAAGGCTTTCTGATTCTGTAATGATTTACAGTCTTGGAAACCCTATCCAGGGCTACTATGAGTTGGAACCCACTCCATGGCACATCACCACCCTCCACCACCAACTTCCCTAATAAATCCCATAACGTGAGTATGGTCTGGGAATTCTGTGTGGCCATTGCAATGAATTCTCAAGCCCAGTAGACAAGAGGAGAGTGCTGTGGGAGAGATGATTGGCATCGGAACTGGTAAAGAGGTTGGAGACATGTCTGACCTCTGCCTCCCAGGAATCAGCCTTGGGTGATGCTAATGATGCTCCTCCTCTCCCCCTTATGAAGTTAGAGGAGGTTGGCTGCTACACTGACACCATTTTTGCAGGCTTTATCTTTGATTCAAGGCCAGTTCTTTAAAAGTAAAGAATTCAAATTTATGGGACTATTAGTTGTTTGCCACTTTTTTTTCTTCTTCTTCTCATTTCCTAAAATTAGCAGAAGCCTCATTACTGGTCAGCATCACAGGCAGTCTAGGTGTGATGGGTCGAGGCAGGAGGAACAGTGGAATGTGCTAGAATAAAGAGCCCTCCCACAGCCCCATTCCTCCCACCTAGATTGAGAACACCTGGACTGGAAGATCTCTAGGGGTCACCTATTCCAATTCTTTCCAAACATATTTTAGGAGTAGAGTCAGTCTTCACATTAAATGATCATATTAATAATCATAATATTGTTGTTGTTGTTAAGTGCTGTCTAGTTGGTTCCGACTTATAGCGACCCTGTACAGGGTTTCCAAGGCTGTAAATCTTTACGGGAGCAGAAAGCCTCATCTTTCTCCCAGGGAAAAGCTGGTAGTTTCTAACTGCTGACCTTGCGATTAGCAGCCCAATTTGTAACCACGATTAGCTAACAATTATTTAGTCTTTACCACAATTCAAGTACTATGCTAAGCATCCTATATACATTATTATCTCATTCAATAACCCTTGGAGACAGGCTCTATTATTACCCTTATTTTACAAAGACGGAAACTGAGCGTCAGAGAAAACCAAGAAGTACTTAGGGCCATAGAGTCAGTAAGTGGCAGAGCCAGTACTCAATTCCCTGTTGGTTAAATTACAATATCTAGTCTATTAATCACAGGATGGTTAGAAGTAAAGGTTTCATTAGGTTAGTCTGGGGCTTCATTGCAAGCGTTTGCATTCAATTCTGACCTTGGAGAAGTTATTTAACTTGTCCTCAGTTTCCACATATACAAAATGAAGATACATGGACATTGGCTACCCAAATGGGGTGGGAGTGGGGGGGCTACAAAGGCAAGAATTGACTGACTTACAAGCTTTCAAGAGGGAACCTAAATCCAGAGGGCATGGAGGAAGGTAGAATCTCCACTGAGTACTATCCAATCTGTCTGGGTGGGACATGGGGATAGGACTCTTGTGGTACAATAGTGAATAATTGCTATTAGGACTGACTGTGAGCGTTGAAAACGTAAAGGTAGATGTTTTGTAGCAAAAGAAGGGGAGTGGTTTATTTTGCAGTCCAGAGGCTGAGGTCCCTGGGACCATCAAGGGAGAAGAGCAGAGTGCAGGACCCTACCCAGAGAAATAGTGACACCAGAGATGGAGGCAGAGATGATGATGTGGAGAGATGGATCAGCTGGGGACTCTAGACCCAGAGAGGGAGAGGGGCTGTGTGCTGATGACTGTAGGGCAGCCTTGCAGGGTATACCCTTTGGTTGATCGATGATGTATGGAAGGGATTATAAGCATGGCAATGAAACGATATACAATAGGATGGATGTAAAGCTAATGTTCTCCCATGTAAACTATCATATAATTCACACTAAAGCATTTTTAAAAAATGAAGATACAAATATCATATGGGATTGTTGAGCTAATAACATGCATTATCATGTGCAATCCAATAACAACATGTGAGGGCTCGGTGTTTATTTTTACTACCACTAGACACATGCTTTCCTTGTAAGGAAACTCAGTGTGAAAGAGATTCAAGTAGGGCTGTTCTGGTTGAAGAAAGCCAGGGCTCCAGTTCTATCTGTTCTCCTTATCTTCTGCTGCTGCTTCTTCCAAGGTAAAACCCAAACCAATTGCCAAGTGCAGCTGACCCCAACTCATGGTACCCCTCATGACAACCTCATCTGTCAGAGTTTTCATTGGTTGCGGTTTTGGGGGAAATAGATTGCCAAGCCTTTCTTCCAAGGTGCCTCTGGGCAGACTCAAATTTCTAAGCAGCCAGTCGTCACTCAGAGACTCCTGTCTAAGGCAGTCCCTTGCTCATTGCACAGTTAAGACAACTGAGGCCCAGAGAAAGGGGTATACCTGTCCATGATCACACTCAAGTCACTCAGCAGCCAAACTTGGACCACATGCCAACTCCCTAATCTCTGACCCTGGCAGTTTCCTTACAATTCCCCATTCCCCAAGTCTCCCCGCTGCCTCAGAAGAGGTTGGGCTGCCAGAACTCCCAGGTTGGGCTCTCATTCCTGCCCCCTCCCCGCACCCCCACCAGTTTCTGGGATAATCCTTTAATGAATTAAGTGGAGCAATTATGGGAAGGTAAGAGGGGTTTTGTTACTTTTTGGTAACCAATTGGCACCTTGCAGAATCTCATTTACTGTCAGTTGGTGTATTTAGTGATAAACCCTCTTTTTATATCTTCTCCAGAATCTGCCCCCTTCAATTCAATGTAAATCGGCATCCTGAAAGGACAATAGAGATACGGGGATGAATAGAATACACACAGTGCCTCTTTGGCCATAGCTTCCCTGTAGTAGAGGAGACAGGGCCCCAAACAAGCAAAATGCGCAAAACCCAAACAGATCAATACTTTCAAACTGTATTCCAGTTTGCAATTGTTTTTGCTCAGAGTGGAATGAGGGATAGTCTTCAAAGTAACACAGAACAAGGCCTTGCTTTTTCTCTTCCTTCTGTATGGAATGTTTCCTGGCTGGTTGGCTCCTCAGTACTCAAGGTCCCTTCAAGTTCATTGCTCACTGGCCTCCTCTGACCACCCCACTAAAGCAATCTCCAAGCTGTACTAGCTCTTTCTCTCCTTAGAGCAAAAGGCTCTCTAAATTCATTCTATTGACTTATTTGCTGATGTGTTTGTTTTGGTAGTAAGAAAGTATATCTACCATGCTCATTTTGTTGAAAGAATGAGTGAATGATGGAATGACTGGGTAAAGTGCAAAGAAGTGAAAGTTGGCACTGAGTTCTTGTCTCAGCTCTCACAAACTCGCAGTGTGACCTTATTTATCCACTTACAAAATTTAAAGATTGGATTAGATGTAGCATCTTCTTTGCCTATGATCTCGGACCTCCATCATATAAAGCTTTTCACACTGCTGTGCTCTGTTTAGATGCCTGTCTTGCCCATTAAACTGTGTTCCATGGTGGCAGAAACTAACCCTTGGACCTCAGCCTAGCCAAGCCACATGTGTGTCGGGGGAGTTAATGATGTGAAATGAATGAATGGATGAAAGTCTATGAGAAGTGCCCCAGACCTAGTGACGTAGGATTCTAGTTTCTCTATTATTGCCGTTGTCAGCTGCTGTTGAGTCTGCCTTGGACTTATAGGGGCTCCGTGCACAATAGAATCGGACCCTTGAGATCCAGAGGGTTTTTGATGGTTGATTTTCTCAAGCAGATCACCAGACCTTTCTTTCTAGTTGGTCTTAGTCTGGAAGCTCCACTGCAACCTGTTTAGCACCTTAGCAACATGCAAGCTTCCACTATCAGATAAGTAGTGCCTGTGCATAAGGTGCACTGGCCAGGAATCGAACTCGTATCCTTCATAAAAGGGAAGGATTCTACCACCAAACCACCAATGCCCCAGGGTTTCTCTAAGTCAGTTCCAACTCATAGAGATCCTGTATAGAATTTCTAACGCTTCTTTAAGGGAGCTGAAAGTCTCATCTTTCTCCAGAGGAGCAGCTGGTAGATCTGAACTGCTGATCAGTCCAATGCGTAATCTATTACCCTACCGGGGCTCCTTTTTCTTTAAATTGTTGTTGTTAAGTGCCTTCGAGTCAGTTCTGACCCATAGTGACTCTGTATAAGGTATCCAAGGAGCAGCTGGTAAGCCTGAACTGCTGACCTTGCAGTTCAAATGGACTTTGCAGTCTAGCACATTAACCCACAATACCACACCAGGACTCCTTTCTCTAAGCAGGGGTAATTAAAAGAGGGAAAAGGTATTCAGGTCCTTGCTTACTTTAGCAAGCTAGCTTGGAGATCCTTCTCATAGTCTTCCAATTTCAAACCCAAATCCATTTTCAGAGACAGAGGAAACAGGGTTCAGGCTCTTCCCAGCTTCATCTCCCCCAGGCAGAGAACACTTTGCTGCTCTATGAGGTAATTTAGTTGGAGGACATGGTTGTAAAATATGGCTTTGGGTGTCAAAACTACTCATCTAACTTCACAAGGAGAAAGGAGAATCAGTTTCAGGATCAACAATTCAAAGTTGATTCCTATGAGGCAGAGATCAGACATACCTCTACCCTCTAACTTTTCACCAGTTCTGACATCAGCTGGGTTTCCCAGCACTCTCAACTTCTCTGCTGGGTTGAATCACTTGTCACAATGGTCACACACAATTCATAGACAATATTCACAATTATGGAGTCCTGGTGTGACACTGTGGGTTAATGCACCAGACTGCAAAGCCGTTTGAACTGCAAGGTCGGCGGTTCAAGCTCATCAGCTGCTCCTTGGAAACCCTATACAGGGTTGCTATGAGTCGACTCAATGGCACTTAACAACAACAATAACCCACAGTTATGGGGTTTATTAGGAAAGTAACAGTTTTCATTTCAGAATTCAGAACGATTCAAGATACACCTCTTAGGTCAGGACAGTTTATTCAGTTGTGTCCTCAAGCAGTTGTCTTTTTCCTATCTCTCTTGGTCCCTCAGCCCCTCAGTCTGGCCTCTTCCCTGCTCCATTGGCAACCTGCTGCCTGAAGGCACTCAGCTCTCTCATGCATGAGTCTGCATGTGCACTGTAGCCACCTTGCTCTGTGGGTCGATCTTGCACCGTGTCCTGGTCCTGCTGCTACCATTTCTCTGCCACTGCATTTTGCCGTCTTGTGCAATCTCTGGTGTCATAGTTCTCTGTCTGTCTCCTGCATCTAGGATAGTCTCAGATCCAAAGGACAGGACTCACTCCTGACTCTTCTTTCTTGGTGGTAGTGAGGTTCCCCCACTTTCTGCCTCTGGGTTGGCTCATTTTAAGCCTAGCAGGATGGCAAAGCTGATCAATCCCCTCATTAAGGTTTCATGCACTTTATTTTCACAGTCCCGCCCCCACAAGTGTGCCCTGCACCTTATTTGTATTATCAGCAAGCTCTCTTGATGGATCACAAGCACCTTTTTTGCAGTCTTATCCAGTGATTTGGTGAGAATTACAAGACCATGGTTAGAAAGTCATCCATCTCACTGCATTGGTACAGAGGTGGCCTACAATACAATCTCATCAAGGAGCAAAAGACAGGGCAATATTACATTATACAAATAGCCAAGTGTATGAAGGGAATATAGCAACAATTCTGTGGAATGGGGGTGATCTAGCAGAGTTCCCCAACTTTTATTGTCAATGGCCTGATAGTAAACATTTTAGCCCTTTCAGGACATAGGGTCTTTGTTAGACTTCTCAGCTCTGCCCTTGTAGCACAGAGCAATTACAAACAAGACAAAAATGAATGAGCATTGCTGTGTTTCAATAATACTTCACTTATGGGCACTGGAATTTGAATTTCATATCACTTTCATGTGTCAGAAAATATTGTTCTTTTAATTTTTTTCAGTTATTTCAGAGGTACAACCCATTCTAAGGTCAAGGTGGTACAAAATCAGATAGTAGCCTTCCTTAATAAGTTAAACATTGTTGTTGTTATTGTTATGTGCCATGGAGTTGGTTCCGACTCATAGCGACCCTGGACAGGGTTTCCGAGGCTGTAAATCTTTATGGGAGCAGAACGCCTCATCTTTCTCCCATGGAACAGCTGGTAGTTTCGAACTGCTGACCTTACGGTTCCCAGCCCAATTAGTAACCACTATGCTACCAGAGTTCCTTAGGGGTAAGCTAGCAGGGGGTATATACTCACATGCTGACAGAGGCCAGGCAGGTGAAGGGATCAAGGGAGGCAGGCTGGTGGGACTGGGGAAACCCAGGCTCTTGAACCTCATCTAACATCAGTAGCATCTGAGCTCCCATTCTGCTATCAACAGCCCTCTGTGCAAACCATCCAATATTTCAAGAGAAGCCAATACCTGCATTTTTCTGTGAAAACTGCCAAAATTTAAACACTGATTATGTATTAAATAAAATAAAACACAGGGTGGGTTGATGGTGACTCATGGACCATTCGTTTGTGACTCTTAGCTTTCAGTATTTGTAAAAATGGTTCACATTGGGGTGAGAGGAAAAGGTCTCAAACTCGAGAGTGGCAAAGCTGTAGGAGGTACTGAAATCCACCCCATAAAGTTGGCTGATATTCCAGGAGAGCCTATTATTTTACTTAAATGTTTTAGAGGAAGCCATTCTTTTTACATGTTGAACTAAGCACAACTGTATTTGGAAGGATTGTAAAGATTACATATCATACTTCCCTTTTAAAAAACATGGTTTCACCTTCAGTGAGGTTCACTAATTTTAATAGTACAGCTCAGTGACTTTTTAGATAATTTTGCAACCATATCAGCACCATTCAGATCAAGGTCCAAGGAATCTGCAGCAGCCCGTGGGTTCCCCTGTGTTGTCTCCCATTTGACATGTGTCCCAGCTCCTCAAGAATCCATTAGACTCCTGGTGTGTGGCTCTGTAGGATCAACACTGGATTGGGAACCTTTTACAGGGTTGCTGTGGATCAGAACTGACTCAATGGCACTTAATAAGAACAACAACATTATATATATATATATATACACTCAAGAGTGGACTTGCTGATTTTATGACTTATGTGTATTTCAGAGGCATGCTGGGCTTTCTGTAAGTGGTTTCAGGCTTTGCTCCCAGCCCCCTAGGTGTCCAAGTCCAATTTCCTTTTCAGTTTGGTAGACCCCAGTAGAAAAATAAGAGATCTGGCATAAGGGTCCCTGGTTGACACATATGACTTCCACTCTGCTAATGACCAAAAGATTGGCAATTTAGTCCAGCACTGCAGAATAATGTACTGGACCTCAAGGTTAGTTTGAATTGCAAGATTGGAGGTTCAAACCTACCAGCTACTTCTCAGAAACCCTATACAGGGTTGCTATGAGTCAGAACTGACTTGACAGCACTTAACAACAACAACAACAGTAGTGCTATGGGAAAAAGGCCTTGTGATCAATTTCTATAAGATTGCTCCTGATTTATGGCTACTTCATGTATGTAGAGTAGAATTTCTACACAAGGTTTTCAAGCAAATTGTTTATCCTCTGAGATGCCTCTAGAGTTTGAACGTCTAACCTTTCTGCTAATAATCAAGCAGTTACCCCGCTGTCCCATCCAGGGACTCCTAAGTGAGATTCGCCTAAACCAACCCCACTGCTATCCAGTTTCACAGTCACTGACAACCTTAAAGAGTCCTGGGAGTAGAATCTACTCGCAACAATGGGTTTGGATTTTTGCTTTGGCCTAGGTGAAGAGGATGAGTCAGAGATCAGTTATTGTTGTTGTTGTTGTTGTTGTTAGGTGCCATCAAGTCAGTACTGACCCATAACGACCTTATGCACAGCAGAACAAAATACTGCCCGATCCTGGCCCAACCTCACTACTGTTGCCACGCTTGAGTCTATCGATGCTGCCACTTGGCCAATCCATCTCACTGAGGGTCTTCCTCTTTTTCTCTGACCTTCCACCTTACCAAATAAGATATCCTTCTCCAGCGACTGGTCCCTCCTGACAATATGTCCGAAGTATGAGAGATGAAGTTTGGCCATCTTGGCTACAGAGATCAATAGGGGTTACTATTGTTAACACTGAGTCACTGAGGCTTAAAAACGAGACCAGATTATGATGAAGGGGAAGGCTTTGGGTTTAAATCCAGTTGTGTCCAACTCCAGAGTCTTGTCACTGACTGCTGTGCCCTAACACTGCAGGCAGTGAGCATCTGTATTGTCACCTGCCTAGCATCCATTTTCTTCCTTCTGCTAATTGCCCTGATTTTCCTTTGAGGCAGCACCCAGCTGGCATTTGATGCCATCTCAACAGGGTATCACTCCAGATGCTTTCCACCCTGAACCAAGGTGCAGACATGGAGTAGGAGTGAGGTGAGAAGTATCTCAGGGTGTCACACTGAAGGAGGCATCATTCTCAGGGTTATGAAAATGCAGAGTCACCCTCACCCAAGTTCTGGCCCTGCCTGGAATCCAAGCTCAGTCCCCTCACAACTATCTGGATCTTGGGAGGACTGATTCACAGAGGGGAGTGATATCATTCTGCCTGAGCAGACTGTTCATTCATTCCTGGTTCTCACCTTGTCTGGAATCTAACTGTGGAGCTGTGGGCTAAAGCACTGAGCCGTAAGGTCAGTTTGAACTACAAGGTCGGCAGTTCAAACTCACCAGCTGTTCCTTGGATACCCTGTACAGGGCAGCTACGAGTTGGGACTGACTTGATGACATTAACGACAACTGTGAATACTGCTTTTGGAGTCTCTGCATAAACCAGGTGCAGTTGAGTCAATTACAACTCATGGAGGTCCCATGTATGTCCCATAGGATTTCCAATGGCTAATTTTTCCATACAAGTTTGCCAGGCCTTCCTTCTGAAACACCTCTGGGTGGATTCGAACTTCCAGCCTTCCTGTTATCAGCCAAGCGCATTCATAGGGTCTCTCATACATGATGCAGAGTCTTATATCCAATTCTCCTTTTGCTTATGCTGAGTGGGGTTGGTTTCTGTAGTTTTCAAAGAACAGTATGGGAGCTGGAGCATGGTGCTCAATATTTCTACGTTGTACTTTCCCCATCTGGGAAATGGGGATTCTATGCTGGAAAACACAGCAAGTCACTGGGTAAAGGGTACCTGTGAGTCTGAATCTCTAACCTGGCATCACCTGAGAGTTCTAATAATCCTGATGCCCAGACTTGCACCTAATTCCAATAAAATCAGAATCTCTGGGGGCAGGCCCCGATACCAGTGTTTTTGAAAGGCCCCCAGGTAATTCCAATGAGCAAGCAGGGTGGAGGAGAACTGCTCTAAACTACCCCAGGGTTTCTGTGTGTAATTAGCAGCTCTACTTCACCTGCGAGGCCCCCACAGCTTCACGCCTGGGACTTGGGTGGAGGCTTCTGAGTGGCCTCCACCTGGGCTGCAGCCAGAGGGGAGGAGAAACAAGAACACTTATCTCAGTTAGGCCTAGCTTATCCCTGGGTTCTGGGAGGATCCCTGCAGCAGCCCAGGGAAAGCCAGAGGGCTTAGTTAAATATCGTCAGGTGATTTGAGTGGTTTGTGGCTGAGAGCTGCTCAGGAGCCTGAAATCTTGGGATGTAGGGCCATGGAGAGGTCATTTGGGCAGGAGGTACTGAAAGGGGCACTGGCGTGGACAGCAAGAGAATTGGATTCAAATCTCAACCTTGCCAGACACCAACAAGAAAAAAATTGCAAAATAAGCACATATTTACTGAACATTTACTGTGTGTAAAGCATGGAGTCAGTTACCTTGAACGTGGGTGAGGTGATTTAGAGGATAGAGGTGGGATTTTGAATTCTGCCCTTGAGTCTGATCTAGCTGGGCCCTTGAGAGTTGTCTTCAGGTGCTTGACCAAAGAAATTCTAGAGAGAAAGCCAGAGCTGAGCATCCCTGCAGAATGTGCTGTGTCAGGCTGTGTGGCAGGTTTGGAATAGTGGGATAGAGTAAGCCAGTCACTGACTTCAAGGAGACCAGAGAAATGAAGTGCTCAGTTTTCTCAGCTGTCAATAGGGGTAGAACCTATTCTTGCACAATGTAAATTTCAGCTCCTACATCTTATTCCTCTCAGCCATCAGCTCTGAGCTCCTAGCGTTCTCAGTCTTCTAACATGTTTCTCTCCCCGTTCCTCTAAGTATTTGTGTATAGCAGCAATCCTCTGACAGATGCATACAGCTGTGTGTGGGTCTCATCATCTTCTGAGGGTGGTAAGCTGGACTCATCCTCTCTTCTTTCCAGAATCTTCATGGTTATGTGCTGGTAAGACTCAGTAAACAGAAAGACCCAAATTCAAACTTGGACAGCTGCCCCTAAATGCAGGGTTCTTCAGATAACCCTGGACCAAAATGATGTGTCTTTCTCTTATCCATCCATTCATTCACCCTAACTTAATGTCACTTGCTTATTTCAGTCAACTATTTAATAACTTCATGTATTTCTTTCTGGTACCTCTGGTACCAGGAGCTCTATAAGTGTAGTAGTTATGAGTTGGGCTGCTAATCTCACAGTCAGCAGTTTGAAACTACCAGCTGTTCTGTGGGAGAAAGATGAGGCTTTTTGCTTAAGATTTACAACTTCAGAAACCCTATATAGGATCGCTATAAGTTGGAACCAACTCTACAGCATACCACCATGACTACCATAATTTCTTTCTATCCACTTATCATGAGTTGGTCTCTGTAACCGTCTATTCAATTTGGTTATGTCATGTGGCACACATACTCTCCCTCTCCCTGCCCATCTTCTGCTTCCATTCTCCCTGTGCTACTCCAGTCCCCAGTTGAAAGCTTTCTCCTTTGTTTTGCAGTATCTGTGTGACCACGATATCTACTAGCCCCAACTCATGTTCTCTCCTGATTGCTTTGTGAGTAAGCCCTGGCTTGTCTTTGACTTCCATGCTCTCTGCTATATCCCTCACACCTGGCCTGGATGACTGACCTCCCAATCAGACTGTTCACAACTCAAGCACAAATACCATGTTTGGTCCTGCCTTTAATTCCCACACAGTTCTCAGTCTAGAGCTAAGACACAGTAAGCACTTGGTTCACACTCTGAAATCACAGTCCTTAGGAGGTTGGAGGGACTTTCCAATTTTTAGTCATTTGACAAATCTTGCTTACTAGATGCATTTGCAAGGCAGAGAGATCAATGAGTCTAATCTCCTTAGGCCACAGACATAGGGAAGCCCAGATAAGGGCAGGGGGCTTGCTCAAGGTCCCACACCTGTGCCAGAGTCTTGATGACTTTTAGCCTTGACTAAAGCTGAGTCTCCCAGAGAGCCAGATGGAGTGCGCTTACGAATCCCCAGAGAGGAGGCATTGGGAAACCATGGGCTGCTTTACCAAGTCAAACCTCTCCCACTGAGGGCCATAGGGAGAGTTGGAATCAGCCCTGGCCAAAATACAGATAACACCACGGTGACCCAAGAGCTCTAAAGGAAAAGCCAGAGCCCCCAGCTGAATCCAGGGAATCACTCTCCAGGTAGGAGATACTTGAGCAATTTGACTAGGCTTCCAGGTGCCAGGTTGATTTTGTCTCAATCTGAGAGGAGCTCTGGTAGCGTAGTGGTTACGAATCGGGCTGCGAACCTTAAGGTCAGTGGTTCGAAACTACCAGCCGCTCCGTGGGAGAAAGATGAGGCTTTCTACTCCCGTAAGGATTTACACCCTCGGAAACCCTGTACAGGGTCGCTATGGGTCGGCTCCGACTCGAAGGCACTTAACAACAACAACAACAACATGCGAGGTATCTTGCTGGCCCTGTCTCTACTCCATATTCAAATCAGAGACTGATAGGATAAGCACTGGACTGCAAAGTTGACTTGAACCAAAAGGTCAGCAGTCCAAACCCATCAGCTGCTTACAGCTGGGATGGAGATCTTTTCTTCTGCCAAAATTTATAACATCACTTGCAGGCCATACAAAATTATCAACTTAACAATTAGCCTACTATATTTGGCCAAACATTTAATGAATGGACTCTTGGTGTGGCACTGTAGTATCAGCACTGGACAGCGAACCACAAGGTCAACAACTTGGACCCACCAACAACTCCTTGGAAACGCTATACAGGGTAGCTATGAATCAGAACCGACTCAATAACACTTGAGAACAGTAACAATATGATGGCTGTAACTGCAGACCAAATGATTCTGAGGGCCTTATATGACCTGTGGGCCAGATGTTCCCCACCCCTGCTATACAGGGTTGTTATGAGTTAGAAGAAGAACAACAGAATGGCCAGGGAGCTTGAAGCCTAGGGTGCATATCTGTGTATTGACCCCTGAGACACGGTGTTGAGTAAACAGGTTGCAGAATGACACAGAAGATATTATTTAATACCCCTGTCCCAAATTCTAAGGAGCTCTGTTAGCATAGTGTTTAGGAGTCAGGCTACTGATCTCAAGGTCAGTGGTTCGAAACTATCAGTCATTCCTCAGGAGAAAGATGAAGTTTCCTGCTCCTGTAAAGATTTATAGCCTCAGAAACCCTTTGCAGGGTTCCTATGAGTCAGAACAAACTCTATAGCACATAACTACCCACCACCCAAAATTCTACATATTTCCTACTAGTTATATATTTATATATGGAGTCCTGGTGTGGTGCTGTAGGATCAGCCTTGGATTCATGGTTCAAACCCACCAGCCGATTGTTGTAAACCTTATACAGGGTAGCTATGAGTCAGAACCTACACTACGGCATGTAACAATAACAACATATTTATGTAAGAATGAAGATGGGTAGAAAAGACCTATGGATGGAATTTCTTACTAAAATTATTATATTTGATGCCTTTGAAGAAGGTGTCCAGTTGGTGGTGGCAGAGAGAATTTTAGCTTTAAATATAAGGTTTTATTATTTTATAAAGAGAATATATCATGTATTGCAAATTATTTAAATAAAAAATTATTTATCCAAAAACATTGTATTCATTTTGTCTGGATGGAGGTCTTAGAATCTACATTTTAGCAAACTTTTCTGGGCATTCCTGTAGAGATGATCTATGAGTGGCATTGAGAGAAAAGCTGGTCTGGTCCGACTTGAAGGCCAGGGAAGAGAGGTACTTTGCCTACGTGTACACTGCATGCTAGTGACAAAGTCGGGACTTGAACCCAGATATTTTATTCAAAGGTGGCATTCGTGAAGACAAGAGAAGGAGACTAACTAAGGGGATGGAGATGGAGGCAGGCAACGGCGATGCCAGAGGCCGAGGGTGAGAGACAAGGGTCCATTGAGCTATTCCAGTTCGTGGTCCTGTGGGGGATGGGAGACTGCAAGGAAGGTGATGGAGTAGGAAGGGGTTGGGGTCAAATACTGCACATCTGTCCAGCTCTTCTCTGAGCTTCCCCAGACTCAAGCCTTCTTCCCTTTTTGGGAAGAAGCATGTCCTGTGTAGCCAGCCTGTTTCGATGGCTGCGGTGGTTGAAAAGGAGAACCACACAGCTCCTATTTACAGCCTGGCTGCTGGGTGACCTTTCTTGTCTTCAACGTCTTCATCTATACAGTGGACTGAATCAGTAGCTCCCAAGCCTGTCTTTGTAGTTGAAACCATTTTGTTGTTAGGTCCTGTTGAGTTGGCTCCACTCATAGCTACCCTATGTATGCACAACAGAATGAAACACTGGCCGGACCTGCACCATCCTCACAAGAGTCCAAGGCCGCTGCCACTGTACTAATCCATCTTGTTGGGGATCTTCCTCTTTGTCTCCCTCCCACACACACACCCACAGGGGTCACTAGCTGGAAACCCTTTTGAGGCTCATTTAAGAGTGTAAAATCCACCCCACTGGCTGCTCTGAAAAGCCATCTTTGCATTGTTTCCAGGTCAGCTCCCGGCTCTAGGCAGCCACCTCCACGGCACTCAGTTCCTCCGCCGCTGCAGACTTCTGCAGCTCTTTCGCCAGACTCCCCGAACTCTCACTATCTTTGTCATCCTCTGTATCAGATCACCAGTGTGCCCCACCCATGTCAGACATGACTGTGGACACCAGCTCAGAGATCACTACCAAGGACTCAAAGGAGATTGAAGGAGGTTGTGGAACAAACAGAAAATGGAAGAGACACACCCACTAATGGGAACGCTAAGGAGGAAAATGCGGAACAGGAGGCTGACAAAAGAGGTAGACGAGGAAGAGGAAGAAGGTGGTAGTGAGGAAGAAGATGGACAGGAAGATGAGGAGGCCGAGGAAGCTATGGGCAAACGGGCAGCTGAAGATGATGAGGATGATGATGTTGATACCAAGAAGCAGAAGATCAACGAGGATGACTGGACAGCAAAAAAGGAAAAGTTAAACTTAAAAAAAAAAAGGCCACCGTGACCTGTTCACCCCACACTTCTCGTCTCAGAATCTAAACGTGGTCACTTCGAGGAGAGAGTCCCATGTGCCTACTTTGGGCAGTGCCACTCTCAGATAACACACGCTCACCACCACCCAACCAAAATCACAATGTGAATTTGCAATAGGGGAGAAATAAGAACCAAACGTTCCAAGGCCCTGATTTTTTTCTTAAACGTACTTTAAAATGGAAAATTTGCTTGTCTTTTTTACTTTTTTATATTTTTGTACATATTGTTAGGGGTCAGCCATTTTTAATGATCTCGGGTGACCTAATCGGCCTTTGGAGTTCTCTGTCCTAATTCTGACTTTACTTGTGGTGTGACCATGTTCATTATAATCTCAAAGGAGAAAAAAAACCTTGTTAAAAAAAAAAAGGGAAAACATCAACAACAAAAAATTACAATCTTATTCCAAGCATCCCAGTAACTTTTTTTGTGTATGTACTTAGATGTACTGTGTTGTTGTTGTTATGTGCCGTGAAGTTGGTTCTGACTCATAGTGACCCTGTATAGGGTTTCTGAGGCTGTAAATCTTTACAGGAGTAGAACACCTCATCTTTCTCCCACGGAACAGCTGGTAGTCTCAAACTGCTGACCGTGAGATTAGCAGCCCGATTCATAACCACTACGCTACCAGAGCTCCTTTTAAGTAGTTGGTTTGTATAAGATGATTAAAAAAGGCCAAAGATACAAGTGATTGGGTCCTCTCAGCGCAAATTCTCTTCCAAGACTAAGACGCAAGAGAAATATATGCTTTGATTGGCAACCATGCACATCACCCATAAGGGGAAGTGACCGAAGAACATCAATGAAGTGGCGAGCTAAGCCCTGCATTGTTCAGCAAACTACTGTGAACCCGGGTGGAAACCTGGTTGGCCAGCAGCGATGCAAGACCTGGAGAGTCATGGGCTCAGAGTCAATGACACAGCCACAGAGGACTAGAGTGGAGAGTGGGGCGGCCAGCTGATAAAAAGAGGGCGGACAGACACAAGAACACCCACACTTGCAGATGACCACACTTGACCTGGCTTCAATGACTGGATGAACAGAGCTCAACCGGAAGAAGAAAGAAGAGGAAAAAAGTGTCATCTGATACAATTTGATAAACATGACCTACACCTATAAATGCAGTAGCTCAAAAGAGGAAACAAATCCCTTCTGCAAGAACTAGTCCCACCCTCTCCACAGAAAGGGTAGACAGGGATGGGCAACTTGGACATTGGCTACCCAAAATGGGGGGAGGGATACAAAGGTAAGAAGTAACTGGCTTACAAGCTTTCAAGAGGGAACCTAGATACAAAGGACGTGGAGGAAGGTAGAGTCTCCAGTGAACAGTATACAGCCTGTCCAGGAAGGGCTGATGAAATGAAATACAGATGGGTCTCTTGTGATGCAATAGTGAATATTGTTATCAGGACTGATTGTGAGGGTTGGAAATCTAAAGGTGGACATTTTGTAGCATGGAAGGGAGTGATTAACTTTTCAGTCTAGGAGCAGAGGACCCTGGGGGAGAAGAGCGGAGAGCGGGACCCTACCCAGAGAAGCAGTGAGGCCTGAGATGGAGGCCGAGAAGATGACATGAAGAGATGGAGTGGCTGGGGACTTGGGATCCAGAGAGGGAAAGGGGCTGAGGACTGGGGGGGGGAGGCGGGCAGGTTTGCAGGGTACACCCTTTGGTTGGGTGAGGATGCATGGATGGGATGGTAACTATGCCAATGAAACGATGTATGATAGAATGAATGTAAAACTAATATTCTCCCATGTAGACTATCACACAATTCACAATAAAACATTTATTTAATAAAAATAATAAAAAAAAAAGGCCAAAGATAGTTTCTTTTCCTTTTTTCTGTCTATGAAGTTGCTGTTTTTTTTTTTTTGGGGGGGCGGTGTTTGGCCTGTTTGATGTATGTGTGAAACAACGTTGTCCAACAATAAACGGAAATTTTATTTTGCTGAGTTGTTCTAACAAAAAAAGGACAAAGAGTGTAAAATTCTGGGCTCCTGCTTAGATTTACTGATTCAAGACACTTGGGGAATGGGGTCTGGGATGTGCATTTTTAATAGCCCCCCCACATTTCTACACCATATATATATCCTAAAGTTAGAGAACCACTTGATGAATAAGTCTTTCCTCAATCCCACCAGAGGTGCCTCAGAAAAACGGCCTGGAAGTCTACTCCCAAAAAAATCAGCCACTGAAAACCCTATGGAGTACAGTTCTACTTTGACGTACACGGGGTTGCCACAACTGGGGCAAACTCTACAACAACTACTTTTGGCACCTTGGTCTAGGATGGGCCTGAGGCCTAGACAGTGGGGAGAGCTTTGGTGCTGAGGAATCCAGGGAGGCCCCCTTCTGTCTCTCTGATGCCCCATCTAGGCTGTGGTTCCTGGGTTTCCTCCCTCAGGCCCTCAGGGTTGGCTCTTCCCAGTTGGGGCAGAATGCTTGGAATGTAGCTGCTGATGGAGACTCAGCCTGCCGGGCTGGCAGAACTGCCTCTGGAATTCAGGCAGCAGAAAATGACTTTCTGCCCTGCTGGCTTTGAAGTGACCCACCAGGACCAGACTGAAGCACCCCACTGAGCGCTGTGATCACAATGTGATTTCTATATCTGTGGGATCACCATGTGGTGGTTTTGGGCTCTTTTAAAACAGTTGTGTCTTTATCTGTTCACTCCGCCGCACCTATCACATTTCATTAACTTGTTGCTGTGGAGTAAATTCCGACCTATAGCCACCCTGTCAGACAGAATAGAACTGCCCCATAGGGTTTCCAAGGCTGTCATCTTTATGGAAGCAGACTATGGCATCCTTCTCCCGTGGAATGACTGGTGGGTTCCAACTAGCTGACCTTTCAGTTAGTAGCTGAGCACTTAACCACTGAGCTCCTTCACATTTCATTGTGTTGTTAAGTGGTGCTGTTCTGACCCATGTAGACCCTGTAGAGCGTTTCCTAGGAGTGGCTGGTAATTTTGAACCGACCTTGAGGTTCAAACTGACTTTGCAGTCCAGCTCATTAACCCACAGCACCACACCAGGACTCCTCACATTTCATTAACAACATGCAAAGAGCTGTGGGGAATTTATAGATGAATTAGACACTAGACTGATCCAGGCAACTACCAGCCACAGTGCTTAGGGCTTTGCTGATTGATTAGCTTACAGCAACTGTTACCACCTCTCTTTGGCAGATGAGGAAACTGCTTCCCAGAGAGGTTTAGTAACTTGTCCAAGGTCCTAGAGTTGCACAAGGCAGATCTGGGTTTGAATCTAGGTCTGTCTAACTGCACCTGTGTTCCACTGCCCTGATCTCCCTGTAATGCTCCAGGAGGGCACGGATCCCCCTACCTGTTCCTGGGAGGGAAGATGAAGAGTCCTAACTGAGGCCATGTGATAGAGCTGGGTGGGACAGGTAATCAAGACAGAGTCTGCAGCTGGGCAGGAGGCTGATTTACAGCACCGGCTACATAACGTGTGGGAACCCCTGGGTGATGCAAACAGCTAAACACTCAGTGACTAACTAGTAGGTTGGTGGATCAAACCCACCCAAAGTCTCCTTAGAAGAAAAGCCTGTTGATAGTGTTCCAAAAAGTCAGCCATTGGGAACTCTATGGAACACAGTTCCACTCTGACACACATGGGTTCGCCATGAGTTGAAATCAACTTGGCAGCAACTGGCTAGTGAGAACTGAAAACACAGGGCTTCTTATCCAAAAATTATCACTATTTTTAATGTGAAATATGAAGATATGATGAAGTCTAAGGCATTTTGAACTAAAAAGACAGTTTCATGTGTTTGTATAGTAGGAAAAAGTAACAACTATGTATACACTCTAGTGTGAAGTTGTAGGATAAGCACTGATTTGCTAACCATGAAGTTGATGGTTCAAACCCACCAGCTGCTTGGAAACCCTACACAGGGTCTCTATGAGTTAGAACCGACTCAACGGCGTACAACAACAATGACAACAAGTGTGCTTAGAGAACCCAAGAAATGTTAAAAAGTCTTCATAATTTTAGACAAATATATAAGCTCAAAATTACCTTAAATTATACTACTAAATAATAACAAAGCATATTTTCTTTATCCTACATTCTTGTAAAAGGCACTTCTGGAGATATCAAACACTCATGTTAAAAGCATTTTGGTGAGTGCAGCTTGAATGTCAAATTTCCCATGTTACCTTTACCTTTCTGTATGTTATTGATTAGAGATGCTACAAACCTGTGTGACAATAATTAATTGATAAATAATTTTGACTCTATGTAAACACAGGAATTTAAAGAGGAATTTACTATTTTTGTCATTGATTCTGCTAGTTTTTTCATTGCTCAATTTGTCCTTGTTATTTTGATAAAGGATCAGAAAAAATAATATTAGGATTTTAAAATGAAAACAGTCACAAACCAGGTGAGGGCTGTCCTAAGTGTGGTGGTACATGTAAGGCAGATCCTGAAGATTAAGTTACAGTACTATCTGCTGAGATGACTAGGAGCACAGGTTTTGCAGTTAGCAAAATCGTTCAAATCCTGGCTCTAACTTTAAGGATAAGGTGATTAAGGGACAAGTCACTTAAACCTCTGCGTTTCTTCCTCTGCAAAATGAAGCTGATAATCATAGCATCTCATAGGGAAGATCTATTTGAGGAAGAATTGAGATGTTGCTTAGCACTCTGTCTGGTACATAATATGTTATCAATAAATATTAGTTATGGTATTGTTGTTAAGTGCCATCATCATGTTGCTTTAGACTCATTGTGGCCCAGTATAGGGTTTCTGAGGCTGTAAATCTTTTCAGGAGCTGGTGGACTCTAAACAGCTGAGCAGTTTGCAGCGCAATGCTTTTCCTGCAGAGCCACCATGCACCCTGTTGTTACTATGCAATGGGAGAAATGGCAGACAACACTGTAATGTAGTTTATGGTTATAGAGAAAGGGGCATGAGAGGGAGCTGGAGCCACATCAGAGCCTCAAGTCCAGGGCCATGTAAGGTAGAGATGGCATCAGATGTTATGGTTCAGATCCTCAGACGGGCTCGCAATCTCCCACTCTTCCTGTTGGAGTGACCTAACCAAGGCCAGCCAGCCCTGCTCCAGTAACTTAGCATGAGACACCTGCCTGCCAGCACCAGCCCGCAGCAGACAAGCTGAGGTCCTGATTGGTGATCGATGAGCTCATGCCCACAGGCCTGTCCAACAAGGCCGGACGCTTCTCCTGGCAGGAGCCTGTCAAAACTGTCAGCTGGAGGTCAGGATGAGCTGAAGAGCTTGGGGGTGCCAGATGCCCGTGGCCAGCGGGTCTGCTGAGTGTTTGATTATATTCCCGGGCACCCCAGGTCATTCCAGGACTGACCATTCCCACTCCTGCTGGGTCCCATCTGTCAGCCACAGCACTGACATCCCAGGTCCCGCCTTCACAGCCCACCTGCCTTCCACCTTCCGTTTCTCCCTCTTGGCAGCAGCCTTCGGAGCCAGGTGGCCTCGCCCCGATGACTTCATCTCCTTAAAGGCATCATATCACTTTGACAGCCAGCCCTCTGGAGCCTTCCCATCCACCCATGAACAGACCAGGCTCCACATAATGTCCAGTACCTGCGCCCTAGCCCTACTACCATCCTGCTTGGTGACCCTCCCCAGGAAGAGCACTGCACAATAGGAGGGACCCCAGCCCTGTAATGACAGTGTGTATTTCATGTTCATTGAACACACTGTCTCAATGTAACCAGCCATCAACCAACTGTCCCAGATGAGCTGAATCTTCTAAGGTGGGCCAAACATGACATCTACTCTGTGTATGTAATAAATTCGGTGAGTTAATGTCACATTTCCCTCAACCAAGGAAACCATTCTGGTTTTGTTAGAACTGTCCTGATTTTAGCACTGAAAGGCCAGCAGCCCAGAAAACTCCTTCTTGTTGTTGTTAGGTGCCATCAAGTCAGTACCGACTCATAGTGACCTTATGTACAACAGAACAAAACACTGCCCGATCCTGGACCAACCTCACTACTATTGCCACGCTTGAGTCCATCGATGCTGCTACTTGGCCAATCCATCTGGGTGGGGGTCTTCCTCCAGCTCCCTGTCATGCCCCTTTCTCTACCAACATGTCCATTCTCTACCTTCCACCTTACCAAACATGATATCCTTCTCCAGGGACTGGTCCCTCCTGACAATATGTCTGAAGTATGAGAGACGAAGTTTGGCCATCCTGGCCTCCAAGGAGCACTCTGGCTGCACTTCTTCCAAAATGGGTCTATTGGTTCTTCTGGCAGCCCATGGTACTTTCAATATTCTCCTTCAACACCATAACTCAAAAGCATCAATTCTTCTACGGTCTTCCTTATTTACTGTCCAGCTTTCACATGCATATGAGGTTATTGAAAATACCATGGCTTGGGTCAGAAAACCCCTTAGTCCTGGGAGAAGAGGACAGTTGGTCAGCCAGCTCTGCACATACACTTGCAATTTGTGTCTACAAATTCTACAGAATAAACCTGGACCTTTCATATGCCTGAACATTTCTATAATAGTATCTATGCTTCCAGACTTGATGTCTACCCTGAAATTTGCCCACCTGGTCCGAGTTTGCTGTGTTCAGTCACTGTATTCATTCTCCTCATTTATACTCATGGTGGACATGGTTGGATTTCTCTAGAAAGGAATGCCCAAGAATGATGGGTAAGTATCTACAGGAACACACAGTACAGCTGCCTTTGGGCAAGCAGGAGGCATGAACAATGACCAGTCTCCAGGTCTCTTTTTAGAAACCTACAACAACCCAGGAAAGAAAAGCAGAAGTTTAGAATGCAAGAACAACCTGCACTCTTGAGATAGGAAAATTGAGATCGAGACAGGTGATTTAGAATCAAATGCAATTATAACAAATCATTGTGGTAAGTATATGAAATATGTGTACAAGAAGCCCTGTTAGCACAAAAGGTCAAGTGCTTGGCTATTAATCAGAAGGCTGGTTTTTTGAACCCACTCTCTGGCTCCATGGGAAAAAAATCTGGTGAACTGCTTCTATAAAGATTACAAACAAGAGGATCCTAGTGGGTAGCTCTACTCTGTCATATGGGGTTGTTCTGAGTCAGAATTCACTCAACAACATCCAACAATGAAACAACAACAATAGGAGCAGCAAATACGCACGTAATGAAAATTTACCATTTAAACATTATTTACACATACAATTCAGCGGCATTACTTATGTTCACCATGTTGTACAACATCACCACTACCTGTTTCCAGAGTTTTCCATCACATTTGAAGAAGCTAATTTCTCTCTTTTGCCCCTCCTACTGTTGTTGTTGTTGTTGTTAAGTGCCATCGAGTCGTTTCCGACTCTAGGCCACCTTGTAGAGAGGGTTTCCAAGGAGTGGCTGGAGAGTTTGAACCTTGCAGTTCAAACCAACCTTGCAGTACAGTGCTTATCCTACAGTGCCACACTAGGATTCTTTTCAATGTCTATAATGTGTCGGGTCCTGAACTAGGAAACACTGATGCCTGGGTACCACTCCTAGAGACTCTGATCTTACAGTGTGGCCTGGGCATCAGGATTTGTAAAAGCTCCCCTAGTGATTCTACTGTGCAGTCATGGTTGAGAGCCTCTGTTGTTGTTGTTGTTAATTGCTGTCAAGTTGGTTCCAACTCATAACGACCCTGTATAGGGTTTCCAAGGAGTGGCTGGTGGGTTTGAACCACTGACCATATGGTTAACAGGCCAGTGCTTATCATACAGCACCATACAAGGACCCCCAAAATTCATCCCTAGAGAGTTTAAAATTGAGTTGTTGTTGTTAAGTGTTGTTGAGTCTGTTCCAACCCATAGCGACCCTGTATATGGTTTTCGAGGAGCAGGTGGTAAACTTGAATTGCTGACCTTGCTGTTCAAAGCAACTTTGCAGTCTAGTGCATTAACCCACAGCGCCACACCAGGACTTCTAAAAATAGAGACAGGAAAATAAGTGAAAAGAGATAGACTCCTAAGTAAAACACAAAGCAGAGAATTACACAGGAGGGTCAGTCACAGGCCTGTGGGAGAAGGCAGTGGAGGCAGTGGTTAAGGGATCCAGACAGATTGGGGCTTGAAACTTAGCTTAGTCTACACCAGTGACCTTGGACACTTAAACTCTTTCTGAGCCCCAGTTTTTTCCTTTGAAAAATGGAGAATAATGACAGTGCTCAATCTACTGTAAGGAGCTTTGGTAGCACAGTGGGTTTCGTGTTGTGCTGCAAACCAAAAGGTCAACAGTTTGAATCTACCAGCCACTCTGCAGGATAATGATGAGGCTTTCTACTCCTGTAAAGATTTGTTGTTGTTATTGTTAAGTGTCGTTGAGTTGGTTTAGACCCCTAGCGACACTGTATAGGGTTTCCAAGGAACAGCTGGTAAGTTTGAATCACCAACCTTGCCGTTCAAACGGTTTTGCAGTCTGGCGCATTTACCCACAGTGCCACACCAGGACTCCACTAAAGACTTACAACCTCAAAATCCTATACAGGGTCACTATGAGTTGGAACCAACTCCACGGCACACAACCACCACCAAGGCAAGAGGGAAGGGCTTGTGGTTAGATGCTCTGGAAGCAATGAGCCGGGGCTCAGGGATGAGAAGTATCCAAGGATGTTTAGGAATATTGTTGTTGTTGTTAGGTGCCATGAAGTCAATTCTGACTCACAGGGACCCCATATGACAGAGTAGAATTGCCCCAGAGCATTTTCTAGGTTGCAGTCTTAAGGAAGTAGATTGCTAGGTCTTCCTCCCACCAACTTTCAGTTAGCTAGCAACTAAGCCCTTAAAATTTGTACCACCAGGCTCTTTGTGAGTAGCACTATGGAATCCAATGTTCTTGGTGCCCGGGAGACTGGAGACCAGAAGATCCACTAGAAAGGTCATGCATCAGGATCAGGGGGCCTGGCAAGAAGGGGGAGGGTTGTCAGCAGCATTCTGGGCTCTGTCTTCCATCTGATACCCATCTCCACCCCCACCGGGCTGCAGACAGACGTCTGTGCAGTGGACAGGCTGGAGCCCAGTGTGGGTTCAAATGGGGGCCCTGAATGAAGACAGGCGACTGCCACTCTGCACATGACTAGTCAAAGGGCTGATGGGGCCACATAGGCACCCTACCTCCAGTTAATACCTAACCAGCCCAGACTCAGGCTTGGGCAGCAGTCAGTCTAGTGGATAACTGCCTAGGTTAGTCTTCTTGAAGTTGATCACAGTAACTCTCCTCACAGTGCAAACCCCAAGGCCTCACTCACATCCAGGCCAGAGGAGGGAGGCCTCTGAGTTCCTTACTGGCAGGGAATCCTTTGACGTCTTGGGAAACACCACAACAGCTGTGGTCATCCAGGATCCCTGAGGACATGGTCCACAGGTTGCAACAGCTGCATGAATGGACATCTCACCAAAAGCTGGGAAAGAGCCGTGGGGCCTCTTCACTCCTTTATAAGCCACTAGGCAGGGACCTTTGTGAGTTCTCCTATCTCTAGAAGCGAGCTTTAGAGCTCAGTGCTTCCAGGACTCAGATTTTTATCTGTATCTGAAGGAAGCAAATTGACTCCAAGGAGTCCCAGCAATTGTGACCCCCATTCAACAAATGAAGATATAAAGACTTAGTATATTTAAGTCCTTTGTCTAGGATCACAAGGTGTTGTTGTTAAGTGCCTTCAAATCATATCTGACACATGGTGGTGAAGTGCTACAGAGCCGGTTACGATTCATTATGGGAGCAAAAAGCCTCATCTTTCTCCTGCGGAACAGTTGGTGGTTTTGAACTGATGACTTTGAGGTTAGTGGCCGAACTCGTAACCTTTTCTGACTCATAGTGACCCTGTATGGGATTTCTAAGGCTGTAAATCTTTGCAGGAGCAGAAAGCCACTCTCCTGTTGAGTGGCTAGTGGGCTTGAGTGGCTAGTGGGCTTCTGATCTTGTGGTGTGAAGTCCAATGTTTATCCTACAGAACCACTACTCTCTGGATCATATAGCTTATAATAATAGTAATAACATCACTATTATTATTGTAATATTACTATTACAACATCACTTATAATGGTGGTGGTGGTTATGTGCTGTGGAGTTGTTCCAGCTCATAGCCTATATAGGGTTTCCGAGGCTGTAAAGTTTTATGGGAGCAGAAATCCTCATCTTTCTCCCTTGGAACTGCTGGTAGTTTCGAACTGCTGACCATGAGATTAGCAGCCCAACTTGTAACCACTATGCTATCAGAGCTCCTATTACTTATAGTGATAGTAATAGTATCACTATTTTAACCAGGTTCTAGGGTTCCTGCTCTTCACGTAGTGGTTTATGTGTTGGGCTGCTAACTTCAAGGTCAGAGGCTTTCTGGTTCAGTAAAGATTTACAGCCATAGAAACACTCACACTATACAGCGTCACTATGAATTGGAACAGACCAGATGGTAGACAGCAGTTGCAGCCACACTGTTGCTGCTCAGCCGATCATCAGCTAAAATTGCTAGCGTTGGAACTAACTTCTGGGAGAGGCAATAAGCTTTCTGTAACTAAAGGTGTGTGAATAAAGACTTAGTCATGTGCCAGGGATGCTGCAGAGGGGTTTCAAGCCCTGCTGGGGAATGGGGAGTGGTTTCCAGCCTGAACTACACATTGGAATCATCTGGAGAACTTCTAAAAATCCCGGTGCCCAGGCCCCACCCTGGAACATTACAACAGTCTCTGGGGGTGGGGAGGGTGGAGCCACTGTTCTAGGTGGTTCTAACGTGAAGCCAGAATTGAGAACCTCTGGGAAGCACTTCCTTAGAAGGAATGTTTTGCCCTTGGTTCCTCCATGTCACATTTGACAGTGACTGTATCCAGCATGAGCATCAGAATTTTCTGGAAGCCTTTGTTCAAGAGATAGATTCTTGGTTTCCAGTACCAGAGTGTCTGATTCACAGTGGGTTGAGGCTGGGACTTGACAATTTGCATTTCTAACAGTTTCTCAAATGATGTTAATGCTGTTGGTCCTTGGACCACAATCTAAGAAGCACTAATGTAAACCACCCACCCCCTCTATTATTACAAGAGCAAACTGAGGGCCAGGGAGGTTCAGGGACTTGTACCTAGCCCACCAGGATAGTCACAGAAGCATGATCATCCTATATTTGGGTCTAGGGATGCATCTTTCACTCTGGTGCTACAGCCCAGCATCCAGGATTCATGTGCCTCCCAACCACAAACCAGGCTGGGATATAACCATCTCCAAAGGGCACTGACTCTGGAGACATTCCTTGCTAATTTCCCCTTGATTTATTCTATTTATCTCCCCTGCCTTTAGTTCCTAGAACAAACACTTCGTAAAAAATTTCAAAGATAGCTTGTCTTATCAAGTCTTATCAGTATGGGGCTTCACACTGGACACAGAGTATCTGTCTCATGAATCTGCACAACCTTATGAAGAAGGTATTCTTGTTGCTCCCACTTTACAGATCAGAAATCAAAGCTTCAAAACAAAACAAAAAACAAAAAACCCATTTCTGTAGAGTTGAATTGTGACTCATAGTGATCCTAAACTTAGAGCGGCTATGTCATTTACCAAGAGAGTAAGAAAAAGAAATACTTTTGATGCAGGGCTTTCATTGCCTGGTGCCTTTCATCATTCTTTAGTTTATTTAATCCCTTTAATGACCCAGTGAGATAGGAACTATTATTATCCCATGCTTTCAAATAAGGAAACTGAGGTTCAGATTAAATAACTCACCCAAGGTTACCAAACTAGTAAATTACAGCATCACGATTTTGAACTAGGTTTTACATCTCAGAAGGTTTAACCACGGTGTTTTATATGAACTTACTTTTGGGATGCAGATTCTGATTGTCACTCTCCAATCTGGATAGGAAAAGGAGGTGTGTGGAGAAACCACTAGTCTCAGACCTAAGGTACCTGGACTCTTTTCAAGTTCCTCCTGGTCTCTGTGAGACATCAGGCAGTACTCCCTGTCTAGGGCCTCAGTTTATCCCTATGTTAAGCCTAGAAGGCAGAGGAGGTGGGCCCAATTTCTCAGCTCCTCCCCAGCCATTATTTTCCATGACTCCATTCCCCACCGTGAGTTCTGGGCCACAAACCAGTTGGCTTCTCCTTCCCTCCCTCTCAGAGACAGAGAGCTGGCAGGAGGGGACGATCCACCTCTTTCTCCCCACCTCCTTTTCCCTCCTCCTCCTCAGGGCTGGGACACACCTACTGCAACTTTCTCAGCAGCCTCTTTGGGCTGCGCTCCTTCCTGCTTGGGTGTCTCTACCTTCCAACCCAGCGTGTCAGCTTGGCCTTTCTGAAAGGGGCTTGTGCCCAGCAGCCCACCCTGGGGCGGGCACCCTTCCCTCGTGAAGGCACAGGTAAGAACTGCCCGTGATGGGAGACTGGGGGAGGGGCTGAAAAGCTAGTAGTCTAGTGCATTGTCCCACTGGGGGCTCCCGGAAGGTCAGAGAGGAAGCAGAGGATGGCTGGGACAGGCGTCTTGGGAGCAGGACAGGGCTACCTGAGGCATGACCACCTGGGCACCCTCAATGAAGATAAAAGTGCATGTGGGGTGTGGGGATTGGGACCCAGGAATAGACGACATGGGATTTCAAGGACCTGGAGGAGCAAGGTCACATTTGCATGTGTAGAAATTGGAATTCTTATTCCTGAATGAATCAAATCCCCTGCCCAGACTTTCTGGAGGTGAGCCTGCAGGATGGGTTGGGGCAAGTTCCTGGGAGGCTTCAGGGTGAGGTATGGGTCAGGGGACTGAATGGCACTGGCTTCCCCTGCAGGGTCCTACTGCAGGTGGGAGAGGAGGGAGCATCTGAGAGTCACATAGCCTGTGCCCCAGCCACACTCTGCTGAGGTTCTTTAGAGGAACCTGAATTAGAGCCTCAGCTTTCCTGACTGTAAAATGGGATGTGCATAGTCTCTAGGAAGGGTGTGGAAGGGTGTGAAAGGGTGTGAGTCTGAGAGGCACGGGAGGCAGGTGGGGACAGGTGAGAGGTTGGAGCAACTCCGCTCCCCTGTTTTAGGGGAAGTGGGAGTCTGATGCATATCTTTAGAGGCAGGAGAGCCACAGTGGAACACTGAGCTGAACCACTGGGCTAGAGTTCAGACACCCACAGTCCCTGGACACTGGGTAGAGGTGCTGGTTGCCCCAATATGAGCAGCAGCATGGCCTTGCCAGAGGCTCCAAAAGGCTGCCTCTGTCTGCAACCCCACCTCCCAGTGCATCTGGGTTTGGGAGAGTGGGAAGGTAGTCCTTCAGCCTCATTGTATAGATGGGGAGACAGACTGGCACAAGGAACAGTGCTTCTGTGTATAAAACAAACACACAAACAAATCACCGAACAACAACATTGTTGCCATTGAGTTGATGCCAATTGATGATGACCTATAGAGCTCCATAGAGCTCTCTAGACTGTAATCTTTATGGAAGCAGATTGCAATTCTTTCTTTCACAATACCACTGGGTGGGTTTGAACCATCAACCTTTAGGTTAGTGGTGGTGGTGTGCCGTGAAGTCAGTTCTGACTTATAGTGACCCTATATAGGGTTTCTGAGGCTGTAAATCTTTATGGGAGCAGAAAACCTTGTCTTTCTCCCACGGAACCGCTGGTAGTTTCAAACGGCTGACCTTGAGGTTAGCAGGCCAACTCGTAACCAATACTTAGCCAAGGGCAAACTATGTGTACCACCCAGGCATCTCAAATACTGCAAATAGTAATTATAGTTAGTACTCACTGATGCTCCCAGTTTTAGGAAATGTGCTGAGTATTTTACATACATGGTCTTTTGAAAAATTTTAGTTTTCAAAGTCAGGCAGCATGGCAGAATTGCATTAGTCATGCCTCTATGACTCACAAGTTATGTGGCCTTGGGAAGTCCGATACCTCTCTAGACCTATTTCTCTACATATAAAATAAAGATGCTTTAGTTATTGTTAGGATCTGTTCTTAATCAACTAACCCGTTGGGTAAGCTGAGCAAGAAAGACTATCTCTGCTTTACAGATGGGGAACCTGAGGGGCTTAATGTCCCCATGGGCAGTAAGAGGCAAGCTGGGTCTTCCTCATGGAACGCATGGTACATTTCTTGCAGGAAGATGCTGACTCCATGTGCTTGGCTCACCTGTTGGAGTGAAACAGCCAGGCCTGGGAATCAGACAAGTTCCTCCTCTGCTAATAGCTTCCTGCTGTTGTTGTTAAAGTGCTGTTGAGTTGGTTCCGACCCATAGCAACCCTGTAAAGGGTTTCTGAGGAGCATCTGGTGGGCTTGAACTATTGACTTTGCAGTTAGCAATCCAGTGCTTATCCTACATTACCACATAGGCTTCAGTTTTCTAATCTGTAAAACGGGGGAGAAACTGGAGTGAGCTGATGTCTTTTCTGGAACTTTCTGCTATGATTCTGTGGTTCCTTAAGGATTTGGGGAACCAGACTCAGAGGCCACTGACATTCTCCAGCCCCTGTGCCAGCTGTTGTAACACTTTCCACAGGAGGCCTGCAGGCTCCCTCTACACCTGATCTCCACTCCCTCCAGACACTGCTCTAGCTAGGTGCTGCTGAACTCACCTCAGCCTGTGACTCTCCTTCCCTCTTCCCGGAGGATGTGAAAAGCATTTGAGAAAATCTGTGTGCTTGGGGGGCAAAGGAGTTGGAATAGTCAGGAAGACCTTCCTGTCCCTATAGACGGGTTCTGCCTGTTTAGTTCCTTTCAGTATAGGGTAGACATTGTTGTTGTTTGTTGTTGTTAAGTGCCGTCGAGTCGGTTCCGACCCATAGCGACCCTGTACAGGGTTTCCGAGGCTGTAAATCTTTATGGGAGTAGAAAGCCTCATCTTTCTCCTGCTGAGTGGCTGGTAGTTTCGAACCGCTGACCTTAAGGTTCACAGCCCGATTCGTAACCACTACGCTACCAGAGCTCCTCTGAAATCTATTCAGGGTCCCCAGGGCAAGCTGAGCCAAGCTCAGAGTCTTATTTCTAACACTAATGATGCTAATGCTTACAGGGTCATTATGGGTCAAAACTGACTAGATGGCACTTCACAACAAAACAACAACATAGACTAATTTACAAAGTCAAAAGTGTGAGTCCATATGCTATATGTGCCCTTTATTGTGGAACCTGAGTTCCAACTTCTTAAAATCTCAGTTTCCTCATTTGAAAAAAGGGGACAGTAATAGTCATTTCCTTAGAGAACTGATGTGAGAATTAAATGAGGTAATTCCTGTCATGTACTGAGTTTTATTTACTATTTCCACAGTCAGAATTAATGAGCTCTTCTCAGCTTCCCCTGGGCTGGTATTGTCTCACTGTAACTTGGAGCTTTCCTTCCTAAGACAAATCACAATGGTAATAATTTGTGTAATATTTGTTTGATATGGTCTTTCCTACTAAAATACAATCCTTGGGTCTTTCTTGCTCACTTTCTCATATTGCCTGGCACATAACAGAAGTTCTCTCTCTATTTGTTAGGTGAATGAATGAATGAATGAATGAATATATCCCTGTCTGTAATTTAAAGATGAGAATAGCTACTTAGAAAGATTATTAGCTCTAATCAAGTCATATATAAAAGCCATTTCTGGAGGGCCCTTAGAAATAACTGTATCAGACAGATGGCGATGTTGATGCCCAACCCCAGAAGGCAAATAACTTGACTGAGGTCCCATAGCAAATGAATGTGGAAGGCAGGACCATGATCCAGATGTTTGACTTTCTTCTGTTTCTCACGCTGCCTAGTCCAGCTCAGGAGGCATCCGGCTAACTATGTAGACAGTCCATCTTGGAGGCCTCCCCTTAAGGCAATTTGGAATTAGCAATAGGGTTGATCCCTAGGCTGTAAATTGCTGCTCCTTGGAAATCCTATACAGGGTTGCTATGGGTCGGAACTGACTCGATGGCACTTAACAACAACAACAGCTACAATAGGCCAGATGTTTCCCACCCCTGATTTACTGAGTCCCTCTATGAGTCTGTCAACAGTTTAGATCATTTCACATATGTTGTTAACTGCCGTCGAGTCGGTCCAGACCCATAGCGACCCTATATAGGGTTTCCAAGGAGCAGCTGGTGAGCTTGAACCACTGACCTTGCAGTTCAAATGACTTTGCATTCTGATGCATTAGCCCACAGCACCACACCAGGACTCTGACATATGCGGGGGCTTCAAAAATTTTGTGGGAAAATTCCATGATCTTTTAATTCCACTATTCACAGTTTTTTGATACCCCCTTGGCCACCTCATCTGCTTCACACAACTGCTGTGCAGGCAGGCCGGCAATCGTGATTTTCTACCTGTTTTTTCTATTGTGGCTACTGGAGTGGTGCTGTGGGCTAATGCACTGGACTGCAAGGTCAGTTTGAACTGCAAGGTCGGCAGTGTAAACCCACCAACCACTCCTCAGAAACTCTATACAGGGTCGCTATGAGTCAGAACTGACTCAACAGCACGTAACAACAACTGTTGTTTTCAAGGTAAAGATGGAGAGAGAGACTTAGAAAAGTTTAGCCATTTCCTTGAAATCACACAGCTTCTGTTCTCTCAAAAGACAATGAGCACTGAACTGGGTTGAACCCAAGTTGATGGGACAGGCCTATAATGGATGGTTTATATCGTGAATCAGGTGGTAAAATCGCGGCAAAGTTAGGCTGCCAAGAGGGCCTAGGGAGGGATAGTTGTGAACAGTTATGGATTCAATGAAGTCTTTTTGATGGAGGTGGCACTGGGCATTGGTTTTGAAGGCTGAATATGAGTTAAGTAAGAAAGGGAAAGTGGAAAAGTCATTGCAGGAAGAGAAAATAGCATATTCAAAGGCACAGCAGTTAGAAACAAAACACAACAGAGTAGGTTGAGTGCAGGGAACATTATCTTGGGCAACAATCAATCAGAGAAATAGGATAGGACCAGGTCAGAGAAGGCCTTGTTTGCCAGGCCAAGGAGTTTATTTTGTAAATATTTTATTTTGTGTTAAATAAGGGGTAGCTTAAGTCAAAGAATACCTTGGTTACCCCCTTCTTTATGTGGAATTGTTGTTATGTGCTCTCAAGTTAGTTCTGACTCATAGTTACCCTGTACAGGATTTCTGAGGGGAGCTCTGGTAGC
>NW_006408575.1:5327715-5330455 GCF_000296735.1 Chrysochloris asiatica | reverse complement strand
CAAAGTCGTTTGAACTGCAACGTCAGTGGTTCAAGCTCACCAGCTGCTCCTTGGAAACCCTATGCAGGGTCGCTATGGGTCAGAATCAACTGGACGGCACTTAACAACAACAACAACAACAACAACAACAACAACAACAACAAAATCCACCTCCTCCTGAAAGGGGTGATGCCTTAAGCAGTTTCCAGTTGGGAACCGCTGAAGAGAGAAAACATGCCCCTGCCCCCTTCTTTTTCCATCCCAGAGACTAGTGCGGCCCATTGAGGCCTCCCGATGTGGCAGGGAAAGGGCAGCTCTCCTTCTTAGGCTGGGGGCGGGGCACAGCACGGAATTCTCCAGTTCCCTTTTAGCTCCAATGCCCACAGCAGTTGGCCTCGGTGCAAGCTGAGCAGGACCATGCATGCCAGCAGTGGGGTAACGTCAGCATGTGTGTGCCTGTTGGTCTGCCTGTGCTCAGGTGCCCCAGGTCAGATCTGCTGTCTGTCCTGGCCCCATCCCCTTCCAGCAAAGGCAAAACGAAAAGGTGCAAAATGTATCATTTTAAACCCTTGGGGAGAGCCTGGGGAAAAGGGAGAAGTGGGATATCAGCGGGGCACTGTCGTGAAGGCTGTAAGCTCTGGGCTCACGCTGTTTGAATTTCGGTCCTGGCTTTACCTTTCCCTATCTCTGTGACGTTGGATAAATTATTTCACCTCTCCAGGTGGCTTCTAACAGAGTTGCTATGCAACTAACCACTGGAGTCCTGGTATAATGCTGTAGGATAAGCACTGGACTGCAAGATCTGTTTGAACCGCAAGGTTGGCAGTTGAAGCTCACCAGCTGCTCCTTGGAAACCCTATACAGAATTGCTATGAATCGGAACTGATTTGACGACACTTAATAAGCCCACTGTTATTGAGTCCATTTTGACTCACAGCGACCCTGTAGAACAGTGTAGAACTGCTTCAGAGGGTTTCCAAGACTGTACAGCTATACGGAATTGTCTGCCTCATCTTTCTCCTGCATTGCAGCTGATGGGTTTGCATGACTGACCTTGTGGTTAGCAGCCCAACATGTAACCCACTGCTCTGTGAGGGCTTCTTAGCACATCTCAAGAGCTCATTTCATATTGCTGTTGTTGGACTGGTCAGTGCTGCACGTTGTGACCCCATGTACAAAACAACAAATGTCCCATTCTGCGCCATATTTACTTTTGTTGGTCTACTCAAGGCCACTGTTGGGACCACTGTGCATTTTGAATGCTTTCCAACCTTGGAGCTCATCTCCCAGCTGTACATGGGAAAATATTCTGTTGTGATCTATAGTGTTTTTCATCCCTCGAAACTGTATTTGGAGTCCTGGTGTGGCACTGGGCTTAATACACTAGACTGCAAAGTTAGTTTGAACTGCATGGTTGGCGGTTCAAGTTCACCAGCTGCTCCTCGGAAACCCTGTATGGCTTGACAGCATTTAACAACAACAATAAACTGCATTTATCTTGTTGTTGAGAATATACACAGCGGAACACATACCAATTCAATAGTTTCTATGTGAATAATTCACTGACATTGATTATATATAGTCTTTCAGTTGTGCAGCCATTCTTAGCGTCCTTTTCTGAGTTGTCCTTCCCCATTAGCATCAACTCATTGGCCCCTAAGCTTCTTAGCTACTCTTTTGAGTTGCTTTTGTTAGTTTGATCCCAGGAAGATAAACACTGGACTGCTAATCACAAGGTTGATGGTTCAAACCCACCAGTCACTTCTTGGAAACCCTATACAAGGTCGCTTTCAGTTGGAACCGACTCGATGGCATTTAACAACAACAACAGATTGATCTTAAAAGAGTACAGTGCTCAAGGTAGATATTCTTTACTAATTAAACTAAATTACTGTTTGGTTGGGATATTTTCAGTTTAAGGTTTAAAGAATATATCAGAGCTTAAACCTTCACTCAATTCACAATCAAAAAAATTTTTAAAAACAAAGAAGAAGAAGAAAAAGAAGACGATATCAGAGCAATAGTTTCATGGGCTTATCTATCCTCCATGATTACAGAAAGTCTGGATTCCATGAGAATTTGAAATCTTCCCCCATCCTGCTCTTGTGCTTTCATGGCAAAGGGGACAGTTGTTCATGGAAACAATTAGCCGCACATTTCATTTCCTCTTCCTATTTGTGACTCTCCTTTTGACTACAGACAACCATAGGGTTTTCATTGATTATTTTTCAGATGAAGATTGCCAAACCTTTCTTCCTAGTCCAGCTTAGTCTGACAACTCCTTTGAAATCTATGGACCATGAGTGACCCTGCTGATATTTGAAATATTGGTGGCTGAGCTTCTAGCATCATAGTTAAAAGCAAGTCACCACCGTACTAGAAACTGACAAACAGGTAGTGGCACTTAAAGTTAACTGTGCTGTGGGCTAATGCGCTGGACTGCAAAGTCATTTGAACCTCAAGGTTGGCAGTTCAAACTCACCAGCCGCTCCTGGAAAACCCTATGCAGGGTCACTATGGGTAAGAATTGATTCGATTGCACTTAACAACAACAACAACAACAACATACTATATATTCACAGAAGCCTTGGTGGCACAATGAAGTGCTCGATTGTTCACCAAAAGGTTAGTTGTTTGAACCTATGAACTGTTTTGCAGGAGAACAGATGTGGCAATCTGCTCCAGTAAAGATTACAGCCTAGGAAACTCTGTGGAAGCAGTTCTAGTCTGTCATATAGGGTGCTCTAAGTCAGAATCAACT